>NC_089506.1:142488361-142791391 GCF_036850995.1 Saccopteryx leptura
ATTCTTAGGGAGGCCTTGGAAGATATCCAAGTGCATTTACAAAGTCTCAAAGAGTACAAAATTATTATCCCATGCCAGTCACCCTGGAATATTCCTTTGCTCCCTGTCAGAAAACCGGGGACGAATAATTATCAGCCAGTACAGGATTTGAGGGTCATAAATGAGACAGCAGTGACTCTGCACCCAATAGTACCAAATCTTTATACCCTCCTAAGCCTCCTCCCTGCTCAAGTCTCATGGTTCACTTCAGGGGTCAGAAACCTTTTTGGCCGAAAGAGCCATGAATGCCACATATTTTAAAATATAATTCCATAAGAACCATACAACAACCCGTGTACATTATGCATTATCCAATAAAAATTTGGTGTTGTCCCGGAGGACAGCTGTGATTGGCTCCAGCCACCCGCAACCATGAACATGAGCGGTAGAAAATGAATGGATTGTAATACATGAGAATGTTTTATATTTTTAATGTTATTATTTTTTTTATTAAAAATTTGTTTGCAAGCCAGATGCAGCCATCAAAAGAGCCACATCTGGCTTGCGAGCCATAGGTTCCTAACCCCTGGTTCACTTGCTTGAACTTAAAAAATACCTTCTTTAGTATAAGACTGGCTCCAGAAAGCCAAAAGCTATTTGCCTTCTAATGGGAGGACCAAGCTACAGAGGCTAGGGTGCAGTATACCTGGACTAGGCTTCTGCAAGGGTTCAAGAACTCCCCCTACCATCTTTTGGGAAGCCCTCTCTTGGAACCTCCAGAGGTTTCCTCACAAAATATTGGGTGTGTCCTCCTTCAGTATGTGAATGACCTGCTGCTAGATCATGAGACTTTCCAAGGATGTGCTCAAGGAACAGATGAGCTTCTATGCCATTTAGAGAAGAATGGATACAAGGTCTCAAAGAAGAAAACTCAGATCTGCCAAAAGCAAATAAAATACTTGAGATTTGTTCTCCAACAGAGGGAAAGGAGGCTAGGAATAGAACGAAAACAGGTTATTTAGAACATCCCAAACCCACCACGAAAAGATAAGTGAGAGAGTTCCTGGGTGCAGTAGGATTCTGCCATTTGTGGATCCCCAACTTTGCAGAACTGGCCAAACCCCCCTATGAAGTCACAAAGGGGGAAGAAATGGAGCCCATGGACTGAGGGCCAGAACAGGACTGCACCTTTCAGACTCTTAAAATGGAATTACAAGTTGCCCCAGAGCTAGGTCTTTTTAACCTAGCAAAAGCTCTTGTGCTGTATGTCTCAGAGAGGAGCGAGACAGCAGTGGGTGAATTAACCCAGGATTTGGGATCATGGCCTAGACCAGTAGCCTACCTCTCCAAGCAACTAGATGGGGTTTCAAAGGACTGGCCACCAGGCTTGAGAGCCCTAGCAGCCACTGCCATGCTGGTACAAGAGGCAGACAAACTAACTTTAGGACAAAACCTGAAAGTGTGGGTGCCACATGCTGTAGTGACTCTGATGAATGACAAAAGAAAAGACATCACTGGCTCACTAATGTCCACCTCACTAAGTACCAGAGTTTATTATGTGAAAACTCAAGACTAGTAATAGAAGTGTGTACTACTTTAAATCCAGGAACACTGCTTCCAGTGAATGAGGAAAAGCTGCAACACAATTGCTTGGAAGTACTTGATGCAGTATATACTCTAGTCAGCTGGACTTGCTAGATCAACCCCTAAGGGAGCTCAACTGGGAATTGTATGTAGATGGAAGCAGCTCCCTCAACTCAAGTGGAGAAAGGCAGGCAGGGTAAGCAGTAGTGACTCTAACAAAGACCCAAGGCACGTCTGCTGAGCAGGTAGAACTGATTGCTTGGACTCAAGTCTTAGAGCTCAGTGAGAGAAAAAAAGTGAATATGTTTACAGAATCCCGTTTTGCTTTTCTCACTCTCCAAGTACATGCGGTAATTTACAAAGTGAGAGTACTCTTAACTGCTGGTGGCAAAGAACTTAAATACTCAGGAGAAATTGTCCAGCTGCTGGAAGCAGTCTGAAAGCCAAAACAAGTAGCAGTGATCCACTGCTGCAGGCATCAGAAGGGAGGAATGGTAGAAGCCCAGGGAAATGTCAAAGTAGATGCAGAGGCAAAGAGGGCTTCTACCACAAGGGTACTATAGCCCCACTCATCCCAGGGGCCCCAGAACTTGCACCCAGATATTTCAAGGCAGAGAAAGGGTGGACAGCGAAAGAAGGGACCACAGAATTAAAGGACAGCTGGATGCAACAGCCAGATGATAGAGTTGTTGTTCCTCACCTGTTGGGGCCAGCAGTAGTCCAGGCTTTGCATGCTGCCACCCATTTGGGACAAGAAAAGACAGAAAGACTGCTAGGGAGATATTTCTATACCCCTCTCTTGGCAACCCTAGCCAAGAATATCAGCCTGTGCTGCTCAACTTGCCATCAGAATAATGTGAAACAAGGACTTTCAGTACCCTCCAGTGTTCAGTCCTATAGGGCCACACCCTTTGAGGATCTACAGGTGGACTCCACCAAGATGCCCAAGAGTCAATGTTACCAGTACGTGTTGGTGTCAGTGTGCACCTCCTCAGGATAAGTAGAAGCATACACCATCCAGACTAAAAAGGCTAGAGAAGTAACAAGGGCATTGTTCAGAGAAGTAATTCCAAGATTTGGACTGCCACTTTGGATAGGCTCCAACAACAGCCTGACCTTTATGTCTAAGGTAGTACAAGGAACAGCTCAAGCATTGGACATCACCTGGAAGCTTCACACATCATACAGACCTCAGAGCTTGGGAAAGGTGGAACGCATGAATAGGACTCTGAAGTTAAGGCTTAATAAATTATGGAAACAGGTCTTAAATGGGTACAAGCTTTGTCTCTAATATGTTTAAGGTTCAGTGTACTCCCTCCGAGATCACCAGGTATTCACCTTATGAGGTATTATACAATAGGCCTTCCCCAGTATTACGTAGCTTTCCAGGGACTCCCTGAAAATTAGGAGAAACAGAACTACATAGGCAATTAGAAACTTTGGGCAAGGTAGTCAGTACCATATACAAGTGGATGCTAGATAGAGCTCTGATCAGTTTGTTTGACCCTGCCCATCATTTTCCCCAGGAGACCAGGTGTGAGTCAAGGATTGGAATCCAACTCCCCTCTGACCCAGGTGCAAGGGACCCTACACTGTGATCCTGACCACTCCCACTGCTGCCAAGGTAGAAGACATACCTGCCTAGATTCACCATAGCCGCCTAAAGTCTGTGGCCCTAGCAGAGACACCTTCATGGATAGCAGAGACTGACCCTGCCAACCCTTGTAAGTTGACCGTAAGATGGACAACATGCCCTGCTCCAGCCACAAACCAGGAGCTGGCTGGTCCACTTATGACTGAAGCCTGAGGAACCTCACCTTAGGATTCCTCATAATTAGACTCTAGTGAAGGAGGGGCTCTAGGGAAAAGGACTGTGAACTGTGAATTCATGTCATCAAGGAAGGCCAAAAGGTCTCCACCACCTTGCTTTTCTATAGCTTATATGAGTGTAAGGGAACTCAGAAAGGAACCTGTACCTATAATCAGACTCAATATTCAGTGTGTGACCCAGGGATAACCAGCCCTGTCTGTTATAATCCTACAGATCCTCCTACTACAACAGTATTTGAAATAAAAATAGCAGCAGGAGGATGAGGGAAATGGGTGGAAGGACCAACAGTATCCCAGACCAAAGTTAAAGGAAACCCTAAACAAGATACACTGAGGTTTGATGCATTTGCAGCCATAAGCCAGGCAATATGGGATGAAGAAAGGACCTGCGGGTCTCTCAGCTGGGAAACTACAGGGTAGAAGAAAAGTATATATGCTCACAAAGTTTCACCTGTGAAACCAGCTGTGTATATTGGTCATGTGTCTTATGGGCAACCTGGGAAAAGGACAGTTTCAAGAAGAAGAAAGTGTACCTGAGGAAAGGAACAGCCCTGTCAAATTGTACTAGCCATGAGTGCAATCCCTTATCTAGTTATAACCCATCCTCTGGATCCCTGCTGGAGGAAAAATAAAGTATTAATCCTTGGCATTAATGGAGCTGGCTTAAACCCTATGCCCAACTCATCATCTGGGGCCAGATACAAAACCACCTGGTTCAAGCCTTCCAAGTATATCAATCTTTTTATGAAGAAGCAATTAGACTCCTACCATCACTCCTGCCAAAAACTAAGAACTTTTTCCTCAGGATGGCTGAGGGAATAGCCCATTCCCTAAATGTCACCTCTTGCTATGTATGTGGGGGAACTCTAACTGGGGACAGATAGCCGTAAAAAGCTAAGGAACTAGTTTCCACTAAGACTAGACCAAATGTTTCCACTAAGACTAGACCAAATGTAATGACCTCTGCACCTCTGATGTCAGCCAATGGATTTTAAAACATACTATCATAGGGCAGTGCTGCTTAGTCAGAGGAGGAGGAGATCTGACTGTATCAGTGGGGGAACTGACTTGCCTTGGGAAATAGTATTATAATGCCACCTCCAAGCAGAGTGTGTGGTAGGGAAACCAGATGGAGAGAAATCCGTTGGCCGGGTTTCCCGACTTAACTGGAGCCTGACGGGACCCAGGCAGGGCCAGAGACTGGATAGCACCACATGAACTTTAGTGGATCTGTGGAAACAGGGCTTATACCTGCCTCCCCAGGAACTGGGAAGGAAGCTTTGTGATAGGTATAATAAAGCCCTCCTTTTTCCTCTTGCCTCTGAAAACAGGGGAACTGCTTGGCTTCCCAGCTCCACAGCCTTTACAATGGGTAAAAAGAGAACTCCAGATAAGACTGGAAAGATGATGAGTGGCCTCCAGAGTGGATAATCCAATATTATGGACCTGCCACCTGGGCAGAGGATGGATCTTGGGGGTACTGCACCCCCATTTATATGTTAAACCAGATTATCCAATTGCAGGCAGTTTTAGAAATTATTACCAATAAGACTGGGAGAGCCCTAACCCTCCTTGCACATCAGTAAACTAAGATGATAAATGCTATCTACCAAAACTGATTGGCACTAGACTATCTCTTAGCAGCAGAAGGAGGAGTGTGTCGGAAATTCAATCTCACTAATTGCTGCCTGCAAATAGATGTCCAGGGCCAGGCAGTTGAGGACCTTGTCAAGAAGATGAAAAAATTGCACACCTTCCCATGCAAGTTTGGCATGGATGGAACCCTAAAAGCCTTCTTGGGGAATGGTTCTCAGCCTTTGGTAGGTTTAAAACCCTAAAAAGAGAAGTCTTACTACTGCTAAGAATTTGCTTAATAGGTTCGTGTTTCTTGCCACTATTAATGAACAGCATAAGGATCATGACAGAGGCCACAGTACAGCAATGAACCACAGCCCATGTATACCTTGCCCACCACTATGAGGCCTCCCCTTTAGGGTCAGATAAAGAATGTGAGACTCCAGTATAAAATAAATTCTAAATTTTCAAAGCGGGGAATGTGGAAGGAGGGGCAGGCCCCCTTTTGGTTTAGAAGGAAGAAACAAACAAAAAAAAATACAAGGAAAAGGAGCCAGCTGAGGTAACCTAGCCAGCCAGTGATAAATTATCTATATCCCATAGTTATAATACAAAAGAAGAACACCAAGATCTGTATGTAACTATGACCAGTGATCTGGAAACCCCTTACCCCTTGCTGACCCCACCAAAACTTTCCCTTCCCTCTCCTTGAGTCCTGGGAAACCTTAAATACAGAAATCACATGCCCATTGCTTAGATACTGTAAAGGTATATAACCTGTAAGAAAATCAATTTCAGGGAGCCTGTGTTTTGGAGCTACAAACTCCACATGCTCTACCAGCTTAATAAATTCTTCTTCTTTTATTGATTGAGTTATCTGAGTGTCTATCCTTCATCAGGTCACTTCCTGCAACAAAAGGACATGTTTACCTTTCTTTCATAAGCATGCATAAGAAGTGGAATATTATACAAATGATTCCATTTTAAAAACAGATTAATAAGAGTAGTAAAACCTTATATATCAAGAATATTGAACTTTATAATTTGAAATAATTTCAATACCAATAAGTTGAATTTATCATGACAGGGTCTATGAGAAGGCTTTCCAGGATACATTATTAAAGTTGTTAAGTTGATTTCACAGTTTTACATAAGTCCACTTGTTAAATTAATAGTTTAAATAGTTGCAGAATATTTACAGTAGTTAAAGAAATACACACTTTCAAACACCTCTTGAAATTATTTTTTAATATTTTACTTATTGATGTTTAAAGAGAGAGAGAAAGAGAGAGTGAGAGAGAAAGGGAGGGAAGAGCAGGAAGGATCAACTCGTATGCTTCTTATAGGTACCTTAAGCAGGCCAGCCCAGAGTTTTGAACTGGCATCCTCAGTACTCTAGGTCAAGGCTTTATCCACTGCACTACCACAGGTTAGGCCTCCTATATTTTAAAAGCTCTATTATAAATGCAAAACAATTGATAACATCCTTGCAAATCACTTTTATTTATAAATGAAAATATCTGTGACACTTAATTTAAGATTTTAACGAATTATAGTGAACCTGTAAGTTTGATAAAAGACAAGCTAAGCCTAACAAAATATGCTTAAATTTTAGGATTGTGAATAAATAGAAATGTATGGAATACATCTAGGTATTTAGTCTAAATATCTAAACCTACTTCAATATTTCATATAGAGTGCTTACTAAAAATAGATTAATGCATTTTACTTTTAGTGAGAGTAGGAACAAGAAAGATTTGGAAACTAGACTTAAGTTAAATAAAAAATTAATTAATTAGAATGCTTCTGTTGCCAGTCCCCTTCTGAAGACTCAGCTCGTCTAATGTTATGATTTCCATAGAAATCAATAGCAGTTTTATATTTTCTCCTGTTGATTTGGAATTATATAAAAACATTTAAGCTGTTTACAGAGATGCACCTTTCTCATAACTAATGTATACCAAAATGCTGCTTTAGAAGAAAAAAAAATTCAAAACCTTTGAAGGTTTACTTGCTAACTGTAAAGCCAGTAACCATGGCCTTCATCACAGCCACCTGGCCCATGCAGGTTCGTATTTGATTCAGACAGATGGTAATGAAGCAGCAGAGCCAAGAACTGGTGGGCTATTTTCCTTTATTCTAGACTCGTACTGACCAACAAGTAAAACAAACACATGGGGCACCAAAACCCATTCACACATTCTCCGGCTCCACAACCAGGAGAATCTTTCTGTTTTTTTCCGTAATCAAAGGCCCACTAGCCTCACTCAGTCCCCTCAGATGCCTCCAATCTTGACTGTCTCCTCCCCTCCAACTATGTGTCCTCTCTCCCCTGGAACAACATGGTCTCCTCCTCTCAAAATGGCCTTCTAACTCCTCCTTTTAAAATTTTATGGCAGGACAACTCCCTCCCCCAGCATAACCAAGCCACTTCCCAAGCATAAAGGTAACCAGCAGCCCCACATGGGCAGCGCCATTTTTAATTAAAAGTGAGCAAAACCAAATAACACAAATTCTACAAATTTATTTGCCCAACACTAACAAAACTTAAAACAATATAAAGAAACAAATATATAGGTAGTATGTTATTTATTGTTTTTCTTCCAAAGTAACTATTCAAAATAGAAAAGGCAATGAAAGAAAGGGCTAGTGAATGATAAAAAAGTAGGAACAATGAGTTAAGGGATGTTGTTTTTGTTTTTGAAAGTCATACATTTGATTCCTCACATTCAGTTTACACCAAAATGTTATTATTTCATTCTCTGTAGTTATTGGTCAATGAGTAAGGTTAGCAAACAATTCCTGAAGATGCATTTAAAATACAAGGTTTTGACCCTGGATGAGTTGCTTGGTTAGAGCATTGTCCTAATATAACAAGGTTGCAAGTCCAATCCCATTAGGGCACATAGAAAAGAATTCACTAATGAATGCATAAATAAGTGGAACAACAAACTGATGTTTCTCTCTCTCCCCCTCCCTTCCTCTCTATACTACTCCCGCCTGTTGGGAACTACTAGTGTCACATGGAAGAACTCTACTCAAGACAAATTTATGTCAAGGTGGGGGTGGGGTGGAGTAGGGAGCTGGGGGGGGGGAGGCCTTCCAAAGAAGGCAAAGAAGACCTCCTGAATTTCCTTCTCCCTTAGCTTTTATTGATCAAAATCAGAACAAAGGTAACAGTATTACAAGGGAGGGAGACAGGTGATAAGGGGAAAGAATGATGAAGGGCCACTTTGCTGACATGAAGAAAGGACTATTTTGGGTCAGTAAATTCTTTTTCTTTTGCTAATTAACAAGCACAAAGAAAAGGGCAATCTAGAACTTCTAGGCCCGGGGTCCCCAAACTACCCCTGCAGGCCGCATGTGGCCCCCTGAGGCCATTTATCCAGCCCCTGCCACATTTCCCAGAAAGGGCACTTCTTTCGTTGGTGGTCAGTGAGAGGAGCACAGGATGTATCCTCATCCTATGCTCCTGGAGTACTGTATGTGGCAGCACCGCAAAGTGCGGCATCGCTCACATACAGAACTACTTCCAGTGACGCGGGACGCACGCGTCACGGCTTCGGAAGCTTGTCATATCACTTGTTACGGCTAGCAGTGACAAATATGGAATTGGACATTGACCATTTCATTAGCCAAAAGCAGGCTCATAGTTCCCATTGAAATACTGGTCAGTTTGTTGATTTAAATTTACTTGTTCTTTATTTTAAATATTGTATTTGTTCCCGTTTTGGTTTTTTACTTTAAAATAAGATATGTGCAGTGTGCATAGGGATTTGTTCATAGTTTTTTTTATAGTCTGGCCCTCCAACAATCTGAGGGACAGTGAACTGGCCCCCTGTGTAAAAAGTTTGGGGACCCCTGCTCTAGGCTAATTTTCTAAAGCCTGTTCACATGCATTCCTTTGTGTTTGCACAAAGGTCACTCATACAGCTTCTTGGTGTTTGCACCAAGAGACATTCACTCAGGGCTTTTAACTAAAGCTCCTCAATCCAAGTCAGAGAGAATTCAAAGTTAGATGGGTGACTCCCTACACCTCTCTTTCCCTTTTTATCTCTCTAAAATCAAGCAATAAATATAAAAAATAATTTTAATACAAGCTTTCTTGCCTGCTTCCTCCAACAGAAACATGTCAGACACAGCCTTCTTTCCTTTAAATTTTAAATTTAAAGTGTGTAAGGCCAATGGCCACAGCCACCATCACAGCTGCCTGGCCTGTGCAGGTTCACATTTAATCCAGATAGATCATAATGAATCAACGGAGCCAAGAAATGGTGGGCCATTTTCCTTTATTCTAGACTTGTACAAGCCAACAAGTAAAAACAAACACATGGGGCACCAAAACCCATTCACATGTCATCCAGTTTCACAACCAGGAGAATCTTTCCGGTTTTTTCCTAGAATTAAAGGCCCCCAGCAGTCTTATTCACCTCTGTTCCCAATCTCCTTCCCTGCACTAACTGGCTTCTCCTTCAGCATTCTTCCATTTTGGCTGGCTCTTCCCCTACCACCACATGGCCTCTCCTTTCTCTACAGCAATGTGGTCTCTTCTTCAAAATGGCCTCCTAGTTCTTTCTTTTAAAACTTTTTGGCAGGACAAACCCTTCCTCCAGCACACATTAGCATAGCAAGCTCCTTCCCAAGCAGAAAGGTAATTAATACTATCACCTAGGCGATGGCCATCCACATGGGCATCACCATCTTTAATAAAGTGAGGATAAAATTACAGTTTACAAACTTATCTGCCCAACAAAGTGCTTGCTCCTCCTCTTTTATCAAAACTTTTAGACGAATATATACTGTCTTTGTTACATATTCAAGTAATCCAGTCACTGTGCCTAAAAAATTTGATTATTAAGCAACTTAAACTCACAAAATAAAGACTCAACTATATACTTTTTCCCTACATTATTAATGTCACTCTCCTAAATGAATTGTTTTATTTCCTATTTCATGACATAGTTAGGTAGACATGTCTTTAATTACAATGTTACTTTTGTATTTGAGCATTGAACATTTTAAGAAAAGTTGCTAATAAAAAAAAGCTATTCTCCATTCAAAACTCTAAAATAGCCTTTTAGAGTTTCATGGAGCTCATCATTAAAATGAAACTCTAATTGATGATTTAAACATTAATTGGTGATTAAAACTTTGATGATTTAAACATTAAAATGACTTGCTACTCATTATTAAAAATGAAAGTTTAGTATTTTACATGAGTTGTAAAAATTCTTAAGAATTGACTAGAAGCATAGATGTGTCCAGAATACACATACATAAAGGGAGATTAGTGTTTATCTGTATGGTTTGTAGACAAATGCTAGTTGTGTCTTAGATGATACTGTTTAGTATCTATGCTGATTAATTGAAATGAATACTAATTAGCTTAAATAAAAGGAGAGATGAATTATCATAAAATAAAATAGTTGGAGGTGCACTTCACCTTAAATATCTATAGATGGTGCCAATATGACGTTTAAAATCTCCTAGAAGCTACCTAAAATTTGAATGAATATACTTATATTTATTTATCGTCATTGGTCTGAAAAACTCAAGCTATAATCAACAAAATATAATTTTAATTCTTAGTTGCCAAGTCACAAATATTTTATTAGACTTTATGAGCCTCAGTCATCTTCTGTATTAAGGACCCAGAAGTAGAATATTGCAGCCTTGACAAAAAAATTCCA
The DNA here is from genome assembly GCF_036850995.1 of Saccopteryx leptura. Taxonomy (NCBI): domain Eukaryota; kingdom Metazoa; phylum Chordata; class Mammalia; order Chiroptera; family Emballonuridae; genus Saccopteryx; species Saccopteryx leptura. The sequence continues at coordinate 142,499,020 of NC_089506.1, forward strand.
AAAATTAGTAAACTCCCCCCAAATTAATATTAATTTGTTATGTCTTTCCTCACAAACAGACCAAAGTAAAAAAATAAATAAATAAAAAATAAACCTTACATGGTATTTACATATAGCCCAATAAAAATAGATTTTAAATGCTGAGGAAACTTTCAAGATTAACTATCTTCTCCCTCCCCCCATCTTGGTAAGGATACTGAATCCCAAGGTGGTAATAATGTTTCCATCATCTCTGAGCTGGTTAATAGTAGAAAGAACATTAGAAAGCAAATTTATTAGTCCTAACCCACTGTCTATGCCACCTCCTGAAGAGTCTTACTTGAGTCTCTCACTTTCTCTCTCTCTCTCTCAGACTCATGGAAAGCTTAAATTTTTTTCTTCCTTAAACATCAAAGTTGTAATTTAATGACTTGGACAAACTTAGTCAATACCTCCAATTTTCCTCAAGTTGATTTATTAAAAAGTGTAAAACTAATCTGTTTCCAAAGGGCTTATATAATTCTTTTTTTTTTTAATATTTTATTTAGAAAATTACATTTAACAGGGTGCCGTTGCTGAATAAGAGTACATAGGTTTCAGGTGTGGACAAAATGGGCCACATGCTGAACCTGACAACCCCAGGGAAAGCCTGCATGATGTCCTTACAGACTCAGGGACCTAAAGTAAACACACAGAATGGTCTGAAATTGAAACTTTTTTACTAAAAACTGTTTATGGTAGTGTAGGGCCAGTAGCTGCAGCCACCATCACAGCCACCTGGCCCTACCAATTTAATTCGGAGAGATGGTAATGAAACATCAGAGCCAAGGGCAGGTGGGCCATTCTTTATTCCTGCTCACAACGGGCAAATACACACAGCTGGAAAACACTTCCCTTTCCAATCAGTGCTCCCAAAGCCACTGACTTTCTCAGGTTTTTGTTTTTGTTTTTTTTGGTTTGTTTTTTTGTTTTTGTTTTGGGTTTTTTTGTATTTTTCTGAAGTTGGAAATGGGGAGGCAGTCAGACAGACTCCCACATGCACCCGACCGGGATCCACCCAGCATGCCCACCAGGGGGCAATGCTCTGCCCATCTGGGGCGTTGCTCTGCTGCAACCAGAGCCATTCTAATGCCTGAGGCAGAGGCCATAGAGCCACCCCCAGCGCCTGGGCCAACTTTGCTCCAATGGAGCCTTAGCTGCAGGAGGGGAAGAGAGAGAAAGAGAGGAAGGAGAGGGGGAGGGGTGGAGAAGCAGATGGGCGCTTCTCCTGTGTGCCCTGGCCGGGAATCGAACCTGGGACTCCTGCACTCCAGGCCGATGCTCTACCACTGAGCCAACCGGCCAGGGCTCGTTTTATTTCCTAGAATCAAAGGCCTAACAGTCTCACTCAGTCCCCTCTGCACGCCTCCATTTTGGCTGCCTCTTCCCTTGCAACCAGGTGGTCTTCCTCTTCTCTGCAACAAGTGGTCTCTCCTAAAACGGTCTCCTAGCTCCTACTTTTAAAACTTTTCGGTGAGCCCTCCCCCAGCACACAATAGCATGACCAAGCCCCTTCCCAAGCAGGAAGGTAATTAATATTATCACCCAGGCAACAGCCATTCATGTGGGCAATACCATCTTTAACAAAGTGAGCATAAAAATTACAGTTTACAAATTTATCTGCTCAACAGATGGGTAGTCATGTCCTAGGGAATTAGTCTCTATCTGAACAGGTTTGCTTTGAAGCCTGTCTATTGCCTTTTACATCTGCAATCTGCAATAATGTACCTGATAACATGCTTTTGAGGTGTGGGTGCAGTCTTCTTTATCTGCCCCCTGAGGGCAGGCATCCTACTAGAGCAGGAACCAACAAACCCTTTCATTATTATTATTATCATGTTAATTCACTTAGCCTGTTTTGTGCCTCCTTTTGTAAGAAAGGTTTTAGTGTATACATTTTCACTTTTATCTAATCCCAGAGATTCCCCACCCCCAGTTTTGCTTTCTCCCACCTCCCTAATTTATCACTAGTTAATTTCATGTAACCCCCTTATGTCTTTTTTTTTATTCTAATATATAAAATAAGTCATGAAACTGCCATTTTTTGGAGCATTTTCTCAATCCATTGAGACATTGCTTACTGGCAATTGTTGACAGTTTGGCTTAAATAAACTCATAAAAAATTCTTACAGGCTTGACACAAGTAAACATTTCTATAGCATTTGAACTGTTGATTAGGTTGTATTCTCATCACCCAAAGTCAAATCCTTTTCTGCCACATTGTATTTGTCACTCTTTACACCCTTCTCCTCACCCCTTGTCCTTATTTCCCTCCCCTATGTCCCCCTCCCCCTGGTAACCACTTCACTTTTATCTGTCTCCATGAGTCTGTTTTATGTCCCACCTATGTGTGAAATCATACAGTTCTTAGCTTTTTCTGATTTACTTATTTCCTCAGTATAATGTTCTCAAGGTCCATCTATGTTGTCATAAATGGCACTATTTTCTTTTTAAAAATATGTATTTCTTAATCCCATGGTGGCAGTGCAGAAGAGCATAATCTGTTCTTTGTTGATTAAAAAAAAAACACACTAATACAAGAAGGGAAAGGAAATGACCACCTAGCAGTAAAATGTATATTGTATACTAAATGTAGAGAATCTTGTTTTAAAATGTTAATATTTCCAACAGACATACAAAATAACTCTAATGTTATTAAATTTAATATATTAAACAATCTGCCAGATGACACCTCAACTTTGCTAATTAGAGTGTATGGTAAAGAGAAGAGAAGAGAGGAGAGAAGAGAAGAGGGGAGGGGAGGGGAGGGGAGGGGAGGGGAGGGGAGGGGAGAGGAGAGGAGAGGAGAGGAGAGGAGAGGAGAGGAGAGGAGAGGAGAGGAGAGGAGAGGAGAGGAGAGGAGAGGAGAGGAGAGGAGAGGAGAGGAGAGGAGAGGAGAGGAGAGGAGAGGAGAGGAGAGGAGAGGAAAAAGAAAAGAAGAAAAGAGCATCATGTATGTTGGGTTTCAACCTGCTTGGAAGCTTTTTCTAGATGTAATCTGAAACTATCTAGATGTAATCTGAAACTAGAGCCGTACACAGAAAGCAAGGAGAAACTGAGGAGACAGGTTGGTAGGTGGCAGGTTTAATAAACAAGAGAACTTATTTGTGAGGCTGGTCTTGGGTGGCCACAAGATGAGAAGTTTTTCGCATCCACCCATCAAATCTTAAAAGTTTATATAGAGGCCTCAATGGGATCAGTCACATACACAGGAAACCCTAACAGGATTCAGTCACGTACCCAGGCCATATGGTCTTATCACCACATTACTATGTATCTAAGGGCAATGTCACATGTGGGGAAAGCAAGCAGAATGCACATTCCAAGCACTGGGGAGAGAGGGGCAAACCTCCAGTTGCTCACAGGTCAAACCAGTAGGTAACATCTTTTGATGACCTCCCCTAACAATGTATTCTGCACACAAATTTCTAACCTTCCATTTGCTGCGATGAATGTAGTCTTACAAACAAACAAACAAAAACTCAGAATATTGATTCTTGTGGCAATATAACTTTATGCTATTATTTCTCCATCTCTGCTGAATGTAGTTTAGAATTAGTTTCCCATCTCATAAATTTGATTTTTAGCTACGACCTGCTTCTATGAGGACTTCATCATACATTATATTATTCATGAAAGTTTTTGTTCACTTTCCTCCAAAAACCATATAAAAAATTTCTTCACACATGTAGAAAGAGGAAGAAAGAGAGAGAACCCCCTTTCATTAGAGAAATGAAATAAAATAAAATGTCAACTATTAGTAAGATTGTATTAAAGGAAAATAAATATTCATAGTTTTCAAAATATTTTCTAAAAGTTAGAGTTCTGTCCCAAATTGACCAACCTGACTGATTCTTAGATATTTTTAGAGATATATGCTTTTTACCAAAACATCCCTTAGGTAATCATTTTTTTCTTTCTTTTTTGTTATTTTTACTTACCTAAGTGAAGATTAATGACACAAAAACAAGAGAGGGAGAGAGAGAGAAGATTAATGATACAAATAAAATTGGACAGTTTACATTATCCATCTTGCCAAAAAAAGTCTTTTCAAGCTTGAAACTTAAATTGCTTTGAAGGTGATTTGTTATATACATTTTAATAACTGGCATTAGATCAAAGTTACAAAAACAATATTCAGCATAAATACTTTTTATTCAGGAAACTGGACTGTTTCACTTGAAAAAAAGTGTCCACTTAACTACTAGCCTTTATTTTCACTTATCTTCTTGTTAGAGGAAATAGTTGCGCAGCTTTCTTTTTATGGTATAAGGAAACAGAATAAGACTTCAATAGTAAAGATAATGGCTTGCCATAGACCCTACAAATCAGGAAATAGAGCAAAGCTTGTTATCTATGTGGCAAACCCCCTTGAAGTAGCTGTGATGTTTGAGTCCAATAGAATAAACCTGAAATTTTACCCTGATTTCTTTAGAAGTGACTGCTGGACATTTTGTTAATGAGTACTGCATGTAAGCCATTTTGGAAACATTTAGATAGTATATACTAAAAGGAATTCTTAAATAAAATGTACTTTTTTTGTTTGAAAGTTAAAATATTTTGTTCTACCTGGACTATGAGTAACCAGAAAGTATTTTTAATGAAAATACCATTGATTAGAGGGCAGGGAAAAGCATTCTTCTTTTGTTTCTAACATCTATTATGAATTGTTGGTCCACAAACATAGTTTTGGAAAGTGACTTGCCATTCAGACAGCAGCAGAGAGTAATTTGCCCTTACTGTCCATGGAACAGCAGGAGGATGTGCTGCAGTCACTTTCTATTGCTGTTTTAAAACATTACATTTTCTGGAAAGAGATAAAAGTACTTTTTTTCCTGAAAAGGCTGGCCAAAATTAAATTGTAAGATGCTAAGGGACTACCAGGTAACTATTTTATTTAAGTTTCCAATAGGCTCAGTTTTACACCTGCTCAATTTTAGCAACTGATGCATACAGCTTAGAAAGATTGAGGTGCTGGGAAGTTGGAAGAAAGCATTTTGGAACTCTACCATAGCACTATTCCATGCTGCAGTAATTTCTTTTCCCTCTTTAGAAAGTCAGAAATGTGAGCAGTTTCTCAAACTTTAATAAATATAAGAATCATCTGGGGGTATTTGGATTTTTAAGAATTTAAATTTCTCACCACCCCACATACACTTCGATTCAATGGGTCAGAGTCTTGGGATCAGGAAATAATTTTGGTGTAAATGGCCCAATGACTTTTCAGTTCTAATCCCTAACCTCTCTGCTGCCAAAACAGCTGCCGAGATGCTAATGCTCTTTTGCAGCCAGGTCCAGTGGTTCCATGACCTTGGCCTCCTATCAGATATACCGAGAACGCTTGGAAGACTCAACCCAGACAACGTGAGTCGGGTAGTCCCAAAATGAATCTGAAATACTGAATGAGAAATCCCAGAAATACCTACCAGTAACAAAGAGGGAGGAATTGTCTGCAGTATGAAGATAAGACTATAGCTAGGCAAAAGAGAATTAATACCACCTAAAAAGTCAAAGTGGTACTAAAATATACTTAGGTGTATTTTTTCATCAAAAGATGAAAGGTATTATTTCTTATTTATATTGACATAAATACACATATAGATGAGTGAACTTGAAAGCATTGGTGTAAAGTGTATTAATCTATATAATCAGCTCCCAAATCAAAAATACAGACCATCACCAATGGCCCTCATCGTTTTCCAATCCAGGTATTATGCCATCAAGGGAAACCAGTATCTGACTTTAAAATATATATATAAATTAATATTTCTCATTTTTATACTATCTATAAATGGAACGATACTATATGCAGTTTTTTGCAAGCTTCTTTCTCTTAACATTATGCTTATGAATTTAATCTATATTATTGCTGACAGTACAAACAACTCATTCACATTTCTACAAGATGGGGCAAAAGTAAGTTTACAGTTGTTCGTATGAAAAATAATACAATAATTAGATAATAATGCAAGAATAAACTCTGTTTTGTGTACTCACAACTGTAAACATACTTTTGCCCCAACCTCTGTTCAGTTACCACCCTGAGTATCTATTCATGAGTTATATTATTGATTGATGTTTTTCATTTTAGTCATGCTGTTACCCATAAAGCTTTATCATATCCTGGATTAGTTTACCTTTCTGTTATTACTAGTAAATTTAAACATCTAATTATAAGTTTACTGGCCATTGGAATATCCTTATTCATGAAGTCTCTTAAAACCTTGCCAATTTTTATTGGGTCATTTTTCTTTTTATTACTCATTTGTGGGAAGTCTTCATATATTCTTACCGAAGTCTTTAGTCATACATATGAATTGTGACCATTTTCTGCCAATTCATAGTTTGCTTCTTCACTTCATTTTTGGTGTCTTTTGATGAGCAGAAATTTTTATATTTAATTTAATACAATTTTCAAAATATTTTCTTTCAGGCTTAGTAATTTTTATGTCCTGTTTAAGATTTCTTTATCTAATCCAAGGTCACAAGAATGCACTTCCATGTTTTGCTGTAAAATTCTTTTTGTTTTATTTTGAATATCTATTTCAGCAATCCACATAGAATTGACTTTTGTATATGGAGTGAGGTAAAAGACAAGTTTTTCTCTGTGTAGTTATCTGTGTACTCAGAACCATTTATTTAAAAGATAAAGCATTATTTTCCATACATGCAGTGCTTTTTAATATATAAACCAGACAAACATTGTTTATTTCTGACCTCTTTATTCTGTTATATTTGAAGATTATCCTGCATAAAATCACCCTTATTTATTATAAGTATATTAATAAGGGGGTTTTCTTATGGTTATGATGTTAGTGTGTTTAAGTAAGGAATTTTATGTGAGAATGAGCATATGGAGCACATGTATTTGTGTGTGCACTTGTAGGTGTATGTTTCACAGAGAAACATGGGCTTTATTATTTTAATTAAAAGCTATTTAATTTTAGAATAATCCAAGATACAGAGTACATAGTTTTAGTGATAAAAACTGTTTTTAAGAGCAAGAAAGTTACTTTTAAGTACAAAACTTCCACATGAAAGCATATGTAATGCAGTGATTTTCAACCTTTTTCATTTCATGACACACAAACTACTATAATTCTGTGGCCAGCACACCAAAAATATATTATACTTTTCGCCAATCTGACAAAAAATTAGCTATAATTTTGATTCATTCATACTGGACAGCTATTGTTGTGCTGGCTGTTATATTTTTTTTACTTGACACTCTAAGGGAAAAATGGTCAGAGCCCCTAAGTACTCAGGTATTGCATGTTTTAAAATTCTTGCGGCACACCAGTTGAAAACTGCGATGTAACTGATTGAAAATAGTAAGGCTAGCTATGGTAAGTTTTTCCCAATACAATGCTAATATTCCTTTTGAGGCAGACCCCTTATCCTGTTAACTGATGAACTGTTATTGATTTTTCCCTTACAACACATCTAGCCAAAAACCTACCAAATAAAGAAAAGTGGTCACGTAATTGATTACACAGTTAGTCTTAATGAAAAATATTTTAACTTGCAACAATACAGAAAATGTTTCAGATCATTTATAAATCCATGTTTACCAAGTGGTTTGTTGAGTCTCATAATAAAATAAGATAAAATTCATGAGGCTGTTAAGTATAAAAAATACAGTCTGTAAAAGCACTCATTTGTAGATTAGGATTTAGAAAATTGAATCAATTCTTTAAAAAATAAATCAGGAAAGCCCTGGCTGGATGAGTCAGTTGGTTGGAGCATCATCCCGAAGCACAGAGGTTGCTGGTTCAATCCCCAGTCAGGGCACATACAGGAATAGATCTATGTTCCTCTCTCTCTTTATCTCTCTCTCTTTCTCTCTCTCTCTCTCTCTCCCCCTTCTCCTCTCACTAAAATCAATAAAAAGAATTAACAATAATAAAATAAAATAAATTAGGAAAGCAATCTTGCTTAGATTTTTTTAAAAAGTAGGGAGAGTAGAGAGATTGAATTAATTCTTTTGAGTGTTTACTATAATTACTTTCAGTAAATAAATTATCAACTGCTCACTTTACTTTGGGGGGTAAAACCAGTAATAATATATCCTGGCATTTAAAAAGTCAGATGTCTGACATGGTCAGGTTCTCTAGAAAACAGAATCTGAAGCAGAGGACAGGCTGCAAGTGCTTTGTTGGAAGTACCCTTGAGACTAACCTTTCCAATACAGTGAGAGAAGCAGGCAAAAGAGCTCTGATCTTGTGATTTGAGGTTTCAGTCAATCCCATAGGGAATTTTGAAGCTGAGATGCACTTCAGAGATATCCTCAATTTACATAAGGGCCTAGGCCTTTGTACTTGTGCATAGACCAGTAATTGAATGTAAAAAGCACCTACAAAGAGAGTATAGCCATGTCTAAAGCAGTTCCTTTTGTTGAGGGCAATTTAAGGGGAGTGATTTAACTCAGCCATTAGCAGGCAACACTCCTAACAGGTAAGGAGATGAATGCCTTATCCCGGGTGGATGCTATGGCATCTGGCACAGTTCAACATTACACCTTTCATAAAGCATTGCACAGATTTTATGTAATAAATTCAGTCCAAATACAGCTCCTCTAGGGTTCCGATTGATCTCATTTCCCAGGAAAAAATACAAGAAAAAGAATAGTGGGACAAACTATAGTCCCTATAGCTGCAGCTAGTTTCATGGCTGACTACCATCATTTCCCTCCTGTACTGTCACCTTCAGGTTAATCACACCTTTGGCAAGTAACTCTTCCTGTCTAGATGGCTTAACTGATGGACAGATTGAGATTTTTCAGCCCTGAGGTCTGAATTCCTGAAAACCATGCCCCTCTCAGTTCATGGCTGCTGACTTACTGTCAAAATCCATCAGGGGAATACCAATAGGCAGCTCTAGTGGATCACCTGGGTCCCAGTTATACTCTTCCTCCGACTCCACTGTGTAACAACAGCCTCACCTCCTTCTAACTTACAAATTATTTCTCCTACCAATTTAGTGAGGAAAAAAGATGCCTAAAATGACTGGGTAACAGACATGGTTAAATGTTTAATGAGACTCACACCATCTTGCCTGGTGAAACCATTCCCTCTCTAAAAATCAAAATATCTAGAACCACATAATTTAGAATTGCAGTGACAAAAGGCACAAATTTACCAAGTGGATCAGTGAGATGCTAGCAAGAGGGTCCACTCCTACATCCACCATTGGCTCCATGTAACTTACCCTTTGGAAACTTGTGATTATTCATTTAAAGAATATTCTGTACATAAAAGGATGGCACCTTATATTTGTAAAATATTATTTCTAAGTTGATGCATCAACTGTGCCTTCAAAAGTTATTTCTTAGTGTTAAAATGTGCAGTGACTATAAATGGGCATGAGGTTTCTTTTTAGGATGCTAAAATGTTATAAATTATAGTATAACTATGGTTGTGTAATCTGTAAATATGCTAAAGGTTATTGAATTGTGCACTTAAAATGCGTGAATTTAATGATATGTAAATCATATTTTAATGTAAAATTTTTAAGGCAGTTCTATTCTTCTATCAGACCATCAGTTTTTGATGGTGTAGCATGTGACAGAGCCTGTAATTCTATGTTCACACTTCTTTGGCTATAAAATACAGCTCTTAGATATTATTTTAAGCTTATGCCTTGGATCAAACACTCATTCCACTCTCAGATAATGATCTTGGTTGAAGCACTACATACAGGAAAAGCAAATCAAAATGTGTCTATTTCCATCAAGATGATTCTTTCCCCTTCCGGGATAAAAGAGGCTTCTTAAAATATTAAGAAGCCACTGAGTGAATAGTAGGTATTGTATAAAGATGCTGCCAAAGTAAGCCACAGAGGAGGACTCTCTCTGTCTTCCTGCCTGAAACCAGGGTCTCACTAGCTGAAAGAACTTCTGCAGAGAGGATAATCAGCCCCACTCAATCTGAACCTGCTGCTCAGCTTGCTGGGGAGAAATAAAACTTGAGTATCCAGCAGTGTCTGAGGGATTTGGCTCTGGAGTAGGGGCCCCTTTCCCCATACTGAGCTCCTGACCAAAAGACCCCTGAAGTAGGGGTCCCAACCTCAGTTGCCCTAACTCACCAAACTTACAACCTACATAGGGGTTGGTTGGGTGATGCCAGTCTTACCCCACACTATAAAGTTTCTACAAAAGACTCTGTGGGAAGACCACACAACTTCATTTTAGCTGCTCTGTGGGTAGAGCAGCTAAAATGTAGAGGCAAATCTTACAGAGCTTGGGGTTTTTATGGAGCTGCTGTCATCTCTAAGTAGAAGGAAGCTGATATTTATATGCAGGTTGGCCTGCAGACACTGTGAAGAATAAATAAACCCAACAGGACAGACACTGCACAGGGTCTAATACACAAGACCAAAATTGACCCTTAGAGCTAGTTAGCCTTCATAGATAACTGCACCCACAAAAAGGACCAACTGCATTCTATACTCACAAACAACAGGAGGGAAAATACTACCCTCAAGAAGCATTTCTAGAGCAAGGAAATCAGGTGGCCTGGAGGACAGTACCACTGAGTTCATCTTCCTCATAAAGGCACCACAACAAATTTCAAAGTCAGACAGAGCTAAGTAATACACAGACAAAATGGGCAGACGAAGAGATATGACCCAAAAGAAACAACAAGAGAAATCCCCAGAAAAAATACCCAACTAAATAGAACTAACCAAACTCCCAGACAGAGTATAAAATAATGTTTTCTAGGATGCTCAAGAATCTTAGAGCAACATTTGATGGTGACAATGAGAACTTAAACAAAAAGATAGACAGCATCAAGCATCAAAAAGGACATTGAAGTCATACAAAAGAACCAGTCAGAAATGACAAATACAATATCAGAAATGAAGGCTGCTCTAGAAGGAATCAACAGCAGGCTGGATAAAGCAATGGGTCAAATCAGCAATTTAGAAGACAAAATTAACAAAAGCACAGAAGAAAAGCAGCAAAAATAAAAGAGGATCAAAAAAACTGAGGAAACTCTAAGAAACCTCTGTGACAATATGAAGAGAAGCAACATCCACATCATAGGGGTTCTTGAAGGAGAAAAAAAAACAAGAGATATAAAGCCAGTTTAAATAAATTATAGCTAAAATTTCCTTAAATTGATGAAGGAAAAGTCACACAAGTTCAAGAAACACAGAGAGTCCCTTCAAAGAGAAACCCAAGAAGGTCTAAACCAGGGGTCTCAAACTTGTGGCCCGCGGGCCGCATGCGGACCGCCGAACAATTTTGTGCATCCCGCAGACTAATCCCCTAGGCTTACTTAATTTTATCCAAAATATTTTGAACTTCGTGGATTAGTCTGCAGGCTGCACAAAATTGTTTGGCGGGCCGCGAGTTTGAGACCCCTGGTCTAAACTAAAACACATCATAACTAAAATCCCAAAGTTAAGAGACAAAGAAACAATACTAAAGGCACCAAGAGAAGACCAGTCAATTACCTACAGAGGAGACCTCATAAGAATGACATCTGACTTTTCAACAGAAATGCTTGAACCAAAACAGTACTGAAGGAAATGTTAAGGGGACTGCTGTAAAAAGAGCAAAAGAAAAAAGAAATCAAGAGACTTGTAGATTTAAAGAATAAAATGGAAATAAATAAGTACATATCAATAATAACCTTAACTGTAAATGGATTAAATGCTCCAATCAAAAGACAAAGAGTAGCTGCAGAGATAAAAAAAAAACAGGACCCATACATATGCTGTCTACAAGAGACCCACCTCAGAACAAAAGATACACGTAAACCGAAAGTGAACAGATGGAAAAAGTATTTCATGCAAATGAAAATTTAAAAATAAATCTGGGGTAGCAATAATTATATCTGACAAAATAGACATTAAAACAAAATTGAAACAGTTATCAAAAAACTCCCAGCCAACAAAAGTGCTGGGCCGGGATGCTTCACAGGCAAATTTTACAAAACATTCAAGAAGAACTAACATCTAACCTTCACAAGATATTCCAAACAATTCAAGAGAAAGGAAGACTTCCAAGCTTGTTTCATAAGGTAAGTGTTATCTTCATTTCTTTTTTTTTTTTTTTTAAATAAATTTTTATTGATGTTAATGGGATGACATTAATAATTTAGGGTACATATATTCAAAGAAAACATGTCTAGGTTATTTTGTCATTAAATTATGTTGCATACCCCTCACCCAGAGTCAGATTGTCCTCCGTCATCCTCTGTCTAGTTTTCTCTGTGCCCCTCCCCCTCCCCCTAACTCTCCCTCCCTCCCTCCTGCGTCCTCCCTCCCCCCACCCCTGGTAACCACCACTCTCTTGTCCATGTCTCTTAGTCTCGTTTTTATGTTCCACCAATGTATGGAATCATGTAGTTCTTGTTTTTTTCTGATTTACTTATTTCACTCCGTATAATGTTATCAAGATCCCACCATTTTGCTGTAAATGATCTGATGTCATCATTTCTTATGGCTGAGTAGTATTCCATAGTGTATATGTGCCACATCTTCTTTATCCAGTCTTCTATTGAAGGGCTTTTTGGTTGTTTCCATGTCTTGGCCACTGTGAACAGTGCTGCAATGAACATGGGACTACATGTGTCTTCACATATCAATGTTTCTGAGGTTTTGGGGTATATACCCAGTAGAGGGATTGCTGGGTCATAAGGTAGTTCTATTTGCAGTTTTTTGAGGAACCACCATACTTTCCTCCATAATGGTTGTACTACTTTACAGTCCCACCAACAGTGAATGAGGGTTCCTTTTTCTCCACAGCCTCTCCAACATTTGCTATTACCCGTCTTGTTGATTATAGCTAATCTAACAGGGGTGAGGTGGTATCTCATTGTAGTTTTGATTTGCATTTCCCTAATAACTAATGAAGCTGAGCATCTTTTCATATATCTGTTGGCCATTTGTATCTCTTCCTGGGAGAAGTGTCTATTCATGTCTTCTTCCCATTTTTTTATTGGATTGTTTGTTTGTTTGTTGTTGAGTTTTATGAGTTCTTTGTAAATTTTGGAAATTAGGCCCTTATCTGAGCTCTTGTTTGAAAATATCATTTCCCATTTAGTTGGCTGTCTGTTTATTTTGATATCAGTTTCTCTTGCTGAGCAAAAACTTTTTATTCTGATGTAGTCCCATTCATTTATCTTTGCCTTCACTTCTCTTGCCATTGGAGTCAAGTTCATAAAATGTTCTTTAAAACCCAGGTCCATGAGTTGAGTATCTATGTCTTCTTCTATGTACTTTATTGTTTCAGATCTTATATTTAGGTCTTTGATCCATTTTGAATTAATTTTAGTACACGGGGACAGGCTGTAGTCGAGTTTCATTCTTTTGCATGTGGCTTTCCAGTTTTCCCAACACCATTTGTTGAAGAGGCTTTCTTTTCTCCATTTTGTGTTGTTGGCCCCCTCATCAAAGATTATTTGACCATATATATGTGGTTTTATTTCTGGGCTTTCTATTCTGTTCCATTGGTCTGAGTGTCTATTTTTCTGCCAATACCATACAGTTTTGATTATTGTGGCTCTATAATATAGTTTAAAGTCAGGTATTGTAATGCCCCCAGCTTCATTCTTTTTCCTTAGGATTGCTTTAGCTATTCGGGGTTTTTTATAGTTCCATATAAATCTTATGATTTTTTGTTCCATTTCTTTAAAAAATGTCATAGGAATTTTGATGGGAATTGCATTAAATTTATATATTGCTTTGGGTAATATGGCCATTTTAATTATATTTATTCTTCCTATCCAAGAACAAGGAATATTTTTCCTTCTCATTGTGTCTTTTTCTATTTCTCTTAGCAATGCCTTGTAGTTTTCATTATATAGGTCCTTTACATTCTTTCTTATGTTTATTCCTAGGTATTTTATTTTTTTTGTTGCAATCGTGAAGGGGATTATTTTTTTGAGTTCGTTTTCTAATATTTCATTGTTGGCATATAGAAAGGCTATGGACTTATGTATGTTGATTTTGTATCCTGCGACCTTACTGTATTGGTTTATTGTTTCAAGTAATCTTTTTGTGGAGTCCTTTGGGTTTTCGATGTATAGGATCATATCATCAGCAAAAAGTGATACCTTTACTTCTTCTTTTCCGATGTGGATGCCTTTTATTTCTTTGTCTTGTCTGATTGCTCTGGCCAGAACTTCTAGCACCACGTTAAATAAGAGTGGAGAGAGTGGACAACCCTGTCTTGTTCCTGATTTAAGGTGGAAAGTCCTCAGTTTTACGCCATTTAATATGATGTTGGCTGATGGTTTATCATATATGGCCTTTGTCATGTTGAGATATTTTCCTTCTATACCCATTTTGTTGAGAGTCTTAAACATAAAATTGTGTTGTATTTTATCGAAAGCCTTTTCTGCGTCTATTGATAAGATCATGTGGTTTTTGTTCTTTGTTTTGTTGATATGGTGTATTACGTTAACCGTTTTACGTATGTTGAACCATCCTTGAGATTCTGGGATGAATCCCACTTGATCATGATGTATTATTTTTTTAATATGTTGTTGTATTCGATTTGCCAGTATTTTGTTTAGTATTTTAGCATCTGTATTCATTAGAGATATTGGTCTGTAGTTTTCTTTCTTTGTGCCATCCTTGCCTGGTTTTGGTATGAGGGTTATGTTGGCCTCATAAAATGTGTTTGGAAGTATTGCTTCTTCTTCAATTTTTTGGAAGACTTTGAGTAGAATAGGAACCAAGTCTTCTTTGAATGTTTGATAGAATTCACTAGTATAACCGTCTGGGCCTGGACTTTTATTTTTGGGGAGGTTTTTAATAGTTTTTTCTATTTCCTCCCTGCTGATTGGTCTGTTTAGGTTTTCTGCTTCTTCATGACTCAGTTGAGGAAGGTTGTATTGTTCTAGGAATTTATCCATTTCTTCTAGATTGTTGTATTTGGTGGCATATAGTTTTTCATAGTATTCTACAATAATTCTTTGTATATCTATGATGTCTGTGGTGATTTCTCCTCTTTCATTTTGGATTTTATTTATTTGAGTCCTGTGTCTTTTTTCCTTAGTGAGTCTTGCAAAGGGTTTGTCAATTTTGTTGATCTTTTCAAAGAACCAGCTCCTTGTTTTATAGATTTTTTCTATAGTTTTTCTGTCCTCTATTTCATTTATTTCTGCTCTGATTTTTATTATCTCCTTTCTTCGGCTGGTTTTGGGTTGTCTTTGTTCTTCTTTTTCTAGCTCCTTAAGGTGTGAAGTTAAGTGGTTTACTTCGGCTCTCTCTTGTTTGTTCATATAGGCCTGAAGTGATATGAACTTTCCTCTTATTACTGCTTTTGCTGCATCCCAGAGATTCTGATATGTAGTATTTTCATTTTCATTTGTCTGTATATATCTTTTGATCTCTGCGCTTATTTCTTCTTTGACCCATTCATTTTTTAGAAGTATGTTGTTTAGTTTCCATAATTTTGTGGGTTTTTCCCCCTCTTTTTTACAGTTGACTTCTAGTTTCAAGGCTTTATGATCAGAGAATATGCTTGGTACAATTTCAATTTTTCTAAATTTGCTGATATTGTCTTTGTGGCCCAACATATGGTCAATTCTTGAGAATGTTCCATGTACACTAGAGAAAAATGTATACTCTGTCGCTTTGGGATGAAGTGTCCTGTAGATGTCTATCATATCCAGGTGTTGTAATATTTCGTTTAAGGCCACTATATCTTTATTGATTCTCTGTTTGGATGACCGATCTAGAGCCGTCAGCGGTGTATTGAGGTCTCCAAGTATGATTGTATTTTTGTCAGTTTTTGTTTTAAGGTCAATAAGTAGCTGTCTTATATATTTTGGTGCTCCTTGGTTTGGTGCATATATATTAAGGATTGTTATGTCTTCTTGATTCAGTGTCCCCTTAATCATTATGAAATGACCATTTTTGTCTCTGAGTACTTTTTCTGTCTTGTAGTCAGCATTATCAGATATGAGTATTGCTACACCTGCTTTTTTTTGGGTGTTGTTTGCTTGGAGTATTGTTTTCCAGCCTTTCACTTTGAATTTGTTTTTATCCTTGTTGCTTAGATGAGTTTCTTGTAGACAGCATACAGTTGGATTTTCTTTTTTAATCCATTCTGCTACTCTGTGTCTTTTTATTGGTAAGTTTAATCCATTTACATTTAGTGTAATTATTGACACTTGTGGGTTCCCTATTGCCATTTTATAAATTGCTTTCTGTTAGTTTTGTATCTTGTTTGATTCTTCTCTTTTGTTTTTCTATCATTTGTTTTTGTTTGTTTGTATTCCATACTTCTTTCCTCTGTTGCTACCTTTTTTAAGTCAAGTGTTTTTGTGGTGGTTTTTTCAAGGGTGGTTACCATTAAGTAATGAAAAGGGTACCTACCATATTCATTGTAGTACCCTTTCTAATGAGTATTTCTGCGCTTCATCGTCCTTTGCTACTGTTAATCTTCATCCTTTCTCCCCTTTTTTTTCTTTTGTTGTCACAGTTTAAGTTTGGTTTTATTGTTTTCTTGGTGGAGCTGTTACTTGGGGTTCTGTTTTCTTTTGTTTTTTGAATCTGGTTGGAAAACCCCCTTTAGTATTTCCTGGAGTGGGGGCTTTCTGATGATAAATTCTCTCATCTTTTCTGTATTTGTGAATGTTTTTATATCTCCTTCGTACTTGAAGGATAGCTTTGATGGGTGTAGTATTCTTGGCTGAAAGTTCCTCTCTTTCAGGGCTTTGAATATTGGGGTCCACTCTCTTCTAGCTTGTAGAGTTTCTGCTGAGAAGTCTGATGATAATCTAATAGGTCTTCCTTTATATGTTGTATTCTTCTTTTCCCTGGCTGCCTTGAGAATTTTTTCTTTGTCATTGGTTTGTGTCATCTTCATTATGATGTGCCTTGGAGTGGGTTTGTTGGGGTTAAGAAAACTCGGTGTTCTGTTTGCTTCTTGAATTTGAGGCTTTAGTTCTTTCCACAGGCTTGGGAAGTTCTCATCTATTATTTGTTTAAGTATATTCTCCATTCCATTTTCTCTCTCTTCTCCCTCTGATATACCTATTATTCTTATGTTATTCTTTCTGATGGAGTCAGACAATTCCTGTAGGGTTTTCTCGTTTTTTATTATTTTTGAGTCTCTTTCTTCTTCTCTCTGTTGTGCCTCAAGTTGCTTGTCTTCTATTTCACTAATCCTATCTTCTATCTGGGCTGTTCTATTAGCTAAGCTTGTTATCTCGTTTTTCAGTTTGTGAATTGAGTTTTTCATTTCTGTTTGATTTGTTTTTATAGTTTCAATTTCTTTGGTAATATATTCTTTGTGATCGTTGAGTTGTTTCCTGATTTCCCTAAATTGCCTTTCTGTGTTTTCTTGTATATCTCTGAGTATTTTTAAGATTTCTATTTTAAATTCTCTGTCATTTGGCTCCAATGCTTCCAGTATGCTAAATCTTTTCTCCATAGATTTTTCCACATCTATTTGTGTTACCTCTCTATCTTTTGTATCCATAATATTCGATTTCCTTTTTCTTATTGGCATCTGAAGGTGGTCTTGTTGATATTCTTAATTAAAATTAATAAAGAATAAAAAGGGAAAAAAAAAGAAAAAAAAAAAGAAAAAGAAAAAAGAAAAAAGAAAAAACAAAAAACAAACAAACAAAAAAAAAACACTCCACACACAAAAAAAGTAATGATTTATTATTTCCCCCTTTTTTCTTTCTTCTCCTTCCCTCCTCTCACCTCTTTAGGTAAATATCGTGATGACCTGTGAATTATATTATGCTAAATGGAACAAAAACTGCCTATAATGGAGGGCCTGATTTGGGGTGAAGAGTTCAAGGTGCAAAAAAGGGAGTAGGGACCTACTAAATGCAAAAAAAAAAAAAAAAGGAGGATATCTTAGACAAGCATCAAATGATTTGCTTTAAGTGATGGTCGACTAAAAGATATAATGAGAGGGATAAGAGGGAAACAGAAAAAAGGAGAGAAAAAATAATATTTAAAGAAGAAAAAAATAAAAATAATAAGTAAAAATCTGTTGTATTAAGTGGAGTGAAGACTAAATACAATGGAGACTTTGGGTTGGGAGGAATGCTAGTGAGTTAAAAAGCAATGTAAAAAGTACCCAAAATGCCACAAAAACAAACAAATAAAGGAAAACCAAGAACAAAAGCAGAAAAGAAAAGAAAAAAAAAAAAGAACAAACAACAAAAACAAAAAAAACTTTAGTCCCAAATTAAATAATTTGTTCGTAATTGAGGATTAAATGAGAGGAAAAGTAAAAGGAGAAAAGAAGGAACGAATAGAAAGGAAAAAATAAGAAAAAGAGAGAAACAAAGGAAGAAAAAAAGGAAAGGGAAAAAAAACAAAAAGAAAACAAAAGGGGAGAGAGTGAGAGTTAAGGGTTTTGGAGTGTAACCCTAAGGGAGAGTAAGGATGAAGAAAAGAAATAAAATGTAACACTTATGGGTAGTGTAGTTCAAGAAAAGGGTAGCATAAGATGGGCAGAGAATAAAAGGACCGAGGTGGAGGAAATACAAATAAAGACAATAAGAAAGAAGAGAGAAACAACAAAAACAAAGAATTAGTGGAACAAGTTATAACGTCTGTGGATTTTTCTTGATTTTGAGAGGTTAACTTCTTCCTTTTTTCTTTTGTCTCCCTCTTCCTGGTCGGTGACTCTGTACCCCAGGTTCTGCCCCTGTGTCACGCTTAGGTAGGGATTTGCAGTTGATGGGATTCTATGGCAATGTCATATAATTGGCTTTAGTCTCACTGGTAGTCAAGGCTTGTTGGCGTTTGTAGAGTCCAACAATGAGAGAGAGTTTGCTTTCCTGGAGTCTCTCCCCTAGTCTCCCCTTCCTGAATTAGCAGCCTGGTGATCCAGCTATGAGGCTGCCACTGCTTCTGTCTGGGGAGTAAGAGGCTCAAAGAGCTGGGAAATCCCCACTCTATCCTCACTCAGCGCAAGGCTCTGGGTAAGGCTCTGGCAGTCAGAGCCTCCAGCGTAATCAGGCGGGGCTGGGAGTCAATTGTTGTCAAGGTGACTGTTCAGCGCCTATCATTCAGTTGGACCACTCAACCCAGGCTTTCCACACTTGGTAGCCTGTTTTGGCTGGAAAGAAGATGCACTATTCGCTGCTTGCTATATAGATCTTAATATCTGCCAAGTCCCTCTTGTTAGGTATATCCCTGAATATGGAGGCTCTGTCAATCAGAAGTTGCCCCCGCCCCTTTAGCGAAAGGCACTGAAAAATATTATGCCTCTTGTCTTGGATCGCTGAACTGGGAGAGATCTTATCAATTAGAGCCCCGTGGGTGCGTAGATTTTGTGGGTTTAGCTAATTTCAGTGATTGGATCCGCAGCTGTGCTCCAGAAAGTATTTCAGGCTGCCTGCACGCCCCTCCCCCAACGCTTGATTGTTAGCTCGAATGGCTGGGTGAGGTGCCCCGTCCACGGAGAGAATCTCCTGACTAGGAAAGACAGGTTTGGCGCCCCTCCTGG
Source organism: Saccopteryx leptura (assembly GCF_036850995.1). Taxonomy (NCBI): domain Eukaryota; kingdom Metazoa; phylum Chordata; class Mammalia; order Chiroptera; family Emballonuridae; genus Saccopteryx; species Saccopteryx leptura. Next base: position 142,518,476 of record NC_089506.1, read on the forward strand.
ACTGCGTCACGGGGCGCGCGCGCTCACGGCTTCTCAGAACACGCCAGTGGTGGCCGGTACTCCCGGGGACGCGGGGCTCGCGCACGTGGCTTCTCAGAGCACGCCGGTGGTGGCCGCTACTCCCCGGGACGCGGCTCGGGGAGCGGGCGCGCGGCTTCTCAGCGCAAGCCGGTGGTTGCCAGCACTCCCCGGGATGCGGCTCGGGGCGCAAGCACGCGGCTTCTCAGAGCACGCTGGTGGTTGCTGGCACTCCCCGGGGCGCGCGGGCGCGCAGCTTCTCAGAGCACGCCGTTGGTTGCTGGCACTCCCCGGGACGCGGCTCAGGGCGCGGGCGCGCGGCTTCTCAGAGCACTCTGGTGGTTGCCGGCACTCCCTGGGACGTGGGTCGGGGCGCGCGCGCGGCTTCTCAGAGCACGCCGGTGGTTGCCGGCACTCCCCGGGACGCGGCTCGGGGCGCGGGCGCGCAGCTTCTCAGAGCACAGAGCACACCTGTGGTTGCCGGCACTCCCTGGGACGTGGATGGGGCGCGCCTGCGGCTTCTCAGAGCACAGAGCACGCCGGTGGTTGCCGGCACTCCCTGGGACGCGGCTCGGGGCGCTGGGACGCGGCTCGGGGCGCTGGGATGCGGCTTGGGGCGCGCGGGCGCGCGCGGGGCTTTTCAGAGCACGCCGGTGGTTGCCGGCACTCCCCGGGACGCGGCGGGGGCAGCTGCACGTGTGGGTTGACTCACCCCAGGCGTATTCCCTCCTGGGCAACAGTCCCTCTGCTTTCAGTGTGGATGCTCTGAGGATAAATTTTTCTGCTTTTAGTTGACAAATTTGTTGAGATTTTGGGGAGATCTGTCGGACGCGCTGCTCACGGCGCCATTTCTGTGACGTCACTTATCTTCATTTCAATATCAGATAAAGACACTACAAAGAAAGAAAAGTATTAGCCAATATCCCTGATGAACATAACTGTTAAAATTCTCAATAAAATATTAGCAAATTGTATCCAGCAATACATTAAAAAAATCACATATTATGATCAAGTGGAATTAATTCCAGGGCGGCAAGGCTGGTACATTATTTGCATATCAATAAATGTAACTCATCACATAAACAAAATGAAAGATAAAAATTTCATGATTATATCAATAGATGCAGAAAATAATTGGACAAAATTCAGCACCTATATATAATTAAAACTCTGAGCAAAGTGGAAGTTCAGGCAATATACCTCAATATGATAAAGTCCATCTATGACAAACCCACAGCCAATATCATATCCAATGAGGAAAAATTAAAAGCAATCCCCTTAATATCACGAACAAGTGGAGTGACATCAGAGAAATGGCGCCATGAGGAGCAATACCAATAAATCTCCCCAAAATTTCAACAAGTTCTTCAACCAGACACAGAAAAATCTATCCTTGGAGTATCTAGACGTCCCACACTGAACATGAAGGTATGATCAAGCAAAAAATTGACTAAATATATAATCAACCCCGAAGGAAATAAGACAGAGAAAGGAACACTCCACCTTCCTCACTAACCTAAGCAAGGGCTGCTTTCACTTGGAACTGAGAGAATAGAAGCTAAGGTGGGCAAAGGGGGTGAATAGAGCCAGGCTGTGGCACAGACATCTGAGCCAGGCTGTGGCACAAACATCCAAGCCGAGGAAAGACTGAGCCTGTGGCGACCCAGCCAATGCAAGCTAATGCCCACGCCAAACCCAGACAAAGACGGGCGCGAGTGGTGGCAGCCATTACCCACGATATCCTGGTCGGCGAGCACGGATAGTGTGCAAGAGGTTTCTCCTAGCGCCCCAGGATTGGGCGCCCATGTTTGCGGACAAAGGGGCAGAGTCAGAGGCCTTTGAGTGGGCTGTGACCAGAGTCTTGGTGTGGTTCCTGCTAACTGAACAGCGGCAAGCAGGGAGTGTGCGAAAGCGAACTTCCCTATGCCTGAACTTTTCCAGGCTGGTGGGGCACCTCACCCAGCCATACAAGCTAACAGATTCATGAAGGATTAGCTTAACCCACAGTCTGCTCACCTCCCAACTGGACTATGCGACTCTAACTGGCAAGATCTCTCTCAGTTCAACAATCTAAGAAAAGAGGCATTATATTTTTAGTGCCTTTTGCTATGCACGTAGGGGTGGGGGCAACTTCTAATTGGCAGAGCTTTCATACTCAGGACTATAGTTAAAAAGAGGGATTTGGCAGCTTGTAAGACTTCCTGTTTTGCAAACAGCAACTAGGGCATCTTCTACCCAGCCAAAACAGGTTACAAAGTGCAAAAAGCCTGGGGAAAGTGGTCCCACAGAGTGCTGAGGCATACTGGACATGCCTCAAGGCACTTTGAAAATAATTGTCTCCCAGCCCACCTGATTATGTGAGCAGCTCTGACTGATTGAGCCTTACCCAGAGCCCTGCGCTGCGTGGGGATAGAGTGGGAATTTGCCAGCTCTTTGAGCCTCTTACTCTCGAGGCAGAGGCAGCAGCAACCCCATAGCTGGATCATCAGGCTACTAATTTAGAAAGAAAAGACTAGGAGAGAGGCTCTAGGAAAATGGACTATCTCATTGTCAAAACCTGCAAATGCTAACAAGTCATAAATGCCAATGAGACTGAAGCCTAATATATGACATCACCATAGAGACTTATCAAATGCAAAACTCTACCTAAGCGTGCCACAAGAGCAAAGCCTGGGGTACAGAGTTACTGACCAGGAAGAGAAAGAGAAAAGAAAAAGCAAGAAGATAACCTCTCAAAATCAAGAAAAATCCACAGACTTTATAACCTTTTCCATTTTATTTTGTTTGTTTATTTCTTTCTTTCATCTTCTTGTCTTGATTATTTTCTTCTTCTTCCACTTCGGTCGTTTTATTCTCTGCCCGTCTTATGCTTTCCTTTTCTTGAACAACACTACCCATAGTGTTACATTTCCCATTTTCTTTCTATCTTCTTCTTTTCTTTCTATGAGGATTACACTCCAAAACCATTAACTCTCTCTATCTCTCTGTGTGTATTTTTTTTCTTTTTTCTTCTTTTTGTTTTTTCCTCTTTCTTTTTTTCTCCCTCTATATTAATTTCTTCTTCTCTCCTTTACTTTTCCTCTCATTCAATCCTCAATTGCGAACAAATTATTTTTATTTGGAATGCAAATTTTTTCTTTGTGGCACTTTGGTTGGTTTTTCCTTCACTTTCTAACTCATTAGCATTCCTCCCAACCCCAGCTCTGCATTTTATCTAGTTTTTGCTCCACTTAATACAATGATAATTTTTAAATTTATTTCCCTTTTTCCTGTTTTCCTCTTATCCCTCTCATTATATCTCTAAGTTGACCATCACTTACAAGCAAATAATTATATTCTTGACCCAAAGTTTTTCCTTTTTTGCATTTTTTGGGTAAATACTTTCTTTTTTGCCCCTTAAATACTTCTCCCCAATTCAGGCCTATGTTATAGGTAGTTTTCCTATTGAGCAAAATATATTACACAGTTCATCACAATTTTTTCTCAAGAATGAGGGGAGAGGAAAGGAGAGAAAAAAAAGGGAAAACAATAAATTTTCCTTTGTTTCTTTTTTCTTTTTTTTTTTTTTTACTTTTTATTCTTTATTAATTCTCATTAGTACTATCAACAAAACCACCCTCGGATGACATTAAGGAATAGGAAATCAAATATCATGGATACAAAAACAGATATGTAGCACAGATAGATGAGAAAAAATCTATGCAGAAAAATTTAATATATTGGAAAACTTGGAGGTAAATGACAAAGAATTTAAAATAGAAATCCAAAAAATACTCAGAGATGTACAAGAAAACACAGAAAGGCACTTTAGGGAGCTAAGAAAACAATTCAACAAACACAAAGAATATACTAGGAAGGAAATTGAAATTATAAAAACAAATGAAACAGAGATGAAAAACTCAATTCACAAACTGAAAAATGAGGTAACAAGCTTAGCTAATAGAACAGGCCAGATAGAAGGTAGGATTAGTGAAATAGAAGACAAGCAACTTCAGGCACAACAGAGAGAAGAAGAAAGAGACTCAAAAATTTTAAAAAATGGGAAAACTCTACAGGAATTGTTCAACTCCATCAAAAGGAATAACATAAGAATAATAGGTATAACAGAGGGAGAAGAGAAAGAAAATGGAATGGAGAACATATTGAAACAAATAATAGATGAGAACTTCCCAAGCCTCTGGAAAGAACTAAAGCCTCAAATTCAAGAAGCAAACAGAACACCAAGTTTTCTTAACCACAACAAACCTACTCCAAGGCATATCTTAATGAAATTGGCACAAACCAACAACAAAAAAATTCTCAAGGCAGCCAGAGAAAAGAAGAATACAACATATAAAGAAAGCATATTAGATTATCATTGGATTTCTCAGCAAAAACTCTACAAGCAAGAAGAGAGAGGACTCCAATATTTAAAGTCCAGATAGAGAGGAACTTTCAGCCAAAAATACTATACCCATCAAAGCTATCCTTCAAATACAAAGGAGAAATAAAAACATTCACAGATACAGAAAAGATGAGGAAATTTATCATCAGAAAACCTCCACTCCAGGAATTACTAAAGGGGGTTTTCCAACCAGATAGAAAGAACAAAAGAAAACAAAACCAGAAGTAAAGGTTCCACCAAGAACAAAATAAAACCAAATTTAAACTGTGACAACAAAAACAAAAACTAAAAAATAAAAGGGGAAAGAATGAAGATTAATAGTAGCAAAGGATGATGGAGTACAGAAGTACTCATAAGACAGTGTACTACAATGACCATAGTAGGAACCCTTTTCATTACTTAGTGGTAACCACCATTTTAAAAAACCACCACAGAAACACATGACTTAAAAAGCATAGCAACAGAAGAAAGAAGTATTGAATACAAACAAACAAAAACAAAGGATAGAAAAACAAAAGAGAAGAATCAAACAAGATACAAAACTAACAGAAAAAAATGTATAAAATGGCAATAGGCAACCCACAAGTTTCAATAATTACACTAAATGTAAATGGATTAAACTCACCAATAAGAAGACAAAGAGTAGCAGAATGGATTAAAAAAGAAAATCCAAGTGTCTGCTGCCTACAAGTAATACACCTAAGCAAATAGGATAAAAACAAATTCAAAGTGAAAGGCTGGGAAACAATACTCCAAGCAAATAACAACCAAAAAGAAAAAAGCAGGTGTAGCAATACTCATATCTAATAATGCTGACTACAAGACAGCAAAAGTACTCAAAGATAAAAATGGTCATTTCATAATGATTAAGGGGACACTGAATCAAGAAGACATAACAATTCTTAATATATATGCACCAAACCAAGGAGCACCAAAATATATAAGACAGCTACTTATTGACCTTAAAACAAAAACTGACAAAAATACAATCATACTTGCAGACCTCAATATACTGCTGATGGCTCTAGATCATTCATCCAAACAGAAAATCAATAAAGAAATATTGGCCTTAAACAAAACACTAGAGCACCTGGATATGATAGACATCTACAGGACACTTCAACCCAAAGTGACAGAGTATACATTTTTCTCTAGTGTACATGGAACATTCTTAAGAATTAACCATATGTTGGGCCACATAAATAACTTCAGAAAATTCAGAAAAATCGAAGTTGTACCAAGCATATTTTCTGATCATAAAGCTTTGAAACTAGAATTCAACTGCAAAAAAAGAAGAAAAAAAAACCCACAAAAATGTTGAAACTAAACAACATACTTTTTAAAAATGAATGGGTCAAAGAAGAAATAAGGGCAGAGATGAAAGATATATAGAGACAAATAAAAATGACAATACGACATATCAGAATCTATGAGATGCAGCAAAAGCAGTGATTAGAGGGAAGTTCATATCACTTCAGGCCTATATGAACAAACAAGAGAGAGCCGAAGTAAACCACTTAACTTCACACCTTAAGGAGCTAGAAAAAGAAGAACAAAGACAACCCAAAACCAGCCGAAGAAAGGAGATAATAAAAATCAGAGCAGAAATAAATGAAATAGAGGACAGAAAAACTATAGAAAAAATCTATAAAACAAGGAGCTGGTTCTTTGAAAAGATCAACAAAATTGACAAACCCTTTGCAAGACTCACTAAGGAAAAAAGACACAGGACTCAAATAAATAAAATCCAAAATGAAAGAGGAGAAATCACCACAGACATCATAGATATACAAAGAATTATTGTAGAATACTACGAAAAACTATATGCCACTAAATTCAACAATCTAGAAGAAATGGATAAATTCCTAGAACAATACAACCTTCCTAGACTGAGTAAAGAAGAAGCAGAAAGTCTAAACAGAACAATTAGCAGGGAAGAAATAGAAAAAACTATTAAAAACCACCCCAAAAACAAAAGTCCAGGCCCAGATGGTTATACTAGTGAATTCTATCAAACATTCAAAGAAGACTTGGTTCCTATTCTACTGAAAGTCTTCCAAAAAATTGAAGAAGAAGCAATACTTCCAAACACATTTTATGAAGCCAATATAACCCTCATACCGAAACTGGGCAAAGACAGCACAAAAAAAGAAAACTACAGACCAATATCTTATGAATACAGATGCAAAAATACTAAAGAAAATACTAGCAAATCAAATAAAACAATATATTAAGAAAATAATACATAATGATCAAGTGGGATTCATCCCAGAATCTCAAGGATGGTTCAACATAAGTAAAACGGTTAACGTAATACACCATATCAACAAAACAAAGAACAAAAACCACATGATCTTATCAATAGATGCAGAAAAGTCATTCAATAAAATACAACACAATTATATGTTTAAGACACTCAAAAAATGGGTATAGAAGGAAAATATCTCAACATGATAAAGGCCGTATATAATAAACAATTAGCTAACGTATTAAATTGCATAAAACTGAAGGCTTTCACCCTTAAATCAGGAACAAGACAGGGTTGTCTACTCTCTCCACTTTTATTTAACATGGGGCTAGAAATTCTAGCCAGAGCAATCAGACAAGGTAAAGAAATAAAAGGCATCTATATCGGAACAGAAGAAGTAAAGGTATCACTTTTTGCAAATATGATCCTATACATCGAAAATCCCAAAGACTCTACAAAAAGATTACTAGAAAAAATAAGCCAATATAGTAAGGTCAAAAGATACAAAATTAACATAAAAAAGTCCATAGTCTTTCTATATGCCAAGAATCAAACATTAGAGAATGAACTCAAAAAAATAATCCCTTCACGATTGCAACAACAACAACAAAAATACCTAGGAATAAACATAACAAAGAATGTAAAGGACCTATATAATGAAAACTACAAAGTTTTGTCAAGGGAAATCGAAAAAGATACAATGAGATGGAAAAATATTCCTTGTTCTTGGATAGGAAGAATAAATATAATCAAAATGGCCATATTACCCAAAGCAATACACAAATTTAATGCAATTCCCATCAAAATACCAATGACATTTTTTTAAATAAATGGAACAAGAAATTATTAGATTTATATGGCACTATAAAAAACCTCGAATAGCCAAAGCAATCCTAAAGAAAAAGAATGAAGCTGGGGGCATTACAATACCTGACTTCAAACTATATTATAGAGCCACAACAATCAAAACAGCATGGTGTTGGCCAAAAAATAAACACTTAGACCAATGGAACAGACTAGAAAGTCCAGAAATAAAACAACATATATATGGTCAAATAATTTTTGAAAAGGGGCCAACAACACGCAATGGAGAAAAGAAAGCTTCTTCAACAAATGGTGCTGGGAAAACTGGAAAGCCACATGCAAAAGAATAAAACTCGACTATAATTTGTCCCCTTGTACTAAAATTAATTCAAATTGGATCAAAAACCTAAACATGAGACCTGAAACAATTAAGTACATAGAAGAAGACATAAGTTCTAAACTCATGGACCTTGGTTTTAAAGAGCATTTTATGAATTTTACTCCAAAGGCAAGAAAAATGAAGGCAAAGATAATTGAATGGGACTACATCAGACTAAGAAGTTTTTGCATAGCAAGAGAAACTGACAACAAAATAAACAGACAGCCATCTAAATGGGAAATGATATTTTCAAACAACAGCTCAGATAAGGGCCTAATATCCAAAATATACAAAGAACTCATAAAACTCAACAACAAACAAACAAACAATCCAATAAAAAAATGGGAAGAGGACATGAACAGACACTTCTCCCAGGAAGAAATACAAATGGCCAACAGATATATGAAAAGATGCTCAACTTCATTAGTTATTAGAGAAATGCAAATCAAAACTGCAATGAGATACCACCTCACTCCTGTTAGATTAGCTATTATTAACAAGGCATGTCATAGCAAATGTTGGAGAGGCTGCGGAGAAAAAGGAACCCTCATTCACTGTTGGTGGGAATGTAAAGTAGTACAACGATTATGGAAGAAAGTATGGTGGTTCCTCAGAAAACTGAAAAGAGAACTACCTTATAACCCAGCAATTTCACTACTGGGTATATACCCCCAAAACTCAGAAACTTTGTTACGTAAAGACACATGTAGCCCCATGTTCATTGCAGCATTGTTCACAGTGGCCAAGACATGGAAACAACCAAAAAACCCTTCAATAGATGACTGGATAAAGAAGATGTGGCACATATACACTATGGAATACTATTCAGCCATAAGAAATGATGACATCGGATCATTTACAACAAAATGGTGGGATCTTGATAACATTATACAGAGTGAAATAAGTAAATCAGAAAAAAACAAGAACTGCATTATTCCATACGTAGATGGGACATAAAAATGAGACTAAGAGACATGGACAAGAGTGTGTTGGTTATGGGGGGTGGGGAGGAGAAGGAGGGAGAGGGGAAGGGGAGGGGGTGGGGCACAAAGAAAAGAAGACAGAAGGTGACGGAGGACAATCTGACTTTGGGTGATGGGTATGCAACATAATTGAATGACAAGATAACCTGGACATGTTTTCTTTGAACATATGTACCCTGATTGATTGATGTCACCCCATTAATATTAATAAAAAATAATAAAAATAAATAAAAATAAATAAAAAACCAATGTGTGCCAAAAAAAGAACAAGAAAGGGCAGCCCCGTTTTCACCACTCTTATGCAACATAGTTCTGGAAGTCCTAGCCACAGAAATCAGACAAAAAAAGAAAGAAAAGGCATCTATATTGAAAAAGAAGACGTAAAGCTGTCATTATTTGCTGATGATATGATACTGTACATAGAAAAACCTAAACAATGACTAGACCTGTTAAATGAATTTGGCAAGATGGCAGTATATAAAATTAGTATACAGAAAGCAGTGGAATTTTAATATACCAACAGTAAACAGTCAGAAAGAGAAATTAAGGAAACAATCTCCTTCACTATTGCAACAAAATAAATAAATAAATAAAGTACCTAGGAATAAATATAACCAAGGAGGTAAAACACTTATACTTGGAAAATTATAAGACATTGAAAAAACAATTCAAGGAAGATACAAACAAGTGGAAGCATATACTGTGTTCATGAATAGGAAGAATAAACATCATTAAAATATCTATACTACCCAAAGCAAACTATAGATTCAATGAAATACTTATTAAAATATCAATGGCATACTTCACAGATCTTGAACAAATATTACAAAAATTTATATGGAACAAAAAAAGAAAAACAAGAATAGCCTCAGCAATCTTGAAAATGAAGAATAAAGTAGGAGGATTCACACTTCCTGATATCAAGTTATACTACGACATCATTGTATTCAAACAGCTTGGTACTGGCCTAAGAACAGGCATACAGATCAATGGAACAGAACAGAGAACCCAGAAATAAACCCCCACCTTTATAGACAACTGATATTTGACAAAGGAGGTAAGAGTATACAATGGAGTCAAGACAGTCTCTTTAATAAAGGATGTTGGGAAAACCAGACAGGTGCATGCAGAAAAATGAAACAACCACCAACTTACACCATTCCCAAAAATAAACTCAACATGGATAAAAGACTTAAATGTAAGACATGAAACTATAAACATCTTGGAAGAAAACATAGGTAGTAAACTCTCTGATATCTCTCATAACAATATGTTCACCAATTTATCTCTATGGACAAATGATGTAAAGAACAAAATAAACAAATAGCACTATATCAATCTAAAAAGCTTTTGTACAGCAAAAGACACCATGAACACAATAAAAAGACAACCCACACAATGGAAGGACATATTCGCCAATACATCTGATAAGGGGTTAATAAATTTATAATGATCTTCTAAAACTCAACACCAGGAAGGTAAACAATTCAATTAAAAAATGAGCAAAAGAACTGAATAGACACTTCTCCAAAGAGGACATACAGATGGCCAATAGGCATATGAAAAATGTTCAATGTCACTAACTATCAGAGAAATGCAAAGTAAGACCAAAATGAAATACCACCTCACACCAGTCACAATGGTGCTCATTAACAAATCAACACACAATAAGTGCTGGCGAGGGTGTGGAAAAAAAGGAACCCTTCTGCACTGCTGGTGAAAATGTAGATTTGTGCAGCCATTGTAGAAAAGAGTATGGTGTTTCTTCAAAAAATTAAAAATGGAACTACCTTTTGACCCAGCATCCATTTTTATGAATATATCCTAAGAATCCTAAACCACTAATTCAAAAGAAGACATGCACTTCCATGTTTATTGCAGCATTGTTTACAATAGCCAAGATCTGGATATAGTCCAAGTGCCCATCAGTGGACAAGTGGATAAAAAAGCTGTGGTACATACACAATGTAATACTAAGTAGACGTGAAAAAGAAGAAAATCTTAACTTTTGCAATGGCAGTGATGGACCTGGACATTATTATGCGAAGTGAAATAAGCCAGGCAGAGAAAAGAAAAATATCATATGATCTCACTTATATGTGGAATCTAATGAACCAAGTGAATTGAGGAACAGAATAGAGGCAGAGGCAGGGTCACAGGGAGCAGAGGGACAGCTGTCAGAGGGAAGGGTAATGAAAAAATAAGATCAGAGAAGGTAAAGAAATTAGTGAAATTATATATACATAACACATAGATACAGATAATAGGACAGCAAATCCCAGAAAGAAGAGGGGAGAGAGTTAGGGGAATGGGTGAAAAGACAGTAAAATAGGAGACATGGGGTGGGGTGAAGGTGTTATATCAAGTGGGACAGTTGAATCCAGGTTAACACAATAAATTTTATTTTATTATTTTTTTTTTCATTTTTCTGAAGCTGGAAACGGGGAGAGACAGTCAGAAAGACTCCCGCATGCGCCCGACCGGGATCCACCCGGCATGCCCACCAGGGGGCGATGCTCTGCCCCTCCGGGGCGTTGCCATGTTGCGACCAGAGCCACTCTAGCACCTGAGGTAGAGGCCACAGAGCCATCTCCAGGGCCCGGGCCATGGAGCCTTGGCTGCGGGAGGGGAAGAGAGAGACAGAGAGGAAAGCGCGGCGGAGGGGTGGAGAAACAAATGGGCGCTTCTCCTGTGTGCCCTGGCCGGGAATCGAACCCGGGTCCTCCGCACGCTAGGCCGACGCTCTACCGCTGAGCTAACCGGCCAGGGCAACACAATAAATTTTAAAAAGTTAATAAAAAAGAAATAAAGAAATAGAAAGAGAGAGAGAAAGAAGAAGAAAGAATGAAAGAAAGAAAGAAAGAAAGAAAGAAAGAAAGAAAGAAAGAAAGAAAGAAAGAAAGAAAGAAAGAAAGAAAGAAAGAAGAGAGAGAAAGGGAGAGGGAGAGAGGGAGGAAGGAAGGAAGGGAAAAAAGATGGTGCCATATCAAGGACTCACCATTAGTTTTTGTTGCTGACAGGTTGAACATTCAACAATGGCAAAACCTAAATCAGTCTTGGTAAAGAGTAAACCATGCTATTGTGTTCATTCTCTAAAGGCTAAGAGAGTAGGAGGAGATCTGAAAACAAATGAGATTTCTCACTAGGCCCCATGCCACTGCCTCATAACGGAAGGTTACTTTACCTTCTTTTTTTTCTTTGTATTTTTCCGAAGCTGGAAACGGGGAGGCAGTCAGACAGATTCCCACATGCGCCCGACCGGGATCCACCTGGCATGCCCACCAGGGGGCGATGCTCTGCCCATCTTGGGGCATCACTCTGCCGCAATCAGAGCCATTCTAGCGCCTGAGGCAGAGGCCACAGAGCCATCCTCAGCACCGGGGCAAACTTTGCTCCAGTGGAGCCTTGGCTGCGGGAGGGGAAGAGAGAGACAGAGAGGAAGGAGAAGGGGAGGGGTGGAGAAGCAGATGGGCGCCTCTCCTGTGTGCCCTGGCAGAGAATCAAGCCCGGGACTCCTACACGCCAGGCCGATGCTCTACCACTGAGCCAATCAGCCAGGGCTCTACTTTACCTTCTAATATCAGTAAGACACCCCCACACACACACTTACAGTTGACAATCAAAGAGCTAACAAATTAAAATAATAATTCAACAAATAAGCTAACAGCCAGAGTGTGCTAGAGAATCAGAATAAACAGAACACATAGGAAACCCATGGTATTGCCAAAGGAGATAGGTGTCAACTTTAACAGAAAAATTATAAGAGCACATAAGGACCTCAAATACAGCATCCCTAGAGATGCCATCAGTTACAAGTTGGGCATGCTAATATGTAGCTCAGGATATCACTGAAAAAGCAAAATATTCAGCAACCCTTGTGCCACATTCTCAAGTCTTGGATAATTTTGCTAAAGAAAAAGAAAAAAGAAAAAAATCTAAAATAGAATGGAAGGAATAAAATAAAGTATATCAGTCATTACACTAAATATTAATAGAGTGAATTGGCCATTAATATCAGTGTTAGCACCTGACCTGTGGTGGCACAATGGATAAAGTGCTGACCTGGAATGCTGAGGTTGCTGGTTCAAAACCCCAGGCTTGCCTGTCCAGGTACATACAGGAAGCAACTTCCTATTCTCCCACTCCCCATTCTTCCCCTCTCTCTCCTTCTCAAAAAAAAAAATATATATATATTTATATATAGCAGTGTCAGAGAATATCAAAAACACTATGACAGCTTTTAGGTGTATACCCCCAAAGGGCACTTAATACAATATTCTTTTTTAAATGATTGAAAACAAAAACATTAGGCAAATTATTACCAGGTGAAGGAAAAGAAAAAGAAAGCAGGAATGGTAATATAAATACAGATATGGTGTCATTCAAATTGTTAAAAATCTTTTCAGGAAATTTATATATGAACACATGTCAAAAATTTATTTCAAGCTAGCTACAAGGAGATCTAAAACAGGTTAACTAAAATACTTCTTACAATATTCAGACATTTACTTTAAAAGAAGGAGGCAGTTAGTTAGATAAAATAAAAAGGAAACAGTGGAAAGAAAAGATTATCTGAGGATCATTAGACTCCTAATGAGTAGTCAGCTGTGTCAATGAGTAATTAATTTTCAGAAGGGTTCTTAATCCCATTGACATGTTAGAAACTGCATAAGCAACTTGTCAGGAATGCTAATTTCTTTCCAGAAAGGTATTTTGAATTGTCTTACATAGACCATATTTGGTACAAATTTCCTTTAATAAAGAGTAAAAGCAGTAATCAGGAAACAGAGAAACATGAAGTAATACTAACAAATACAATTGGTTTTAAATTTGTATGCACCATGAAATAGAGAATCTAAATATATTGTTTTAAATAAAAAAATAAATATTTAGCAATCAACTTCAATATACCCTTTTCAGAACTAACAAATGTAGTAGAAAATACAAACAAGTGCCCTGGCTGAGTAGCTCAGTTGGTTAGAGCCTCGTCCCAATAAACCAAGGTTGTGACTTTGATCCCTGGTCAAGGTACACACAGGCATCAGCCAATGGATGCATAAACAAATGGAACAACAAATTGATGTGTCTTTGTCTCTCTCTTTCCCTCTTCCTCTTCTCTCTAAAGTCAACAAATAATTTTTTTAAAAAAAGAAAAATATGTAATGTCATGAGAAATGTAATAATTCATTCAATATACTTGATTTAATATAGAGAATTTTTCATCCTTTGAACAGAGAATATACACTTTTTATATATGCACAAACTATATATAAAACAATCATGTATATTCATAAAGATGAAAGGCTTTAATCAAAGCATAAAACAGAAATATTGGAAAGGATATTTATCAGACAGAACTGTTTTATTCTTCCTTTCACAACAGTCCTCATTCAAACAGATTAAGATCCCAGGCACTAGATAAAAGGAAGGACCTTAGAGAAAAAACAGAGTATTACATTTTTATTTGTTTCTGTATTCTGAAAACTGCTATCAGTTTAACCAGGAGATGGGACAAGGCTGGGGTGCTAATCAGTACTGGATGTGGCATATCACAGAGAGAAGCTGACCTGTGCTTCTCCCATTCATCTGGAAATTTGGGATTGATAGTCTCACCACTATCATTAGGTCCATGTGGCATGAAACTCAGAGAACTGAGGTGCAAGGTGTGTCAGTAACAGTGGACAGTGTGAACCCCCCGCCATAATTCCAGATGTTGTAGAAGAGGTCCCTGTAACAACGGAAAAGAGTTTAAAAATTGGCTGAGAAAGAAAAAATATATATTAGGCATGTCTGCAGAGATCTCTCTGATGGGAGAAAAAATTTGCAGCCTTCTGAAGCAAAAGATGAGGAGTAGATCACTTAGGTAAGAATTATTTGAATTCATGGCATGGGGGGAAATACGACTGAGAAAGAGTGAAGTGGGTTATTTCACAAAGGATGCCAGCACAGAACCAAGGCAAGTCATGGCTGATAAATGAGTATACCCTCTTATCTGATGTCTTATTAATTTTTGTGTGAGACTGCCTCCCAGGACAAACACTATCAACAGAAGTAATAGCTAACTTAGGTGAAAATGATGGGTAAAGGAGAAACACTCGAATTTTTACTTTTTCAACCTAATATAATAGAGAACTGAATTTGCAAATGTATATCTAGATTAATTTTTCCACATCAGGGAGACTGGGAGTCTCAGAACCAGAAATAAAATAGAAAAATAATTAAGTTCTATTTTACATATCTGTACTTATGACTTGTGAAATTTTACCTGCTACAACACCATATTTTTACAAAAGTTACCACCCTGCACGTAGATGTTCCTGGGCCTTATTATTTACTATAATTTTGCCTGTGTCCCAAAGAGAGATATATTTAAATCCCATTATATACAAATAAAAAATTTTTTAAAGGAAGAAATATTCTTTAATGTGAAAAAAGTTTGAAAATTAAATAAGTACTGAGAAAATACACTATATTTAGAAATTAGGAAGTCATTTGCAATCATGTTAAAATAGCATTTGTTGAGCACTTATTGAAGATAAGTGTTAAGCCATTTACATCTCATTTACATAATTTCATTTGCTTGGTCCAATAATTCCAGGAGAACGATTATTATTAATTCTAATTTGAAATGGAAGAAACTGAGGTACAGATGATTAAGTAAGCTCTCTGGGTCATGCACAGAATGACTGAGCCATATGTACAGCCCAGCACTCTGATCCAATAACCAACACACTTCACCAGCACATCAACTGCAAGAGTCAGCCATCAGATAGAAATCAACTTATGCTACTAAAAACAGAAACAGGAAGCAAAAATTTAAAGGACCAGTTGTTTCTATCAAATGTATGGGAAGCCTGGAGCCAAGGAAATTAAAGATATATGGTAACTTAATTGTCATTAGAAATTGTGCTCTTTTTAATTTCCTACTCCAGCATTCTTAAAGAATAACCCTCATCCTCATGCTCTCAAAAGGGCTGCCATAGCCCCAAGCATCAGTCTGACATTTCAGGCAAGTGAGAAGAGAAGAACAGAGACAGAAAAGAGCCATGTGTCATAGGAGTCAGTGTCTGACCCCAGTTGCTTCCTCTCACATATCATGGGCCAAAACTCTACCACATGACCACCTCTCATTGCGAGGGACACTGGGAATTGTAGTGGGGTACATTGCTATCACATGTAAAATTACAATTCTGTTAATAAGAACAGAAGCAATGCATACTGTATGGGCAACCAACAGTCTCTACTATAAGCAGTTTAGTGGGAGAGAAAGTATGCTGCGGTGAACCAAGAAATGATTTTAAATAAATTAAATGACATATTTGGATTTTTTTTTTTTACTTTTATTGAATAGCTGCTCAAATATTAACTTTAATCAGAATATTCCTTTGCCAATCTTTTGGTCTAGCAACATCTTTCCTTAAATATGTGTCTACTGGTTTTAATTCTGCAACATTTTTCTTATATTTTCACACCAGCAATGCATCATCTCTTTTTTCTCATTTCTTTAAAATTAAAAAAAAAAAAAGCCTGAACAGGTGGTAGCACAGTGGATAGAGCATTGGCCAGAGATGCTGAGGACCCAGGTTTGAAACCCTAAAGGTTGCTGGCTTGAGCACTGGCTCACCAGCTTGAGTGTGGGATCACAAACATGACTCCATGGTCACTGGCTTGAGCTCAAGGTTGCCAGCATGACCAAGCAGTCACTGGCTTGTCTGGAGCCCCCCAGTCAAGGCACATACGAGAAAGCAATCAATGAACAACTCAGGTGTTGCAACCATGAGTTGATGCTTCTCCTCTCTCTCACTTCCTCACTAAAAAAAAATATATAATAAATACATTAAATAAAATGAAAGTTTAAAAAAACTTAATTCTAGATTTTCAGATTTTTCCTTCTTTTACACTTGTCTCATACTTAATAGCAATTTTCAGCCCATTTTATTTCTTGTTTTCCAAAGTGTTCAAATTTTATTACAAACAATAGCTTTGTGTGTGCTTGTGTGTTTCTTATTTGTAATTTTTTAACTAAATTACATAATTATAATAAAAAGTACAACTAGCATACAATTTGGCACACAACTCAAGTAGGTCTAGCAGAAATATGGACATAAATAGAAATAGTCTGCTACCTATCTCATTTTGCTTGTCCTAAATGTTAGTAAGTTTTATAGGAGAGATAGTGTTCATTAATCTACAGGGTCTACTAGTTGCCAGTTGGAAAAAAGAACTTTTATAAAGTTGCTCTACTTCTGTGCTAGTTTTTAAGTTTATGGTTTTTTATCTTAATTTAGATATAATTGATATGCAAAAATCTATGCATATGCAATGTGTATATCTTGTTAAGTTTGAAGGTAAGAATATACTATCATCATAAACCAGGGCCATAAACTTAACCAACACCTCAAAAGGTTTCCTCCCTCTCTCTTTCTATTTTTTGTGCTAAGATATTTAACATAAGCGTTATCATCATAACAGAATTTAAAGTATGTTGATAACATTAACTATATATACTATAATGTACAATAGATCTCTAAGACTTCTTCATCTTACATCATGAAAATTCTATATCTTTTGACTATCAGCTCCCTGATTTCCCCCTCCTTCCCATTTTTTGGTAACCACTACTCTACTCTCTGCTTCTATGAGAATGGCTATTTTAGATTCTTGATATAAGTGGAATTATATGATATTTATTTTTCTGTCTAATTTACTTCACTTAGCATAATGTCCTTCAATGACAAGATTCATGTTCATCCTTGACTGTTTATCCATGTTGTCCCAAATGATACAATTTTCTTTTTTTTAAGGCTGAATAACAGTTTATCTTTATTATATGCAGCTTTAGTGTCTGTTTGTCGCCAATAGCTTATTGGTTGCTTGCGTAACTGTACTAGCCAATGGGGTGAAGTTGCCATAGCTGAACGCAAATTGAGCGGGTCAGGGGGAAGGTAAACATTTGTTTGCATTGGCAATCATCTGCTTTTTTTTTTCTTTTTTCTTTTTTCCAGAATGTCTCACAAACCAGCCGAATGTACCTCTGACAACAGGAGGCACAGCAGTGCTAGTTCTGTGAATTGCCTCTTCTTCTCATGCGAATCCATAAAAATCATCTGCTTTTGAAACAATTTAAGGCTGAATGCAAATTGAGCGTGTCAGGGGGAAGGTGAACATTTGTTTGCATTGGCAATCATCTGTTTTACATAAAAACTACGTCTTAATGTAATTTCTTTTAAGAATGCCTCCTAGAAAATACAGCACTGAAGAGGAGAGAAAAGTAGCTAAAGCTGCACAAAAACGGCTTTTTCGACAAAAAGAAACCACTGTGCAGAGAAAGAAAAGGCTTGCTTCAGTCGCAGAGCAAATGCGTCTTTCTCAGCAAAATGAGACTGATGATTATAGAGAAACAAGGCTTGCCTCAGATGCAAGACAAAAAAGCCTGTCTCGACAAAATGAGTTCCTTGAACAAAGGCAGAGAAGGGAATGACATGACATATTTAAGTGTTGATTCCATTGTAGCTGATAATAAAGCGAGTGCCAACAACTTTCCAATGGAATTTTTAAATGGTCTGTCACCTTCTGGCATGCCACCTCACAAATTGAGGTTAAATATTGGAGCAATTATTATGCTGTTAAGAAATCTTAACTCCAGAAGGGGTCTTTGCAATGGTACAAGACTAGAGGTTCTCCAATTGAAAAATAATGTCATAATAGCTAAGTCTTTGACTGGCTCCTCTAAAGGTGAAATATATGTCATTCCAAGAATTGATTTGGCTCCATCTCAAACAGGGTTGCCATTTCAATTGAGACATAGACAATTTCCTGTAAAACTTGCCTTTGCTATGACCATCAATAAGTCTCAGGGCCAAATGCTCAAGCGTGTTGGCATTTTTTTACCTGAGCCTGCATTTGGACACGGTCAACTTTATGTTGCCTGTTCAAGAGTTCGTGAAAGAACGGACGTAAAATTAAAAATAATTGATGGTCCTCTGCAAGACGAGCTTAAAAATGATGGAAAGATCTACACAAGAAATGTTGTGTACAAAGAGATTTTTGACATGTGAATTAACATTTTATTATTTAAATCACCTTTATTTATTGAGCTAGCAGTGGCTCTTAAAAAATGTACAGCCAGTGGTTTCCTTCATTGCACTCTACTTTAAGCAATTAAGCAAGTAGAAGGGGGAAACCCCATGGGGCACTAAGCAAAGGGGCGTCCTCGCCGCCTGCCCTGGGTAATTCAGTTTGAATTAGCAGACACCTTTGCACAAATCATTTTAATTACAATTTATAATATCTAGAACAGCGGTCATTTTGTATGACTTCCAGGCTTTCTAGTTATATGTATATTTCACATTTTGTTTATTCATTCATTTGCCTATGGATATTTGGGTTGTTTGTATGTCTTACCTATTGTAAATAATGCTTCAATGAACATGGGAGTGCAAATATCTCATTTGAGATCTTGATTTCAATTTCGGGGGTATATATCCAGAAGTGAGGTTGCTAAATCATATGGTAGTTCTATTTTAATTTTCTGAGGCACATCCATCCTGTTTTACACAGTGACTGCCCCAGTTTACATTCCCACCAACTATGTATAAGAGTTTCCTTTTCTCTACATTCTCACCAACACCAACCTTTTTTGTTGTTCTTTATAAGATTATTTTTCTACTAGCCATCCTAACAAGTGTGAGGTGATATCAAACTGTGGTTTTGATTTTATTTTCTGAGAATTTTTTATGTTGAGACATTTGCATGTACCTGCTCGCCATCTGTATGTCTAGTAAAAAGTGGTAAATATCTGGCAACAAATGTTAAACTAAAAAATTTTTAATATTCAAATGCTTGCATTTTATGCTTCATGTTTACTCTTTTTTTTACAAAGTTTAAAAATTCACTATATTATGATCATTTAAGTAAATGATGTGAACAGTGAGTAATGTGTGCCAATTAGGGCCACAGAAACTTTTTCCTACTAGGTTGAGCTCCTTAAGGGTTTGACTTTGTAAGAGTGATGACCATGGGTATGCAGGTTCCCACTGAATTGGGGCAGATGATAAAGGAGCTGTGGAGCCAGAGGGTGGTGGATCATTCCATTTATTAGAGTATCGCAATGGCGAATGAGCAAGCAGGCAGGGAAAACCACTTCTCTTTCTCTCTCAGAACTGATGAGCAAACAGACTGGGGGGGGGGGTATTGCTTCTCTTGCAAATAGTAGCAAAAAAAAATGGCTTCTCCCAATGACAGCAGGAAATCCACAATCTACAGTATGCCACCTGAGGGCAAACACCTGCAGCCTTACATAGACACACACAAGGTACTACCCCGTGATCATGCACTAATCAGGCAAAGTACAAGCGAGCAAGCCTAACACACTTGTTTGCCCACATCCCACCCTAGAAGGGTTGCTCGCCTCACAGTCTATGCAATAAGTATCTTCTGCGATGGTCCCTGTGTGAGGTGTGAGGTACATAACATAAACAGAAACAGTACAGACTACAGTAACAGAATTACCAAAGCATAGCTGTGGGTGAAACCAGAGTTGTCAGCAGCACCAAGAAAGGCAAACCTTTCCCCTCTGGCAGAATACAGGCCACGGTTTTGTCCAAAGACAGCACAGTAGCTAGTACCAGAGGCTACCCCAGGTGGACACACCAAACCTTATTGGCCTGCATGCCAGGATCTGCTGGTTCTATGTAGAAGAAAATGGGAGAACTCATTACTGGCCATTAAGAAATTACAAAGGTGCCCTTCATCACGCTGTCTCTCTGAGCACTCAAGGGATAATACACTTCTTCCTTAGGTGGCCAGGGGCTGGTTGCCCAGGGAGTTAACTGGAGGTCCCTTCTAGCCCCTTCTCCCACAATGCCATCATATGTGGGGTCCTGTACAGCCTAGGGCCATGTCCATCGAAGCCGATGGCCTTTAAGGAGGGCTGTTGGGGCAAGTAAGAGCACGTAGCCTGCCATCCAAAGCCCAGCTTGAGTAAAGTGTCCTTGGTGCATATCTGCAACTGGATGAGAGCAGCTGCCCAGTACAGGAGGGCCTCCACCGGAGCTGGGCCCCCTCATCCATCAAGGTCTCTAATTCAAAATCCAGAGTACCAGCCACAAGTGGTGTGTCCATCCAGTGAAGGAGCTGGTGCCACCCTTCTCTGGCAGTCCCTGCTTTAAGAATCCATTACACCACTCAATATTATCAGCAGCCTGTGGGTGGTAGAGAACATGGTACTTCCAGTCTGCCTCCAGATTTTGAGCCCATTGCTTCACCATAGAACCAGTGAAATGTGTACCATTGTCACATTCAAAGACCAGCTGCCACTCGTATGCAGAACTCAGGTGGTCCAGAGCCTGTATGACTGCCCTCTGGTCTGGGTTATGGGCGAGGTAAGCAACAAGCAGACCAGTTGCAGTATCTACACAGGTGCCTACATATTGGTACCTATCCAACTTTCGTAAGGGTCTAATGATTTCTATCTGCCACCATATCAGTGGAATATGACCCCTCTGGATTTGTCCAGGTGATGCCAGCTGTTTTTGAGGGTGCGCCTTGAAACACACTGCACATTGTTCATAAGCTGAATAGGACACAAGCAAGTCCCATACCTTAACCATAGCCCACATAGAGCTTCTGTCGCCCATGTTACCGGACAGAGTGGCAGAGCCAGAGGTCTTTGAGTGGGTGGAGGCCCCACCTGATTATGCTAGCAGCTCTGACTGACTGAGCCTTACCCAGAGCCCTGTGCTGAGTGGAAATAGAGTGGGGAGTTGCCAGCTCTTTGAGCCTCTTATTATCCAGACAGAGGCAGCAGCAACCCCATAGCTGGATTATCAGGCTACTAATTGAGGAAGGAAAGACTAGGAGATAGGCTCCAGGAACACAGACTCTCTCACTGTCGGAGCCTATAAATGCTAATGAGCCTCAACTGCCAACGAGACTAAAGCACAATACATGACATCGCCATAGAGACTTCTCAACTGCAAACTTCTACCTGAGCATGCCAAAGGGGCAGAACCTGGGTACACAGTCACCGACCAGGAAGAGGGAGAGAAAAGAAAAAGCAAGAAGATAACCTCTCAAAATCAAGAATAATTTGCAGACTTTACAACCTATCCCATTTTATTATATTTGTTCGTTTGTTTCTCTTATCTTTATTCTTGATTTTTTTTTTCCTCCTCCAATTTGGTCGATTAAGTCTCTGCCAGTCTTAATCTCTACTCTCCTTGAACTACACTACCCATAAGTGTTACATCTCCCATTATCTTTTCTTTCCTCTTCCTTTCTCTCTATGCGGGTTGCACTCCAAAACCCTTAACTCTCTCTCTCTCTCTCTCTCTCTCTCCTCTTTTTTATTTTTTCTTCTTTTAGTGGTTCTCTCTTTTTTTCTCTCTCTCTCTTTCTTTTCTCCTGCTATATTAGTTTCTTCCTTTCTCCTTTACCTCTCCTCTCATTCAAACCTCAATAACGAACAAATTATCTTATCTGGGACTCAAACTTATGTTTGTGGCATTTTGGCGGGCTTTTACTTCACCTTTTTAACTCACTAGCAGTGCTCCCATTTCTGGCTCTCCATTTTATCTAGTTCTTGTTTAACTAAATACAATAGTAGTTTATTAATTGTCTCCCCATTTTCCTGTTTCCCTCTTATTCCTCTCATCATAACTCTTAGTCAAACAACATCTAAAAGCAAATCATTTATTCTTGACCGAAATTTTTTTCTTATTTGCTTTTTGTGGGTCTATACCCCCTTCTTTTTTCTTTCTTTTCTTTTCTTTTTTTTTTTTTTTTTTGCCCCTTTATTACTTTTCCCCAATTCAGGCCCTCCATTACAGGCATTGTTTGTTATAATTCACAGTTCACCACAAGATTTTCTCAAGAAAGAGGGGAGAGGAGAAGAGAAGAAAAAAGGAGGGGGGGAATAATTTCTTTTTTTTATAATTTTTATTTTATTTTATTTTTCTTTATTTCTTTATTAATTTTTAAAAAAAAAACTCTTTTTGATTTTTTATTTTTTTAACGTTTTATTCTTTATTAAATCTCATTAATACTATCAACAAAACCACCCTCAGATGCCATTAAGGAAGAGAAAATTGAATATCATAGATACAAAAGAAAGAGAGGTAACACAGCTAGATGAGAAAAAAATCTATGGAAAAAAATTAATATATTAAAAACCTTGGAGCAAAATGACAGAGAATTCAAGATAGAAATCCTAAAAATTCTCCAAGATATACAAGAAAACACAGAAAGGCAATTTAGGGAAATCAGAAAACAACTCAATGAACACTAAGAATATATTTCCAAGGTAATTGAAACTATAAAAACAAATCAAACAGAGATAAAAAAAAAAACTCAATTCACGAGCTGAAAAATGAGGTAACAAGCTTAGCTAATAAAACAGGCCAGATAGAAGGTAGGATTAGTGAGATAGAAGACAAGCAACTTGAGGCTCAACAGAGAGAAGAAGAAAGAGACACAAAAATTAAAAAAAAATGAGATAGCCCTACAAGAAGTATCAAAAAGAATAACATAAGAATAATAGGTATATCAGAGGGAGAAGAGAGAGAAAATGGAATGGAGAACATACTTAAACAAATAATATATGAGAATTTCCCAAGCCTGTGGAAAGAACTAAAGCCTCAAATTCAAGAAGCAAACGGAACTCCGAATTTTCTTAACCCCAACAAACCTACTCCAAGGCATATCATAATGAAATTGGCACAAAACAACGACAAAGAAAAAATTCTCAAGGCAGCCAGGGAAAAGAAGAATACAACATATAAAGGAAAGCCCATTAGATTATCATCAGATTTCTCAACAGAAACTCTACAAGCTAGAAGAGAGTGGACCCCAATATTTAAAGTCCTGAAAGAGAGGAACTTTCAGCCACGAATACTATACCCATCAAAGCTATCCTTCAAATATGAAGGAGAAATAAAAACATTCACAGATACAGAAAAGATGAGGGAATTTATCATCAGAAAACCCCCACTCCAGGAATTACTAAAGGCGGTTTTCCAATCAGATACAAAGAACAGAAAAAAAAAAAACAACTCACAAGTAAAAGCTCCAAGAAGAACACAATAAAACCAAATTTAAACTGTGACAACAAGAAAAAGAAAGGGGGGGAGAGAATAGAGATTAACAGTAGCAAAGGACGATGGAGTGCAAAAGTACTCACAAAATAGTGCACTACAATGAACAGGGTAGAAACACTTTTCATTACCTAGTGGTAACCACCATTAAAAAAACCACAGCAGAAGCACATGAGATAAAAAAGATAGCAACAGAGGAAAGACGTATGGAATACAACCAAATAAAAACAAAAGATAAAAAAACGAAAGAGAAGGATCAAACAAGACAAAAAACTAACAGAAAGCAATACATAAAATGACAATAGGGAACTCACAAGTGTCAATAATTACACTAAATGTAAACGGATTAAACTCACCAATAAAAAGGCACAGAGTAGCAGAATGGATTAAAAAAGAAAATCCAACTGTATGCTACCTACAGGAAACTCATCTAAGTAACAAGGATAAAAACAAATTCAAAGTGAAAGGCTGGAAAACAATACTCCAAGCAAATAACATCCACAAAAAAGCAGGTGTGGCAATACTCATATCTGATAATGCTGACTACAAGACAGCAAAAGTACTCAGAGACAAAAAAGGCCATTTCATAATGGCTAAGGGGACACTGAATCAAGAAGACATAACAATTCTTAATATATATTCACCAAACCAAGGAGCACCAAAATATATGACATTTACTTATTGACCTTAAAACAAAAACTGACAAAAATACAATCATACTTGGAGACCTCAATATACCGCTGACGGCGCTAGATCGGTCATCCAAACAGAGAATCAACAAAGATATAGTGGCCTTAAACAAAACACTAGAGCACCTGGATATGATAGACATCAACATTTCATCCCAAAGTGACTGTGTATACTTTTTTCTCCAGTGTACATGGATCATTCTCAAGAATTGACCATATGTTGGGCCACAAAAACAACATCAGCAAATTCAGAAAAATCGAAGTTGTACCAAGCATATTTTCTGATCATAAAGCTTTGAAACTAGAATTCAACTGCAAAAAAGAAGAAAAACATCCCACAAAAATGTGGAAACTAAACAAGATACTTTTAAAAAATGAATGGGTCAAAGAAGAAATAAGTGCAGAGATCAAAAGATATATACAGACTAATGAAAATGACAATACGACATATCAGAATCTATGGGATGCAGCAAAAGCAGTGATAAGAGGGAAGTTCATATCACTTCAGGCATATATGAACAAACAAGAGAGATCCCAAGTGAACCACTTAACTTCACACCTTAAGGAACTAGAAAAAGAAGAACAAGGACAACCCAAAACCAGCCAAAGAAAGGAGATAATAAAAATCAGAGCAGAAATAAATGAAATAGAAAACAGAAAAACAATAGAAAAAATTAATAGAACAAAGAGCTGGTTCTTTGAAAAGATCAACAAAATTGACAAACCCTTGGCAAGACTTACCAAGGAAAAAAGAGAAAGAACTCATATAAACAAAATCCAAAATGAAAGAGGAGAAATCACCATGGACACCGTAGATATACAAAGAATTTTTGTAGAATATTATGAAAAATTTTATGCCACTAAATTCAACAACCTAGAAGAAATGGATAAATTCCTAGAACAATGCAACCTTCCTAGATGAGTCAAGAAGAAGCAGAAAGCCTAAACAGACCTATTAGTAGAGAAGAAATGAAAAAAAACATTAAAAATCTCCCCAACAATAAAAGTCTAGGCCCTGACGGCTATACCAGCAAATTTTATCAAACATTCAAAGAAGACTTGGTTCCTATTCTACTGAAACTCTTCCAAAAAATTGAAGAAGAAGCAATACTTCCAAACACATTTTATGAGGCAAACATAACCCTCATACCAAAATCAGGCAAAGATGGCACAGGAAAAGAAAACTACAGACCAAAATCTCTAATGAATACAGATGCTAAAATACTTAACAAAATACTAGGAAATCAAATACAACAACATATTAAAAAAATAATACATCATGATCAAGTGGGATTCATCCCAGAATCTCAAGGATGGTTCAACATATGTAAAACGGTTAACGTAATACACCATATCAACAAAACAAAGAACAAAAACCACATGATCTTATCAATAGACGCAGAAAAGGCTTTCGATAAAATACAACACAATTTTATGTTTAAGATTCTCAACAAAATGGATATAGATGGAAAATATCTCAACATGATAAAGGCCATATATGATAAACCATCAGCTAACATCATATTAAATGGCACTAAACTGAAGGCTTTCCCCTTTAAATCAGGAACAAGACAGGGTTGTCCACTCTCTCCACTCTTTTTTTTTTTTTTTCTCTTTCTGAAGCTGGAAACCGGGAGAGACAGTCAGACAGACTCCCGCATGCGCCTGACCGGGATCCACCCGGCACGCCCACCAGGGGAGAAGCACTGCCCACCAAGGGGTGATGCTCTGCCCCTCAGGGGCATCGCTCTGCCATGAGCAGAGCTACTCTAGCGCCTGGGGCAGAAGCCAAGGAGCCATTCCCAGCTCCCAGGCCATCTTTGATCCAATGGAGCCTCACTGCGGGAGGGGAAGAGAGAGACACAGAGGAAGGAGGGGGTGGGGGGTGGAGAAGCAAATGGGCGCTTCTCCTATGTGCCCTGGCTAGGAATCAAACCTGGGTCCCCCGCACGCCATGCCGACACTCTACCGCTGAGCCAACCAGCCAGGGCTTCTCCACTCTTATTTAATGTGGTACTAGAGGTTCTAGCCACAGCAATCAGACAAGACAAAGAAATAAAAGGCATCCATATCGGAAAAGAAGAAGTAAAGGTATCACTTTTTCCAGATGATATGATCCTATACATCGAAAACCCCAAAGATTCCACAAAAAGACTACTAGAAACAATAAGCCAATACAGTAAGGTCGCAGGATACAAAAATCAACATACAGAAGTCAATAGCCTTTTTATATTCCAACAATGAAATAGTTGAGAACGAACTCAAAAGAATAATCCCCTTCAAGATTGCAACAATAAAAATAAAGTACTTAGGAATAAACATAACAAAGAATGTAAAAGACTTATATAATGAAAACTATAAACCATTGTTAAGGGAAATCAAAAAAGATACAATGAGATGGAAGAATATACCTTGTTCTTGTTTAGGAAGAATAAATATAATCAAGATGGCCATATTACCTAAAGCAATGTACAAATTTAATGCAATTCCCATCAAAATTCCAATGACATTTTTTAAAGAAATAGAGCAAAAAATTATCAGATTTATATGGAACTATAAAAAAACCCTGAATAGCCAAAGCAATTCTAAAGAAAAAGAATGAAGCTGGGGGCATTACAATACCTGACTTCAAACTATATTATAGGGCCACGACAATCAAAACAGCATGTTATTGGCAGAAAAACAGATATTCAGACCAATGGAACAGAATAGAAAGTCCAGAAATAAAACCACATATATATATATAGTCAAATATTTTTTGATAAAGGGGCCAACAACACACAATGGAGAAAAGAAAGCCTCTTCAATAAATGGTGCTGGGAAAACTGGAAAGCCACATGCAAAAGAATGAAACTGGACTACAGTTTGTCCCCCTGTACTAAAATTAACTCAAAATGGATCAAAGATCTAAACATAAGACCTGAAACAATTAAGTACATAGAAGAAGACATAGGTACTCAACTAATGGACCTGGGTTTTAAAGAGCATTTTATGAATTTGACTCCAAAGGCAAGAGAAGTGAAGGCAAAAATTAATGAGTGGGATTACATCAGACTAAGAAGTTTTTGCTCAGCAAGAGAAACTGATAACAAAATAAACCGAAAGCCAACTAAATGGGAAATGATATTTTCAAACAACAGCTCAGATAAGGGCCTAATATCCAAAATATACAAAGAACTCATAAAACTCAACAACAAACAAACAAACAATCCAATAAAAAATTGGGAAGAGGACATGAACAGACACTTCTCCCAGGAAGAAATACAAATGGCCACAGATATATGAAAATATGCTCATGTTCTTTAGTTATTAGAGAAATGCAAATCAAAACTGCAATGAGATACCACCTCACACCTGTTAGATTAGCTATTACTAACAAGACAGGTAATAGCAAATGTTGGAGAGGCTGTGGAGAAAAAGGAACCCTCATTCACTGTTGGTGGGACTGTAAAGTAGTACAACGATTATGGAAGAAAGTATGGTGATTCCTCAGAAAACTGAAAATAGAACTACCTTATGACCCAGCAATCCCTCTACTGGGTATATACCTCCAAAACTCAGAAACATTGATACGTAAAGACACATGTAGCCCCATGTCATTGCAGCATTGTTCACAGTGGTCAGAACATGGAAACAACCAAGAAGCCCATCAATAGATGACTGGATAAAGAAGATGTGGCACATATACACTATGGAATACTACTCAGCCATAAGAAATGATGACATCGGATCATTTACAGCAAAATGGTGGGATCTTGATAACACTATACGAAGCAAAATAAGTAAATCAGAAAAAAACAGGAACTGCATTATTCCATACGTAGGTGGGACATAAAAGTGAATCTAAGAGACATTGATAAGAGTGTGGTGGTTATGGGGGAGGGGAGAAAGGGAGAGGGAAAGGGGGAAGGGGAGGGGCACAAAGAAAACTAGATAGAAGGTGACAGAGGACAATCTGACTTTGGGTGATGGGTATGCAACATAATTGAACGACAAGATAACCTGGACATGTTATCTTTGAATATATGTATCCTGATTTATTGATGTCACCACATTAAAAAATAAAATTATTATTTAAAAAGAAGACAAGGGAAATAAAAATATATGTTAACCATATTTTTAAGTAAATAAAAAATATTATGTATTATTAATTTTAAAATTGCACATACCAAATCAAATTTGGTGTCATTAGAAAAAATTTGAAGTTGGGGTTTTGAGGTGCCATTCAGATGTTAGGGCCCAGGGCATGCGCCTGGTGTGCCCGCTGTTAAATCTGCCTCTGGTCTCACTGCACAGGGAAGTTGAATCAGGGACACCTGATTGATGTAGATCTCGGGCTCTACTGGGACAAAAGTGGACTACTTGCAGATCTTCGTAGTCATTCAGGCCCACTCAGGCATCCCAGCTGCTGGAACAAAGCTTCTACTTGCATTAACCATTAAGCCCACTAATCACAACCAAAGCCACAATTCCTCAAGCTAAAATTTTCATTATTGAGTTCTCCCTATAGTACCATGTAGAGATGGTATGTGAACAAGAAGATCACAATGAGGGTTTTTGTGGTTTTCTGTTCTGCTGCCAGAGGCTGTGCCCTTGAGGGGTCTGGTATGGTATCCTAAATGCACAGAGTGATCTTTGTCAAGGAATCTACAGGTCTGGGACCTGACTACCTACCATGACCCATTTAGTTAGGAATCTTTATGTTCAGACCATCCTGTATGGTGACTTTTGGTCATCAAGTGCGTAAAGCCTACCATGCAGGTCCCCATGAGCTTCTCATGTTTAGTCTGTGGTCTCTTTTTTCTTCACAGATGTCAGGGCCAAAATCCTGATGCTCCAGCCAGGGGCCACAAATCAGGTCATAATATTTTCAGAATTCACTGGCTCTTCATGCATACCCATGACCTGTTTTTGTTCTTTACTTCTTTGTGGGAAAAAATATATATTCCAAGTAATTTTATTCTTCTTATAAAGTGCCTTCATAAAAGATATACTCAATATATCTCTATTTTATATATAATGAAGTATAATTCTAGCTGAACTCTACTCTAAATAATGTTAAAATTTTATAATAAACTTCCATTTTCTGGTTTTTGAAGACCTAGACAGTGGAATTATACCTTTTGAAATGAATTATTTATTCATTCTTCCAGATATTATTTCAATGTCATGCCATCTTTCACTATATTGCCTTAAAAAAAACTTTTTCATTTGCTTATGTAGGAAAGGAACAAACTTTCCTCTACCCCCAAGGGTCTTCTGGCTGGTCTAACAATCAAATCAACATGCAACTTATTAGCAGGAGAAAATAACCAAATTTAATACATACATATGCATGGTATCCCCACATATATGAGAGTCAGACACACACATACACACAAACACACACACACACACCCTCCCCCTGCCCCCTGCAAAGAAGTTCAGAGATAAAAAGCAGAATAGAGGTATGAGGTATGGAAGACATCCTAACTAGGGATGCGGTAAGGTGACTTTAGGGGCTTTAAAGGGTCAATACTGAAGGATAATAGCAGATGTTTTGTAGATAGAAGTTTGCTCAGCCTTCTGTCAAGGAAGGAGGGAAGGAAGGAAGGAAGGAAGGAAGGAAGGAAGGAAGGAAGGAAGGAAGGAAGGGAGGAAGGAAGAAAAAGGAAGGAAGGAAGAAAAAAAGGAAGGAAGGGAGGAAGGAAAGAAAGAAGGAAGGGGAAAAGAGAAGACAAGAGAAGAGATGAGAAGAGGAGAAGGAAGGAAGGAAGGAAGGAAGGAAGGAAGGAAGGAAGGAAGGAAGGAAAGAAGGGAGGAAGGGAGGAAGGAAAGAAAGAAGGAAGGGGAAAAGAGAAGAGAAGAGAAAAGAAGAGAAAGAAGAGAAGAGATGAGAAGAGAAGAAGAGAAAAGTAATCTCTGATAATCTCCTTCTAGGTAGTTAAGGAAGGGTCAGACAGTTGTCTTGAGCCCAAGGCTATAGTTGCCATTAGCTCAAAGCAGTTTGCACAGAGGCACATGCTGGGGTGACTATGGGGTGACTAGCTCTGAACTCGCACACTTACTTATGCTAGAAGTTCAAAGATTTATTTGGTCAATTCATTCAAAAAATTTACTGAGCACTTACTTCACATCAGACACCCAGTAGGTGTTTGAATACATCGGTGAACCTAACAGATGAAGACCCTGGACCTGGCGGAATTTGTATACTAGCCACCAGGAAATTTGGCTTTAATTACTTGATATAGGAATTATTTCATATTATTTGCAGAAATTCCCTTTCTATAGAGTTACAATGTATCTAGCTCCCTGGAACTGGTTTTATGGATTAATTAAATGCATAAATGATAGCAATGTATAAGAGCATTATACGAATCAACTTACAAATAGGAAGACCAAAAAATCTAGTTGGCAAAGTCCTCACAGCCTTGTTTTGGTAGATGAATAGGCTATCTTACACAAAGCAAAGTGAGAAAATGAAGAAAATTTTTCCAAATATATATTTGCTTTAAGGTCTCAGTAATTGAACCTATTATTTAAACAAGACAGAAAACATTTAACGATGAACTTTGACAAGGAAAGGCAGTATGGCAATAAAGAAAAGAGGAAGGGGTTTTCTTTTAGCATTTCATCAATTTCGTCCTTCAGCTTTCAATGATCTGCAGTTGTGAGTTCACTGTATTCATACTTAAATGTTTGGCTTCTCATTTCAAAGCACCCCACCATTATTCAACTAACCCCTGTTGTGTATGTTGAAAACACACATTATGGTGACAATTCTAACCCCTAGGTAGTATTTACTACCCATTTTCTTTTGGTGCTTTTTATCTGCAAGTAAAGCACAAAGTGTAAATCAGCAAACCAAATTCAACAGTTCTCTAGGTTTTTTCAGCACTTATAAAAGTCTCTATAAGAGGCTCTGTATACATAAAACAATTCATAGAATAAAAAGTGTTTACCATTTCCACCCTTAAGAATCTAGTATTTATTTTCAACTGTTGAAATATATGTCCAATTTGAAAGACACACACATAAAAAAACATTTATAAGGATCATAATCCCTGTGAAGACAATGTACTTCAACAATTTCTTAGTAAACAGTGCCACCGTGTGGTGTTTCATTTTAAAATTAATGAACATGGCATTTAATAATATACAATAGAACAAAAATATTTTTCTTACAATGTAATCACAAAATACCTTATGGGCAACATTTACTAAAATGCATAAATATTCACAAAATGGGTTTATATAAATATTATTGTTCACTAAATATTTTTGTGTATATTTTATAATAGTTTTATTTATTTTCATGTAAAAGAATCTCCTTTTAAACTTAAACATATGTCACTGAAAAACAGAACAAGAAAAATTGAAAACATAATGACCAAAAGCATAAGCTATTTTTTTAAAGTACTTGTCTCAATTTGGTGTTTAAAGACTATAAAAATACTTATACATGTGCTTTAAAATATAATTACATTTTTGTTCAATTATTATAGTCTACTTTTTAAAAAATATGTTCAAGGTAATTAGATTTATTTTACTCTTCTTTGTATTTCCAAACTCACTAAGGATTTTAAACTATAATTAAATTAACAGGCAAACTAGAAGGAAGCCTACAAGGGTATATAAGGTTTGTTTTCATGTTTAGAGAAGAAAACCAAATAATGTAAAATACCTGTATGAAAGATAAAGCACAATTTTTCATTTTTATTTTAAAAATATTTATTGGTAGACATTCTTTCTTATACCGCACTCAACTCTCATTTGACCATTTAAAAAGATTTTCTGCAAATTTGTTCTTAATTTGAAAATAAAAAATGATTCACTTTCATGAATTCCTCCTTACCTTATTCTTCCCAACTCACTGAAGATTACTACATCACACATACATACACACTAACAAACAATACCTGTTGATAGGTAAGACATAATTTTCTAAAGACTATAAAAACAATGTGCTAAGTTTGAATAACAAAACTACCATTTTACTTTAACTTAAAAAATACATTTCATAGATTATGTAAAATTATAAAATATGTAATTGTATTTTAATAGCTCTCTTCCTAGAGCAAGTTCTCCATCCAAATTTCTTTTAGTTAGTTAGAGGGAAGGGCAAAGCTTTCTTTCTGAGTGTTTCTTACAAATAACCAGCTTGAAATAATCTGTATCCCAAAGAGGCATATTTTGGGGTGACAAACTGTGCTCCCTATCATGTGCAAAAATACTTTTATTTGTGGATTAAAATGTTTTTATTTAAGGCTGAAAAAAAGCCAGAGATGTGAAGGAGAATGCTTCATTTTCTCTTTTTAAAACATGACATCCAAATCTGTACGTCAGCGGATGCGGCTAAATCTATGAGCAAAGTTCCACAGGAAAGGGTCGTTGTAACGTGTAGCTGGGGAAAGGGAGTCTCAGCGGGCCAGTGCCTGAATGAAATATTAGAGCAAAGTGAAGCATCCACCGGGTATAATAAAAAAAAAAATGTCGGAGACTTTCAGAGGTAGGTATAGATGTAACTTTATTTGGCCAGTTTCACCTGCGCAGGGGCGAGTTCCCTGATGTCCGGAGACACCGTACTCAGTAGGAGCTGCAAATGGGAACCGCCCCGGGCGCTTACAGCTAGTTCCTTATATATCCTAAGTAAGCAAGCATAATACAGAAGCAAAAATAGCAGTCACTTATTTGCTAAGGGAGTTGCACATAGCATAGCAACAGGGGCTGGGTCTAGCTCATTGGCAACTTCAAACATAAACTTCTGATAAGGGTCTCTAACCAATGGAATGCAAACGTTTGTCTTCCTTTGTTCTTAGCCTTACAGGGTCCCTATCCTTACCTCCCTGTCTCTGCATCTACACTCTAGCGATCCCAGCACACTTTCCTGAATCTAACAATTTGATCTTTTCTTGATCCTTACACAAAGTACCAATATTAGTAAGACTGTGCTGCTGGTCAGGCCTAACCCATAGCTTTTTAATATTACTTATTAACTCTCTTGGTTCCATTCAGTTCTTTTTCTTACATTTGGGCTAACTTTAATATAAAGCCCTGAATTTTAGGACATTTAATCTTACTGATATCAGAATCTCCCAAGGATAAAGACTGACCTTTTTCTACTATTTCAAAGAAAGTACAACTTCCTAAATTCAAAGTATCAGCAATGAGTCAGACACAAATTGGTATAGTCAGTATTTTCTTTTAGTCAGTATTTTTAAGCAGAACTTGGAAAAGTTTTTGTTTTGTTGAAAGATTGTCTGTTGTGCTCGTATATTCTATTTTGCTTCGTTTTTATAATAATAGTATCAAAAAGCTTTGAAAATGCTAAAGTTTTATATTTTAAATCTTTCAAATAGTGTCTATCTTTTGTTAAAAGTTGCTGGCACAAGATCTTTAAGTTTTTGTTTTGTTGTTCCTATGTCATTCTTCTTTGGTTTGTGTCCTCAAAGATTTTCAGAACAGTATAAAGGAAAGGAAGTAGAAAAGATAAGAGGTTTTATATGTGAGATACAAATTCAGTAAACAGAAATCATAAATAAAAGGTAACTATAAAGAGAATAAAACACAAACTAAATATTTTTTTAAATTTTGCTAGATGCTTTTTCCTGCCCAAGGCATCAATCCTGATTCTGCTTTCTCACTGTAGAAAGAGAGAGAGTGAGATATTAGTATTGAATATTTGTTAGGGAGTCATGGAAGATGTGATAGCACCAAATTTAGATTTTCTCTTTGAAGAAAATTGCACACAGGAATGACTTCATTGGTTTGTAGTGTATTTGTGTAATAACTAAAGTCATCCAGTGAACCACCAGGAAATATGGCCCACCCTCATGGAAACAGTGATTTTGGTGAGCTTCTTTTTCTGCATATCTACAAGTCTGTTGTCACATATGCATTCCATGTTTTCTGTATGCAAAAATATATCCTTAGTTTTATTTATTTTTAATGTGATCTTTTTACCTAAGCTTGCAGACTGCTTGAGAACAAATACCATATCATACTTTTTACAAAATTTTTCACTTACAATTTAAATTTAATATTATTTTGTATTAGTTTCAGGCATACAGCATAGTGATTAGATAATCACATACTTTACTATATATTTAATTTTAGAAATCCATACTACTTATTAGAGCATGTTACAGATAAACTATTCCTCATTGATACACCAGCATTGATAGCATGCCCAGATGACATATAAACATATTATTATTTATGTTTGAAGCTGCCCCATAGTCTATATCAGCGGTCGGGAACATTTTTGGCTGAGAGAGCCATGAACGCTACATATTTAAAAATGTAATTTTGTGAGAGCCATACAATATGTTTAACACTAAATATAAGTAAATGTGTGCATTTTACGTAAGACCAACATTTTTAAAGTACAATAAGTCTCTGAATTCTTTGTAATAACATTGTTATGCTGTTGCTAATCAATGATGAATAAAGTAGTTCTTACCATTAATGCAACTTCTGGTGCTGCATGGTTTTGCTGATGGCTTTGTAGTTTGGTTGATATGTGGTGAGGTTAAGCTTTATGCAGGTATTGAGACTTCCATCTGTTAAACCTGATTGTAGGTTGGTCTTAACGTTCTTTTGATGTGAGAAAGACTGCTCACATGCACATGTAGAGCCAAACATTGTCAGTACAGCAATACTCAAATGCTGCAGTATATGGTATGTGATGGGAAGCGTGTTCCAAGTTTTGACAATCAGCTGGCTCATGGGTTGAAGTTTTTTTATTTCTCCCCACTTGTGTTTGCTCACCAACTCTGCTTGCTGACATGCAAGTCTTTCCAAATCTTCATTCAGTGACTTGACCTTATTCACCCACATGTCTGAGGCCTTCACATCAGCAGCTTGTAGCTCAAAATCTCTGATGGAGACACCAAGAATGTAACTCAGGTCAGTGCTGTCCACTGCACACTCATGTGGATGGGTGATGAACTTAAAAAGATGAGTGCACTCACGAAATTTTCCAAAGCGCGCTTTGAATGACTACAGAAGATTAGATGTGAAGCCTGCTAGCTGCTGGAGATCAAGATGTTGAGCAGAGTCACTTGCTGTGCATGCATTTTAAACTCTCCCAGTTTTTCAAAGGGTAGTAAACGACCTGTTTTGATGTTAGCAATAAAGAGTTCCAGCTTGTTTTCAAATGCAAACACTGCTTGTTGAAGGGATAAGACTGTATTTCTAATGCCTCGCATTTTTACATTGAGCTGGTTCAGATGTTCAGTCATGTCCATGAGATAGTAGAACTTCAGGAGCCACTCAGTGTTAGCTAACTCAGGATGCTCGACATTTTTCTTTTCAAGAAAAGTCTGGATTTCACTGAGACAAGCTGTGAAATGGCTGAGCACCTTCCCTCTTGAAAACCAATGCACATTGCTGTACAGAAGCAGACCAGGATAATTATTCTAAACTTCATCCAGCAGTGTTTTAAACTGGCAATCATTTAAAGCTCAGGAAACAATAACGTTGACCACCCGAATGACCAGTGACATCACCTCACCAAGCCGATCGTCACACATCTGTGCACAAAGCACCTCCTGATGTAGGATGCAGTAAAAACTTAGAATGGATCTCTTTTTATGTTCATGAAGAAGTGCTACAAATCCTCTGTTTTTCCCCACCATGCACAGATCACTATCAGTACACACTGAAATAAGTTTATCCATCGGTAGATTTTTTTTTCTTTAGTGAACTCAGTGAAAGATTTGAATAAATCCTACCCTCTTGTTGTCTCTTTCAGAGGCAAAACAGCAATACTTTCCTCATGTAGTGTCACCGACAGCATACCTTGCAATCATGCTGATCTAGGATAAATGGCTTACGTCTGTTGACTCATCCAAAGTGAGAGAAAAGAATGGTGCTGCATTTATGTCCTTTATTTGTGTTGCCTCAATTTGATTTGCCATTATAATGGTACGATCGTGAACGGTTCTTGCCGACAGAGGTATGTCTTTTATTCATTTGATTATCTTGTCTTTATCCGAAAAGCTGTCAAAAAGTTCATTGGCAACATCAAGCATGAATGGTTTGGCGTACTCCCCATCTGTGAATGGCTTTCCATTTCTCACAATTGCTAAAGCACCAGCAAAGCTAGCCAAATTCCAGTCACCTTGTTGGGTCCAAACACGGAGTTGCTGTTGACTAGCTTGCACTCTGCACAGTAGCTCTTGACATGCTTTTTTCCTGCTGTCCCCCACTGGATATTTTGATGCAAATGTAGTATGGTGTGTGTCGCTCTATATCTGACTGTTTCATTGATGCAATTTTATCATTGCATATTAGACACACTACAGAATCTGCTCTCTCCACAAAGACAAATTCCTCTGTCCATTCCTGCTGAAAAGTACGATACTCCTCATCTTTTTTTCTTTTAGCCATCTTCTTCATCAAAAGGGTTTCTGCAGCCCTGGCCAGTTGGCTCAGTGGTAGAGCATCGGCCTGGCGTGCAGAAGTCCCGGGTTCGATTCCTGGCTAGGGCACACAAGAGAAGTGCCCATCTGCTTCTCTACCTCTCCCCGTCTCTTTCCTCTCTGTCTCTCTCTTCCCCTCCCGCAGCCTAGGCTCCACTGGAGCAAAGATGGCCCGGGCCCTGGGGATGGCTCCTCGACCTATGCCCCAGGCGCTAGAGTGGCTCTGGTTGCAACAGAGCGACGCCCCGGAGGGGCAGAGCATCGCCCCCTGGTGGGCAGAGCGTCGCCCTCTGGTGGGCGTGCCAGGTGGATCCCGGTCGGGCGCATGCGGGAGTCTGTCTGACTGTCTCTCCCCGTTTCCAGCTTCAGAAAAATACAGAAAAAATAAAAAAATAAAAATAAAAAAAGGGTTTCTGCAATTAGCTAGCTGACTACTTGATTAAAAGGAGGGAAGTTTACTTCCTGACCTCACAACGACCCATGTACGTTACACATTATCTAATAAAAATTTGGTGTTGTCCATAGGACAGCTGTGATTTGGCTCCAGCCACACGCAACCATGAACATGAGCAGTAAGAAATGAATTGATTGTAATACATGAGAATGTTTTATATTTTTAATGTTATTTTTTTATTAAAGATTTGTCTGAGATCCAGATGCAGCCATCAAAAGAGCCACATCTGGCTCAAGAGGCATAGTTTCCCAACCCCTGGTCTATATCATAAGCAGATTTATTATTCAAAAGAGTATAAGTTCCCAAAGACCTTAAAATACACATATTTGCTCAAACAAAAGATTTGGTAAATTTAAGATGTGTGTGTGTGTGTGTGTGTGTGTGTGTGTGTATTTGTTTATATATCCACATTAGTATGATATACCAATCCAAAATCCTAATTTTTCGGGGAGGTTGTATGTGATTTATATTATATCTTGCATCTATTGACAATCTTTTATGGCATTTGATTTGTCTTCTTTCCAACATTTTTCTGTTAGCATATTTTCTGTGGTAAGATTTTCATTATCGATATGATTGAGATTTATTTTACATATAGCATATGGTACCATGAATTTAATATATAGAATTTTTTCTAGTAACCAAAAATGTTTCCTCTGGTCCCCTTGCAGTCATTTATTCCACCCTCTAAACTATGAAGCTAATATGTTTTATGTCATCATAAACTAGTTATGTCTTTTTCTAGAATTTCTGAGTAGAACCATACAGTGTGTATTTTTTTGTTTTGTTTTCTTTACATGATATAATGCTTTTGAGATTTATCCATGTTTTATGTGTATGAATAGTTCATTTCTTTCATTAGTGTGTAATATTCCATTGACTGGGAGTAATACCTTTTGTATACCCATTCACCAGTTGATGGATATTTAGTTTGTTGTTTGTTTGTTTTTACTTTTTATCTTGTTCAAACATGTTTGTCTTTATATATTATTTTTTTTATTTCTTTTCAATAAATACCTGGAGTGAAATTGCTGGATAATATAACAAATATCTGTAACTTTGTAAGAGATTGTCAAACTATTACATAGTGGTTGTGCCAATTATTTCTACAATATATAACAGTTTTAGTTCTGCCACTCTACCACTCTGCCACTCAGCCCAGACTTGACATTGTTGTCTTTTTTATTTTAGCATTTTGAGGGATTTGTAGTGGTATTTCATTGAAGTTTTAATCTGCACATCTCTAACCACCAATAATACAAAGCACCTGTTTACATACTTATTGATCATTTATATATCATCCTTTAGGAAGTCTCCTCATAACTTTTGCCCATATTTTAGTTGAATTGTTTCTCTTCTTACTGTTGAGTTTTAACCTTTGTATACATCTGGACACAAATCTTTTGATAGGTACATGTTTTGTAAATATTTTCTCCCATTTTATTAATGGTGACTTTGAAAGAGCAGAAGGTTTTAATTTTGATGAAGTCTGGTTTATTTATTCTTTTCTCTTATAGAGCATGTGTTTTTTTTTTGTATCCTAAGAATCTTTGCCTAATATAAGGTCACAATGGTTTTCTCCTGTTTTTTATCAAGGATTTATAGCTTTAGCTTTTATATCTAGGTCTATAATCTATTTTGACTTAACTTGTATGTATGGTATGAGGTAAGGATTAAGATTGTTTTTGTTAAGAGGGCAAGTCCATAGTTGTTTCCCACTCTCAAGTGGAAGAGCATGTTTCTGCGACAATCTTTCTGTTGTAGAGATACTGCGTGAACTTTTTGTTCAGTAGACATTTTCTATGGGACAGTGTTGTTACTGGCTCTTTTGAGGGACATAGTACTCACTGGTTTCAGTACAAATTTCACATTAGTTTCTTGGCTCAGAGTTTCCATAGATCACGAAAGTTCAAGACCTCTTGACAGTATTTCCATACACAGTCCAGGAAGAGTGACTATACTCTAGCACTTTCTTACAATAAAAAGATGTTTACAGTAGGACTATGTATTTGCAGCTCTTATTTTTCTGCAAAAAAACTGAAGACTAGCCTCGCCTGTATACAGACTTGAACCTTGAATCCTGCTGTTGTGTTGCCATTTTAACTTCTAAAGATTTTTTTCTGTGGGTATTACATTTAACATGTAATATATATTTACAGATATTTTGTATGGTTATAAAAACAAAGTACATTGATAGATGACTTTTTAAAATAAATATTGAAAGTAAGGAGAAGTTTAAGTATAGTTAATAAATTCAATACTATGGCTTTCAAGAATGGAAAATTAAGTTTGAGGTTTATAAAAACCCATCTATGATCTTTTAATGACTACATTTAAAAAAATTTAAATTGTATATTGAGTTTTCTTATATTAAAAGTGATCTGCTAATGTTTTTGCTCTTTAAAGCTACACTCTCAGCCTGCACCATGTTATCAATTTGTTTAAAAAAATTACTGAGTTAAATTTTAGTCTAGTCCATATCTAAATTATGCTCAGTATAGTTTTAACTACTGGTAAAATACAATTTATAATGCTGTTTCCTCATTTTTCAGGAGATTATGTTTAAGTGATATTTACAATAATAAAGATTAATTTTCTTGACAAAAATATTGATTTTTCTTAAATATATTGATTGCTTATTTTTAAAGTGGAGACAAGGTCAATCAACATCAATTGTATTTCTTCCTTCTGGTTAGCCAGACTCTGCTTCAATATAAGCCAACATTTAAAAATATTTAGTATTATTAGTACTATACCTGTTTTCATATTCTAGGACAGATACAAAAATAAATGGATGTTAGAAGTATAGTTAGCCAATTTGTACATATATATGTCTAGTCCATATATATATCCAAATGTTTCCTTAAATTTAATTCTAGACTAAGTTTCTGGACTT
Organism: Saccopteryx leptura; assembly: GCF_036850995.1. NCBI lineage: Eukaryota > Metazoa > Chordata > Mammalia > Chiroptera > Emballonuridae > Saccopteryx > Saccopteryx leptura. The sequence continues at coordinate 142,558,827 of NC_089506.1, forward strand.
TATACAATTAGAAAAGGGGAAATAAAACACCATTATTTACAGGCACTGATGCAATCCATGAAAGATCAGAACCAACAATTCAAGTTTTTATTAAATTATCAATTAAAAATAAAGTGTAGCCATAGGCTGAACCACAATCCCAGAGAAATATAAGGTAATTCATATGAATAATACAAAGTTACTAATACAGACCTTTCTTATCCGTGGGGATACTTTCCAAGACTCCCAGTGCATGCCTGAAACAAAACCCCCAATAACCCAAATTTTATGTGTACTACAATTTTTCCTATACTTACATAGGTATGATAAAGTTTAATTCAAATTAAGCACAGTAAGAGATGAACAGGTATTAGTAATAAAATAGAACAATTATAGCAATACACTATAATATATATAATGTCTTATATATTATATTATTTTATTATATATAAATAATATATATAAATATATATAATTTGATTTATATATAATGTATATATAATATATATTTAATATAATATATATAATAAAATTTATGTGAATGTGGTCTCTCTCTCTCAAAATATTTTATTGTATTCACCCTTTGATTTATGATATGAGGTGATAAAATGCATATTAGATAGAGTACTTTTGCCTTTCATTTAAAGAAATCACTTTACGGCTTCCCTTTAGCTTATCTGAATTATCAGCACCACTGAGCTTGCACTTTAAGACCATAACTAAGTAAAATGAGTTACTTGAACACAAGCACTGCAATACTGCAATAGTTGGTATGATAACTGAGACAACTACTAAGTAACTAACAGGGAGGTAGAGTACACTGTGTGGCTGGAGAAAGGGATGATTTACGTCAGATGGAATGGCACAAAATTTTATTATGCTACTCAAAATAGCATGCAATGTAAAACATTGTTTCTGAAATTTTTCATTTAATATTTTAAACTGTGGTTGGCTGTGTGTAAATGAAAATCATGGAAAACAGACTGTAGATAAGGGAGAACTACTATATGATGAAGTCTGCTGAATTACAAATTCTATTGGGTAATTTTTCAGTAAGTATAAATGCAGCGTCTGTCACATTCAACCAACTTGAATGCATGTCACATGGTGAAATAAAATACAGAGAACTACTTAAAATTTGAAAATTGTATGCTAAAGGTTGCTGAACTACTTAGTGTTTCACATTTTTATTCCTGAATATTCTATTTCCTTTAATGTTTTTCTTTTTCCTCCACTAATAACATTACTATGATTTCTCCATCTAGAAAATTAGTGAAATAAATCATTAAAAGTTTAAAAAAATAATTTTAAATAAATGTAGTTGTAAAATACTAAGACATTTTCAACATGACTTTTTAAAGAATCATATCCTGGAAACATTTTATAATATTATTCTTTGATAAATAATGGTGGAAAAGGCATAAACATCTTGGCCTGGCTGGTTGGCTCAGTAGTAGAGTGTCAGCCCAGTGTGTGGAAGTCTGGGGTTCAATTTCCAGCCAGATTGCACAAGAGAAATGACCATCTGTTTGTCCACCCCTCCCCCTTCTCTCTCTCTCTCTCTCTCTCTTCCTTTCCTGCAACCATGGCTTGAAGATTCAACCAAGTTGGCCCTGGGTGCTGAAGATGGCTCCAGAGCCTCAACTCGGTGTTAAAATAGCTTGGTTGCTGAGCAACAGAGCAGTGGCCCCAGAAGAGCAGAGCATTACCTGGTAGGGGCTTGCCAGGTGGATCCCTGTCAGGCCACATGCGGGAGTCTGTCTCCGCCTCCCCACTTCTCACTTTAAAAAAAAAGAAGTTCTTGAATTTATCATTTTAGGACTTTTAATAAAATTTGAAAAAATCTGGTCATTAACAAAGTAGAAATACAAGTAAGTGTTAGAAGAGCAATCTTACAGGAAATATAATCTTTTTAAAATCCCATTTTTGATAAACTTTTCTTGAGATGGAGTCTTATGTTTTTATGACACTCAGATATTTTCAGTTTTACACATATATCTATATAGTTATATATAAATATATATCTTTACAATAGAAAACATTAGCCTCAAAATGCTCTACTGTGTATTGGTTGTAGTAACAATAATGTAGAAATAGCATGATTATGATCACAATGAGATGGTGTCCACAATATAGAATGTTACGCAACTATTAATGTTAAAGTTACATCTGCTTGTATAGTTCTTCTGGAATGCCTATGATGCCCATTTTTGTAAAAAAGGAAATATGTAGTATATATTATAAACACAAAATTGATTACATAAAATAATAAAAATGCCTTTTAGGAAAATGCCATGATACACATCAAACTGATATGCTTGGCTATCTCAAGAAGGGTGGAGAATTAATAGTTTTTTTCTCTTTATTCACTTTATTTTTTTTTATTTTTTTGTATTTTTCTGAAGTTGGAAATGGGGAGGCAGTCAAACAGACTCCTGCATGTGCCCAACCAGGATCCACCCGCATGCCCACCAGGGGGCGATGCTCTGTTGCAACCAGAGCCATTCTAATGCCTGAGACAGAGGCTATAGAGCCATCCTCAGTGCCCCGCCAACTTTGCTCCAATGGAGCCTTGGCTGCAGGAGGGGAAGAGAGAGACAGAGAGGAAGGAGAGGGGGACGGGTGGAGAAGCAGATGGGTGCTTCTCCTGTGTGCCCTGGCCGGGAACCGAACCCGGGACTCCTGCACGTCCAGGGCCTATTTTTCATTTTTTGACCTGTATGAACAACCATATACCTGTATATAAATATATAAAAACTAATAAGGAGACAAGATGGTGCTGGAGTAGGCAGATGTACCAGCATCTACCTCCCAGAACCAAAGTAGATTACAAACTAATTTTATGAACTATCATCTGGAAAAACCAACTTTGGACTAAACTAAAAGGACGCTTCAACCAAGGAACACTGAAGAAGCCACACAGAGACTGGTAGGAAAAGCAGAAATGCGGAAACGCGGAGGGGGCTGCCCAGCTCCTCGGAGCGAACGGCAGCAGGAAGAGACTCGCGTGGCGAGAAGTGAGTTTAGCAGAGGGGAAAGGGTCCTGAGCCCCAGGAACAAAGCCCCAGACTGCATCCCAAGACCCCAGAAGAGGCATAAGGACAGTATTTAACTGGAAACAAGTCAGGATACTGTTTGTGAGAGAGTCTGATTTCTCAGACCCAGGATCCTTCTTAAAGGGACCGCACAGAACATCTCTCTCAAAAACAATTACCTGGGGCTCCTGGGGATGGGGGGTGGGGGGGAGAGGAGAAAACCACAGTAACAGGAAGAGAGTGCAATCTAGAAGGCATAGGGAGAAACATTTTGGGAGATAGCCACCCTAAACCCTGGGAAGAGTCACTCCCCAAAGCTGAAGTGAATATTTTCCCCGGAAACAGCAATACCAGCAAAGGGAAGCAGGAGAGCAGCCAAACAAGCTCCCCCGCAGCATTCACAGCAGAGTCACATAGAAGGAGGGAGCTTTCCAGTCTACAGTAGTGAGTCTTAGGGTCCTAGCTGCAATGCCCCCACCTACACGGTGCACCAGAGAGCGGGCGGCAGCGGGAGACAAAAGCACGGTTCTGCTGGCAGGGGCGGAAGCTGGCTGGCCTCCACTGGGCTCAGGTGTGAGCTCAATCTTGCCCGGGTGGGAAGAAGGGAGTGTGCAAAAGCGGTTAAGCTCAGCTGCCGGCAGCCTGTAATTCAGACTCCGGGAGAAGGGCGGGAACCCTGGAAAGGGTAGAAACCAGCCCCGGAGCAAAGGCAGAGGAGCACAGCCCTGCCCCGCCCATGCAACCCAGGCTTGCGGTCTGACTTGGTAGCCGGCTCCTCCCGCGGGGGTGGAGCCAAAAGCCCAGAAGAGGCGGAGTTCCGCTACGGAGCTGAGCTTGGGCACGCAGTCCTGCCCAAAGGTAGAGCCAAGGCTAGCAGCTGTTCTTTGAGTGGGATCATCCTGCAAAGGCAGGGCAAAAGCTCGGAAACAGGCGGAGAACCGCAGCTGAGCAAAGGTGCTCACCAGTGCCCTCAGGACCGAGCATAACATCACACACAGGGGCGGGGCAAAGGCCAAGGCCACCAACCCTTATGCACCCGAGCATGTGATCACAGCCACACCAATGAAGAGAAAATGTGGAGGCGGAGAAATACAATACAAATAAACCAAGAGAAATCCCCAGAAAAGGACATAAGTGAATCAGATATAACCAAATTACCAGATGCTGAGTTTAAAATAACGATTGTTAGGATGCTCAAAGATATTAGAACAACCATAGATGGCCATTACGAAAACCTAAATAAAGAGATAACATATATAAAAAAGGACATTGAAATAATAAAAAAGAATCAGACAGAAATGACAAATACAATATCTGAAATAAAGAATACAATGGAAGGAATTAAAAGCAGGATGGATGAAGCAGAGAATCGAATCAGTGAGTTAGAGGACACAATAAATAAAGGCACGGAAGCAGAGCAGAAAAAAGAAAAGAGACTCAAAAAGTCTGAGGAAACTCTAAGAGAGCTCTGTGACAACATGAAGAGAAATAACATCCGCATCATAGGGGTTCCTGAAGAAGAAGAGAAAGAACAAGAAATAGAGACTTTGTTCAAACATATTATAGCGGAAAACTTCCCCCAATTAAGGCAGGAAAACATTTCACATGTTCAGGAAGCACAGAGAACTCCATTAAGGAGAAACCCAAAGAAACCAACACCAAGACACATCATAATTAAATTACCAAAGCTAAATGATAAAGAGAAAATATTAAAAGCTGCTAGAGAAAAAAAGACTATCACCTACAAAGGAGCCCCCATAAGGATGACTTCTGACTTCTCAACAGAAACACTTGAGGCCAGAAGGGAATGGCAAGAAATATTCAAAGTAATGCAGAACAAGAACCTACAACCAAGACTACTTTATCCAGCAAGGTTATCATTTAAAATTGAAGGAGAAATAAAAAGCTTTACAGACAAAAAAAAAAAAAACTCAAGGATTTCAGTGCAACCAAACCAAGGCTGCAAGAAATGCTAAGGGACCTGTTGTAAACAGATCAAAGGAAAAAAAGAATATAGCAAAAGAGAAAAACAGTTTTAAAGAAAAAAAAATGGCAATAAACAATTACATATCAGTAATAACCTTAAATGTTAATGGATTAAATGATCTGATCAAGAGACATAGGGTAGCTGCATGGATAAGAAAACAGGACCCATACATATGCTGTCTACAGGAGACACACTTTAATCAAAAGATGCACACAGACTGAAGATAAAAGGATGGAAAAAAATATTTCACGCAAATGGAAATGAAAAAAAAGCTGGGGTAGCAATACTTATATCAGACAAAATGGACTTTAAAACAAAAACCATAGTTAGAGATAAAGACGGTCACTACATAATGATAAAGGGAGCAATCCAAAAGGAAGATTTAACCATTATAAATATCTATGCACCTAATATAGGAGCACCTAAATATATAAAGCAGACTTTGATAGACTTAAAGGGCGAGATCAACAGCAATACTATAATAGTAGGGGATTTCAATACCCCATTAACATCATTAGGTAGATCCTCAAAAAAGAAAATTAACAAAGAAACAGCAGACTTAAAGGACATATTAGATCAACTCGATTTAATAGATATCTTCAGAACCTTTCACCCTAAAACAGCAGAATATACAATCTTTTCAAGCGCTCATGGTACATTCTCTAGAATAGACCACATGTTATGGCACAAAAGCAGGCTCAACAAATTTAGGAAGATTGAAATCATATCGAGCACTTTCTCTGATCACAATGGCATTAAACTAGAAATCAACCACAATAGAAAAATTGAAAAACATTCAAACACTTGGAAACTAAATAACACATTATTAAACAATGAATGGGTTAAAATTGAGATCAAAGAAGAAATTAAAAAATTCCTAGAAACAAATGATAATGAGCATACATCAACTCAAAATTTATGGGGCACAGCAAAAGCAGTCCTGAGAGGGAAGTGTATAGCATTACAGGCATACCTCAAGAAGCCAGAAAAAGGTCAAATAAACAACTTAATCCTGCATCTAAAAGAACTAGAAAAAGAACAGCAAGTAAAGCCCAGAGCTAGTATAAGGAAGGAAATAATAAAGATCAGAGCAGAAATAAATGACATAGAGACTAAAGAAACAATACAGAGGATCAATGAAACCAGGACCTGGTTCTTTGAAAAGGTAAACAAGATCGATGAACAAGACTCACCAAGAAAAAAAGAGAGAGGACTCAAATAAATAAAATTAGAAACGAGAGTGGAGAAATAACTACCGACACAACAGAAATACAAAATATTGTAAGAAAATACTATGAAGAACTGTACGCCAAAAAACTAGACAACCTAGATGAAATGGACAAATTCCTTGAATCATATAATCTTCCAAAAATCAATCTGGAAGAATCAGAAAACCTAAACAGACCAATTACAACAAATGAGATTGAAACAGCTATCAAAAAACTCCCAAAAATGAAAAGTCCTGGGCCTGATGGCTTCACACGTGAATTCTACCAAATATTCAAAGAAGAACTAACTCCTATCCTTCTCAAGCTATTTCAAAAAATTCAAGAGGAAGGAAGACTTCCAAACTCCTTTTATGAGGCACGCATAATTCTGATTCCAAAACCAGGCAAAGACAACAAAAAAAAGAAAATTATAGGCCAATATCCCTGATGAACTTAGATGCAAAAATCCTCAACAAAATTTTAGCAAACCGGATCCAGCAATATATGGAAAAAATCATACACCATGATCAAGTAGGATTTATTCTTGGGAGGCAAGGCTGGTACAATATTCACAAATCAATCAATGTGATTCATCACATAAACAAAAGAAAGGAGAAAAACCACATGATAATTTCATTAGATGCAGAAAAAGCATTTGATAAAGTCCAGCAGCCATTCATGATCAAAACTCTCAGCAAAGTGGGAATACAGGGAACATACCTCAACATGATAAAGGCCATCTATGACAAACCCACAGCCAACATCATACTCAATGGGCAAAAATTAAAAGCAATCCCCTTAAGATCAGGAACAAGGCAGGGGTGCCCCCTTTCACCACTCTTATTCAACATAGTTCTGGAAGTCCTAGCCACAGCAATCAGACAAGAAAAAGAAATAAAAGGCATCCAAATTGGAAAAGAAGAAGTAAAACTATCATTATTTGCAGATGACATGATATTGTATATAGAAAACCCTAAAGTCTCAGTCAAAAAACTACTAGACCTGATAAATGAATTCGGCAAGGTGGCAGGATATAAAATCAATACTCAGAAATCAGAGGCAATTTTATACACTAATAATGAACTGTCAGAAAGAGAAATCAGGGAATCAATCCCCTTTACCATTGCAACCAAAACAATAAAGTACCTAGGAATAAATCTAACTAAGGAGATTAAAGACTTGTACTCGGAAAATTATAAAACATTGATAAAAGAAATCAGAGAAGATACGAATAAGTGGAGGCATATACCGTGCTCATGTTTAGGAAGAATAAACATCATTAAAATGTCTATATTACCCAAAGCAATTTATAAATTCAATGCAATACCGATTAAAATACCAATGGCTTACTTCAAAGACATAGAACACATATTCCAAAAGTTTATATGGAACCAAAAAAGAACACGAATAGCCTCAGCAATCCTGAAAAGGAAGAAAAAAGCGGGAGGTATCACACTTCCAGATATCAAGCTATATTATAAGGCCATTGTACTAAAAACAGCATGGTACTGGCATAAGAACAGGCACATAGATCAATGGAACAGAACAGAGAACCCAGAAATAAACCCACAGCTCTATGGACAACTGATATTTGACAAAGGAGGTAAGACAATACAATGGAGTAAAGACAGCCTCTTCAACAAATGGTGTTGGGAAAACTGGACAGCTACCTGCAAAAAAATGAAACTAGACCACCAACTTACACCACTCACAAAAATAAACTCAAAATGGATAAAAGACTTGAATGTAAGCCATGAAACCATAAGCATCTTAGAAGAAAACAAAGGCAGCAAGCTCTCTGTCATCTCTCGCAGCAATATATTTGCTGATTTGTCTCCACAGGCAAGTGAAATAAAAGACAGGATCAACAAATGGGACTTTATCAAACTAAAAAGCTTCTGCACAGCTAAGGACAATAAGAACAGAATAAAAAGACAAACTACACAATGGGAGAATATATTTGACATAGCGTCTGATAAGGGGTTATTAACCAAAATTTATAAAGAACTTGTAAAACTTAATACCAGGAAGACAAACAATCCAATCCAAAAATGGGCAAAAGAAATGAATAGACACTTCTTCAAAGAGGACACACAGATGGCCAACAGGCATATGAAAAAATGTTCAACATCACTAATGATTAGGGAAATGCAAATTAAAACCACCATGAGATATCACCTCACATCAGTCAGAATGGCGCTCATCAATAAAACAACACAGAATAAGTGCTGGCGAGGATGTGGAGAAAAGGGAACCCTCCTGCACTGCTGGTGGGAATGCAGACTGGTGCAGCCACTGTGGAAAACAATATGGAGATTCCTCAAGAAATTAAAAATCGAACTGCCTTTTGACCCAGCTATACCACTGTTAGGAATATACCCCAAGAACACCATAGCACTGTTTGAAAAGAAGAAATTCACCCCCATGTTTATGGCAGCATTGTTCACAATAGCAAAGATTTGGAAACAGCCCAAGTGTCCATCAGAGGAGAGTGGATTAAAAAGCTTTGGTATATATATACTATGGAATACTACTCAGCCATAAGAAATGATGACATAGGATCTTTTACAACAACATGGATGGGCCTTGATAACATTATACTGAGTGAAAGAAGTAAATCAGAAAAAACTAAGAACTATATGTTTACATACATAGGTGGGACATAAAGATGAGTCTCAGAGACATGAGCAACAGTGTTGGGGTTACAGGGTGGGGGGAGGAGAGGAAGGGGCTTGGGGGAGGGGAGGGGCACAAAGATCATGACTTTTCAGCATTTGCCATATTCCCCCCTTAATCTATAGACAGACAGCAAATATTTACGTATGGTGTTCCCACTATAAAGACTGCTGTCTTAGGGACAAATGCTGATAAACTATTTCAGCAGTTCCTACTTCTTCAAAGACTTATAGGTCAACATAGAGCTCCATGTTTCATAGGACATACTCAAGCTCACTCCATGCTCCCTGGAGCTTTAGCACAAGGGAATGCCCCCCCCCTTTTTTTTAGTATTTTTTCTTTTATTTATTTATTTTTTGTATTTTTCTGAGGATGGGGATGGGGAGGCAGTCAGACAGACTCCTGCATGCGCCTGACTGGTATCCACCTGGCATGCTTACCAGGGGGGTATGCTATGCCCATCTGGGGTGTTGCTCTGTTACAACCAGAGCCATTCTGGTGACTGAGGCAGAGGCCATGGGGCCATCCTTAGTGCCCAGGGTGCCTTTGCTCTGGTAGAGCCTTGGCTGCAGGTGGGAGGAGAGGGACGAAGAGGAGGGAGAGGGGGAGGGGTGGAGAGTTAGATGGGCGCTTCTCCTGTATGCTTTGGCCAGAAATCGATCCCGGGAATCCTGCACACCAAGCCAATGACTCCGACGGGTCTACCATATCATGCTTTTTACTTAAAAAAAAAATTTACATTTCTTTTGAATGCTGATGAACAGGAGACACCAAATCTTTTTCACCTGCAAACTACTACCTTCTTTATTAGATCTAGTTAATAACACTGTTCTGTCTTTTTTCCAAATAGCTCCAGATATATGGAAAAGATTTATATAGGCGGATGGGGATCCTCAAACCCCTCAGTGAGATCTTCTGAGAATGGCTTTTAAGATACCTAGAGGCAGAAAAAGCCCAATAGAGATCAGGGGAACTACCAGCTTTTAGGATACACCCTTAAAGGCTCCAATGCCCCAAAGGGGTCTCATAGGATGCCATCTGGGTCCCGCTTCAATAGTGGAAAGGAAGGTCATTGAGCTAAAGCCTGCCAGGCTTACACACCTCAGCTGTGAGGAAACAGGGACACTGGAAGGTGGGCTTCCCCCTCGCTCCTCTAAGGGAGGGTTCAGTCTCTTCCAGCCCTGCTCCAGCCACCTATGACCTAACCTTGCCCAGAAAGCTGGGGTTTGCCACTGAAGGCTGAAGGTGCCCAGGGCCATCGGCCCCATCTACGACACTGTGGACGAGCCTAGGGTATTTCTTCCAAGAAGCAGGTAAACTGATCTCATTCACACAAGGGCCACTTAACTATGTTTTGCCTGAATAGTTAGGTTTTTTATTCTTCCCTCAAAGATCTCTGTTGTGGGTGTTGATAGTCCTATTTTCTGCTGCTTTGCTTAATATATAGTGTTTCCTTTATCCCTCCTACCTCAATGCCCCACTCATATTTCAGGTTGGGACCTACTCCTAATTTAGAGCTCTCTTTCCTCCTTTTGCCAACTTGTATTATGAATTTACCTTTGCCACCCAGCTTAGTGTATCCCAAGGTTCTCTTTACCAGGCCACAGTCACAGAGCTCCAGGGAAAAGCAACCTGGTCTCAACTCTCCAGGCAGAGGAGAACAGAAGCTCCATATCCACTCATGCTGCAAATGGCTTTTTCCAGTCTACCTGAATCATTACCAGCTAGAAGCAGCAGTTGTTGGGACTTAGACATGAGCTGCAAAGTATAGAATGGTGACAACAAATCCAGTGCCATGCGGACTTTTCCTGTGGGGAACTTTCCTGGACTCCTGCTCCCTGTGACAGCTCCTTACAGACTGAACTGTGGTTGGGTTGCATTTTTCAGGGATTTGGCATGGTAATGGGGCCAACTTGGACTTGGTGAACATGTTAAGGACACTACTCTTTAGGGATTCTTGCTGTATTGGCCAAGAGTTTGCTTAAAGGCTTTTAATCACTGTAAAAAAAAGTAGAGGACTGGATGAAGAAGATGGAGCACATATACACCATGGTATACTATTCAGCTAGGAGAAATGATGACATCGGATCACTTGCAGCAGAATGTTGGAGTCTTGGTAGCATTGTGTGGGGTGAAATGGGCAAATCAGAAAAAAACAGGAACTGCAGGATTCCATACATTGGTGGGACATAAAAGCGAGACTAAGAGGCATGGACGGGAGTGTGGTGGTTACAGGGGGTGGGGGGAGGGAAGGAGGGAGAGGGGGAGGGGGAGGGGTACAGAGAGAACTGGATGGAGGGTGGCGGAGGACGATCTCTCTTTGGGTGATGGGTATGCAACAGAACTAAATGACAAGATAACCTGGAAATGTTTTCTTTGAATGTATGTACCCTGATTTATTGATGTCACCCCATTAAAATAAAAATTTATTTAAAAAAAAAAAAAAGTGGGACAGACCAGGAGCTTGCTCACACAGTTCCTGCTATCACGATTGCAGGGGCTTCCCTGATCCCTTGCCCTTCATGGGAAAAGCTGGTTTTCTGCTTTTCCCTTGTCTTCTTTTGTGGTTTGCCTGTCTTGGTGAGACACCAATAAATAGGATGGCCCACCAAAAAAAAAAAAAAAACTAATAAATTAAATTATATCATGGGAGAAAGGCCCTGGAAATTACTATTACTATGTACAACTGAGTGATGGCATGTTTGAAGACTCAGCTAATTTTTAACCAGAAATTGTATTTTAAATATAAGATATGGTCACTGTGTCATATATCAAAATGAACTCTACTTGGCCTTTAACAGTTCCTTATATGAACATTAGAACTAAAATGGAACTGACATCATGTCAGTTCTGTTTCTTAAAAGTAAATTTAAACATATTGACATATTCTGACATATCTTTTAGCCATATTCTAATTGACATGTGGTTGATTTCTTTCTTTTTTAATTAAAGTATAGCTGACATACAATATCATATAGTTTCAGGTATACAGTTTAATAATTTTATACTTATGTACCCTATGAAGTGATCACCACATATATAGATAAAATCTCCAGTATACATATATACCGCATCTTTTTTATTTATCTATCAGTGGATACCTAGGCTGCTTCCATATGTTGATTATTGTAAGTAATGCTGTCATGAACAAAGGGGCGCATATATCTTTTCAAATTAGTGATTTTGTTTTCTTCAAATAAATACCCAGATGTGGAATTGCTGGATCACATGGCAGCTCTATTTTTAATTTTTTGAGGAATTTCTATACTGATTTCTATACACATATATAAATTTGCTATACCAATTTATAATTATAATAATAGTGTCTGAGTATTCGTTTTTCTCCACATCCTCACCAATATTTGTTATTTGGTGATTTTTTAGTAATTGTCATTCTGAAAGGTGTAGGTGCTATTACGTTGTGGTTTTGATTTGTATTACCCTCATTATTAGTGATATTAAACATTTTTTCTTATGTCTGTTAGCCATCTGTTGTCCATCTGTATATCTTCTTTGGAAAAATGTCTATTCGTGTTGCATTGTATGAGGTCTTTACATATTTTGAATGTTAACCCCTTATCATATATATCATTCGTGAATATCTTTTCCCGTTGAGTAGGTTGCCTTTTTGTTTTGTTGATGGTTTCCTTCATTGTGCAAAAGTTTTTTGGTTTAATTATTTCTTTATAAAAACTAATCACTTAAATGTGAGAATAATTATTAGTCATATCCTGAAACTTTTAAAGTTTGGAAAGACCATATAAACGGCTAATCTTTCTTTAAAACGGATGATACAAATTGTAAGGAGATACCATTATGACTAGTGATGATTATTTGCAGAAATATAGTGAACATACTAAAGTTGTATAATTATTGAAATCCATTCAGATTAGTCATTAGCAACCTAGAAAAATTGATAACAAAACATTTAGTTTGTATTTTCAGCTTGGGTAACATAGATAATAACTTTAAAATTGGTAGAGAGATATCAAGCATCTTCTTAGAACTAATAGGTTAGTATGTTATGTTCTCTTTCTTTCTTTCCACAATCTCCAACCTCTACTTCACAGTGAATTTTGCTGACTGCATTGTCTTAAAAACTGCAGATTTTATTCATATTTCTCATTTGTTGGAATCAATTCTTATTTTGACAATTCAAGGAGTAAATGATAATGTAGCCCATTTCCCAGAAATCAAGGTATCTATTTTGTATAACACAATGAAGTTTTTAAACAGGAAAAGGAAAAGGAAGAATTTAATTAGTGGGGAAGTTTGAAAATATACTTTATAGAACATCTAGGAAAAGAATAAGGGCATTTGACATCCTCTACAGATCTTTTCTATATAACTAAAGTATATGAGAAAAGCAGATGTTACCAATGGAAAGTACAAAGCTGAAATTTGCCCTGTAATTACCCAACAAAACTACCATGAGTGGTTTATAGATGCCAGAATATTCCTCTGTTGGGAGAGGTCTCTGAAAATCAATATAAATATAGCTAATTCTTTAGTGCAAAGATTATATTAGATTTATGAATACACCTTTAGTGAATTGGTTTCTCTGAAAGAGAGGCAGAGAATATATTAGGACACAAGAGTAAGCCCAAGTCAATACCACAGTAACCCAAATTTGTTTTCTGTAATTGAATCTTCCCTATTTACGTTAGATTCCATAGTCTTGAAATGACCAGGACCCAGGTGAATACAAATTTTTTTAGACCACTTCAAACCCCAGTTGTAATCTGTACTAGCCCTTATAAAACAAAAGAATTTTGGTCTAGTAATTATTCTTTGTCATAGGTCAATTACCAACTCAGAGAGAAGAAGACATATGTGACTACAGCATAGTAATACTTTACTGGCGGAATTTTCATACAAATTGTTTCTAGAGGCAAAGGTGAAAGACATAAAATAATGTTCAAAGGATCCAAAACTAAGTATCTGAGAAGTACAGAGAAGTGAACTTTTAACACATAGGAAAAGGAGTTGTGGTCAAGTTTAAAGAAGAGGTTTATTGGAACTGTTTTCTTTACACAAAAATTTTAAAATGTACAGTTTAATGGGATTTAATCCTATTAAAGCATCTTTCTCTAATGTCAAAATCAGTCTTCTTTGCACACCCACAGAACAACTGACTTTTTAAAGTGTGAAACTCTTATGAATAGTTACTCGAACTGTTAAAATATAAATAATTATGAACTGTCATCATTACAGAGTATTGTTTATTGGTCAACATTCCATCATGCTTTCAACTAGTCTTACAAACAGCCAAATGGACTGAGACTAGTCATTACTAGAACACAAGCCAATAAACTAATTTTTTAAATTAATCACTCCTGTTTGCATGACTTTAAGGGTAGCTGTGGAACGGCTCCTCATGTTAGACATTGTTATAGGTATATTTAGGTTTTATCTTGTTTGATATTCAAAACTGAGACACTGAATAAGTTGTCAAAAATTACACAGCTGGTGTGTCCCAGATTTAAACTTAGATCAGTCTGACTCTAAAGCTGCACCTTTTCTCCTAAATCACATTACATTGAGGACTTGTTTAACAAATGCTGAAAGAATGATCTCCTTTCTTGTGTCTGTGTTTATAATAGCTTATAAATGAGAACCTTGAATTATTTTAAGTCACTCAAAAAATAGTTCCTGGCCTAACCAGGCAGGGGTGCAGTAGAATAGAGCATCGACCTGGGATGCCGAGGACCCAGATTTGAAACCCCAAGGTCACCAGCTTGAGCGCAGGCTCAGCCAGTTTGTGTGGCTTCACCCGGCTTGAGCATGGGATAATAGACATGACCCCATGGTCGCTGGCTTGACCCCAAAGGTCGCTGGCTTAAAGCCCAAGGTCACTCACTTGAGTGGAAGGTCACTGGCTTGAGCAGGGCATCACTCATGCTGCTGGAGACTCTCCCCCCACTCAAGGCACGTATGAGAAAGCAATCAATAAACTAAGATACCACAATGAAGAATTAATGCTTCTCATCTCTCACCTTTCCTGTCTGTCTATCCCTGTCTATCCCTCTCTCTCTTTCTCTCTCTCACTAAAAAAAGAAAAAAGAAGCCTGACCTGTGGTGGTGCAGTGGATAAAGCATCGACCTGGAAATGCTGAGGTCGCCAGTTTGAAACCCAGGGCTTGCCTGGTCAAGGCACATATGGGAGTGATGCTTCCAGATCTTCCCCATTTCTCTCTCTCTGTCTCTCTTTCCTCTCTCTCTCTCTCTCTCTCTCTCTCTGTATCTCTCTCTCCCTCTCTCTCTCCTCTCTAAAAATAAATAAATAAAATTTTTTAAAAAAGAAAAAAATAGCCCCTAAATAATAAATGATTGAGTGAATAAATAATCAACAAACATCTTCAGAATCAGGCAGAACCATATCTCAATTTGCTTCTATAAATAATGTATATTTTTACTTTTTTAAAATTACAATTTGCATTCAATATTATTTTGTACAGCACAATGATCAATCATACTTCACAAAGTGCTCTACCTCCTTCAATATTTCCAGGACCCATCTAGCAACATATATAGATATAATGTATTTGTAAACATACACAGGGAAGCATAATCCACTGTCTTACTTAGTAATTAATTTCTAATTTTTAACAATTATTATCGGGATCTTAAAAAAAGTGAAAAACTACTTTACACAGTATAATTCCAAAAAAAAGGCAGTTCACATGGAAGAGAACAGTGAATTCTTTGAAGATTTTTTTTGGGGGAGGGTCTTAAAAATAAATTCTTTTTAAATTGTATAGGTGAAAATATTTCTAAGAATATAAAATTTAGCCTGACCTGCGGAGGTGCAGTGGATAGAGCATCGACTTGGAATGCTCAGGTTGCCAGTACAAAATCTTGGGCTTGCCGGGTCTAGGCACATAGGAGAAGCAACTATAATGAGTTGATACTTCCTGCTCCTCCCGCTCCCACTTCTCTATCTCTTTCTTTTTATCTCTCTCCTCTATCTAAAACATCAATAAATAAAATCTTTTTTATCTTTAATTTTTATTAATTTTAATGCAGTGACATTAACAAATTAGGGTACATATGTTCTGAGAAAACATCTCCAGATTATTTTGACATTTGATTATGTTGCATACCCCTCACCCAAAGTCAAATTGTCTTCCGTCACCTTCTATCTGGTTTTCTAAGTGTCCCTCCCCTCCCCCCACTCCTTCTCTCTCCTTCCTCACCCCCTCCCCAGCCCCCACCCCCCACCCCCCATTATCATCACATTCTTGTCCATGTCTCTGAGACTAATTTTTATGTCCCATCTATGTATAGGTTCATATAGTTCTTAGATTTTTCTGGTTTAGTTATTTCACTTCGTATAATGTTATCAAGGTCCATCCATGTTATTGTAAATGATCCAATGTCATCATTTCTTATGGCTGAGTAGTATTCCATAGTATATATGTATCAAAGCTTTTAAATCTGTTCGTCCTCTGAGAAACACTTGGGCTGTTTCCACATCTTCGTAATTGTGAACAATGCTGCCATAAACATGGGAGTGCATTTCTCCTTCTGTAACAATTCTACAGTGTTCTTGGAGTATATTCCTAAAAGTGGGATAGCTGGGTCAAAAGGCAGTTCAATTTTCAGTTTTTTGAGGAATCTCCATACTGTTTTCCACAGAGGATACACCAGTCTGCATTCCCACCAGCAGTGCAGGAGGGTTCCCTTTTCTCCACATCCTCGCCAGCACTTATTCTGTGTTGTTTTGTTGATGAGCGTCATTCTGACTGGTATGAGGTGATATCTCATTGTGTTTTAATTTGCATTTCTCTAATGATTAGTGATGTTGAGCATTCTTTCATATGACTATTGGCCATCTGTATGTCCTCTTTGGAGAAGTATCTATTCATTTCTTTCACCCATTTTTTTATTGAATTGTTTGTCTTTCTGGTGTTGAGATTTACAAGTTCTTTGTAAATTTTGGTTATTAACCCCTTATCAGACGTACTGTCAAATATGTTCTCCCATTGTGTAGTTTGTCTTTTTATTCTGTTCTTATTGTCTTTGGCTGTGCAGAAGCTTTTTAGTTTGATATAGTCCCATTTGTTTATCCTGTCTTTTATTTCACTTCCCCCTGGAGATAAATCAGCAAATATATCTCTGCGAGAGATGCTTATGGTTTCACGGCTTACATTTAAGTCTTTTATCCATTTTGAGTTTATTTTTGTGAATAGTGTAAGTTGGTGGTCTAGTTTCATTTTTTACAGGTAGCTGTCCAATCTTCCCAACACCATTTATTAAAGAGGCTGTCTTTACTCCATTGTATGCCCTTATCTCCTTTGTCAAATATCAGTTGTCCATAGAACTGTGGGTTTATTTCTGGGTTCTCTGTTCTGTTCCAGTGATCTATGTGCTTGTTCTTATGCCAGTACCAGGTTGTTTTGAGTACAATGGCCTTGTAGTATTGCTTGCTATCGGGAAGTGTGATACCCCCCCCCTTTATTCCTCTTTTTTAAAATTGCTGAGGATATTTGTGTTCTCTTTTGGTTCCATATAAATTTTTGGAATATGTGATCTATATCTTTAAAGTATGTCATTGGTATTTTAATTGATATTGCATTAAATTTATACATTGCTTTGGGTAATATAGACATTTTAATGATGTTTATTCTTCCTAACCATGAGCACGGTATATGCTTCCACTTGTTTGTATCTTCCTTGATTACTTTTATGAATGTTTTATAATTTTCCGAGTACAAGTCTTTAGTCTCCTTGGTTAAATGCACTCATAGGTACTTTATTTTTTTGGTTGTCATAGTGAAGGGGATTGTTTCCTTAATTTCTCTCTCGGACTTTTCATTGTTGGTGTATAAAAATGACTCTGATTTCTGAGTATTACTTTTATATCCTGCCACTTTGCTGAATTCATTTATCAGGTCCAGTAGTTTTTTGACTGAGACTTTAGGGGTTTTTTATATACAATATCATATCATCTGCAAATAATGATAGTTTTACTTCTTCTTTTCCAACTTAAATTCCTTTTATTTCTTCTTCTTGTCTGATTGCTGTGGCTAGGACTTCCAGAACTATATTGAATAAGAGTGGTGAAAGGGGCACCCCTGCTTTGCTCCTGATCCTAAGGGGTTTGCTTTTAATTTTTGCCCATTGAGTATGATGTTGGCTGTGGGTTTGTTATAGATGGCTTTTATCATGTTGAGCTATGTTCCCTGTATTCCCACTTTGTTGAGAGTTTTGATCATGAATGGGTGCTGGATTTTATCAAATGCTTTTTCTGCATCTATTGAAATTATCATATGGTTTTTCTCCTACCTTTTGTTTAAGTGATGAATCACATTGATTGATTTGCAAATATTGTACCAGCCTTGCTTCCCCAGAATAAATCCCACTTGATCATGGTGTATGATTTTTTCCATATATTGTTGGATCCAGTTTGCTGATATTTTGTTGAGGATTTTAGCATCTATATTCATCAGAGATATTTGCCTATAGTTTTCTTTCTTTGTGTTTTCTTTGCCTGGTTTTGGAATCAGAATTATGCTCAACTCATAAAAAGAGCTTGGAAGTCTTCCTTCCTCTTGAAGTTTTTGAAATAGCTTGAGAAGGATAGCAGTTAGTTCTTCTTTAAATATTTGGTAGAATTCACTTGTGAAGCCATCAGGCCCAGAACTTTTCTTTGTTGGGAGTTTTTTGATAACTGTTTTGATCTCATTTGGTGTAATCGGTCTGTTTAGGTTTTCTGATTCTTCCAGATTGATTTTTGGAAGACTATGTTTCAAAGAATTTGTCCATTTCACCTAGGTAATCTAGTTTTTTGGCATACAGTTCTTTATAGTATTTTCTTACAATATTTTGTATTTCTGTTGTGTCAGTTGTTATTTCTCCACTCTCGTTTCTAATTTTATTTATTTGAGTCCTCTCCCTTTTTTTCTTAGTGAGTCTAGTTAAAGGTTCATCGATCTTGTTTACCTTTTCAAAGAACCATCTCTTAGTTTCATTGATCCTCTGTATTGTTTCTTTAGCCTATATTTCATTTATTTCTGCTCTAATCTTTATTATTTCCCTCCTTCTACTACATTTGGGCTTTACTTGCTGTTCTTTTTCTAGTTCTTTTAGATGCAAGGTTAAGTTCTATATTTGAGCTTTTTTTAATTTCTTAATGTATGCCGGTAGTACTATGAACTTCTCTCTCATTACTGCTTTTGCTGTGTCCCATAAATTTTGAGTTGTTGTATGCTCATTATCATTGATTTCTAGGAATTTTTTTTATTTCTTCTTTGGTCTCATTCTTAATCCATTCGTTATTTAACAACCTGCTGTTTAGTTTCCATGTGTTTGAGAGTTTTCGAGCTTTTCTGCTGTGGTTCATTTTTAGTTTCATGCCAATGTGATCAGAGAAAGTGCTTAATATGATTTCAATCTTCTTAAATTTGTGGAGAGCACTTTTGTGCCCTAACATGTGGTCTACCCTAGAGAATTTACCATGAGCACTTGAAACAAAAAATGTATATTCTGCTGCTTTAGGGTGAAAGTTTCTGAAGATGTTTATTAAATCGAGTTGATCTAGTGTGTCCTTTAAGTCTGCTGTTTCTTTGTTAATTTTCTTTCTTGAGGAACTATCTAGTGATGTAAGTGGGGTATGAAAATCCCCTACTGTTATAGTATTGCTTTTGATCTTGCCCTTTATATCCATCAAAGTCTGCTTTATATATTTAGGTGCTCCTATATTAGGTGCATAGATATTTATAACTGTTATATCTTCCTGTTGGATTGCTTTCTTTATCATTATGTAGTGGCCTTCTTTATCTCTTACAATATTCTTTGTTTTAAAGTCCATTTTGTCTGATATAAGTATTGCTACCCCAGCTTTTTTTTTTCATTTCCATTTGCAAGAAATGTTTTTTTTCTATCCTTTTACCTTCAGCCTATGTGCATCTTTTGTTTTAAGGTGTGTCTCTTGTAGACAGCCGATGTGTGGGTCCTGTTTTCTTATCCATGCAGCTACCCTATGTCTTTTGATTGGATCATTTAATCCATTTACATTTAAGTTTATTATTGGTATGTAGTTGTTTATTGCCATTTTATTCTTTAAAGCTGTATTCCTCTTTTGCTATATTCTTTTCCCACTTTGATCTGTTTACACCATGCCCCTTAACATTTTTGCAGCATTGGTTTGATGGTAATAAATTCCTTGAGTTTTTTGTCTGGGAAGATTTTTATTTCTTCTTCAATTTTAAATGATAGCCTTTCTTGGTAAAGTAGTCTTGGTTGTACGTTCTTGTTCTGCCTTACTTTGAATATTTCTTGCCATTCCCTCTGGCCTCAAGTGTTTCTGTTGAGAAGTCTCTCATCCTTATGGGGGCTCCTTTGTAGGTAATAGCCTTATTTTCTCTCACAGCTTTTAATATTTTCTCTTTATCACTTAGCTTTGGTATTTTAATTATGATGTGTCTTGGTGTAGGTTTCTTTGAGTTTCTCTTTAATGAAGTTCTCTGTGCTTCTTGAACTTGTAAGAGTTTCTCCTGCATTACTTTAGGGAAGTTTTTAGCTATGATATATGATTGAACAAAGTCTCTATCCTTTGTTCTTTATCTTCTTCTTCAGGAACCCCTATAATGCAGATGATATTTCTCTTCATGTTGTCACAGAGCTCTCTAAGAGTTTCCTCAGACTTTTTGAGTCTCTTTTCTTTTTTCTTCTCTGATTTTATGCCTTCATTCCAGTTGTCCTCCAACTCGCTGATTCAATCATCAGCTTCATCCATCCTGTTTTTAATTTCTTCCATTATGGTCTTCATTTCTGATATTGTATTTGTCATCTCTGACTGATTCCTTTTTAATATTTCAATATCCTTTTTTATACTTGCTATTTTTTTATTTAGGTGTTCATAATGACCATCCATTGTTGTTCTAAGATCCCTAAGCATCCTTACAATCATTATTTTGAACTCCGCATCTGGAAGTTTGGTTATTTCCAGATCACTCAGTTCATTTCCTGGATGTTTCTCTTGTGGTTTCATTTGGACTGCACTTCTCTGTCTTCTCATTATATCTGTTTATTTGGGTGTTCTGTTTGTAGAGCTGATTGAGTCTAGGCTTGGTGTTGTCTGCCTCCAGTTTTCAATTGTGTTATTTCTAGGTCTTCTTGGGTTGGCATCAGCTATTATTTGTAATCTACTTTCAGATTTTGGCCGCTTTGCAGTCTTGATTTGTTTGTTTTCCTAACAGATGATTGTCTTGTTTGCTGATATCAGCAGGGGGCTCATTTGAAACTGTATCCAGGAATGCGGTTAATCTCTCTGCTTCAGTACAAGGAGGTGTATCTCAGATCTCCATGGAGACCTAAGTTACGCCCCTCCTCCCCACTTCTTGTTTTCAGCTGTGTCTTGTTGCACTGATTGGAGCTGGAGAGATGTCTGGAGATCTGTGACCTGGAAGCACTTTGTATTCTCTTTTGTGGAAGGATCAGCCCCTCTCCCAGCTGTGGCCACTTCCAGCACTGAATGTGTCAACTTTTCAGGTCATCCTCTGCATTCCTCTGCCCCTCACCATCTGTCTCTCTCTCTCCCCTTTCTTTTTGGAAAACAAGCTGGCCCTTTCAACACCCCTCATTCCCTGGTTGTTACGCAAGTGGCTGTGAGCAGTATTTACTGCTTTTTTCCTTGAAGTGATATCCCTTCTGGGCTCTCAGCCTTACCCCCCACCCCCATTCCTATAAGCAGGGAAGATTCAGGCACTCCCTACCAGGTTTGTTGTGGCTTATTCTTTGCTCCTTGGTTTTTGAGAGCTGTTCTTGTAGTCCAGATTTGGTTTTTCACGCTGATTGTTCATAAATTAGTTTATAATCCAGCTCAGTGGTGTGAGCTGGGAGTCTGTGCATCTGCCTACCAAATAAAATCTTTTAAAAAGAGAAATATAAAATATAACATTTAATTGATATTTTTCTAATAAAAATCTAATGACTCAAATATTTCTGATAAAAATGCAAATGATCTATTAAAATTATTTTTATTTTCATTAAATGTCATTATTTTTACACAGAAGATTGTGAAACAATCTATTTTCAGAATATGATCAGCCCTTTGTAATCTGCAATGAGTAGAAAGAGATTTTTTGAATTCACTTATCTCACAGAGTGTTTCACTAATAAAATCAAGATGTTGCAGTGTAACCTCCTAGTGTTTCTTGTGCTGACCTGGCTAATATCAACAGTATTTTTGAATCACAGAATTTCTCACCTTCTTTAAAATTTTTATCATCAAAACTAGTCATAGCTGAATCATTGCTAAACTTGAAAAAGTTTGTCCAACGATTCACTGTTAAGTCAGCAATTTGAAAAATACTTCCTACATTTCAGCCATCGCATGCTACATTATGCCACAGCTCAGAAGTGGTCTGTGAATATCAAGTGACAGATACAACTCTCTTCTCCAAATATGACAGTTTGACATTAAAGAGAAATACTTCTGATTTTCACCAGGGCTTTCTTCAAAGGTGGGCTGTGCTATGACATGCTTGAAGCATTCTGAACATGCTCACCTTTGAAAGTATGCGCAAATATAGCCTCGTTGGGAAATTTCTCTGCCTCCCCCTCAACCAGCACTTCATACAAAGCAGTCCATGATGTTTTCTTGAAATCAGTGAGCACCACCAGCACTTATTTTATTGTGTTGCAACAAGAATGTGTTTTCTTCATTCTACTGTAAAACTTTTGGCTAGAGAAAGAATATTTCCATCATTGTTAAAATATTTGAATATAGCATATTCTTCCTACCATTTTCTCCCCCACAGTAATCTCAATTTCCCATATAAAAGGTTTTCCAATTCCCTTAAACAACCTGCTCACCTCTCCTCTGAACACTCTTTGCTTGGCAAATACTCCTATGCCTCAAAAATAACATCATTGGAGTCAAGTCTATTTATTTGAGGCTAGCCTATAGAGTTCTTCAGTTTATGTCATCATGATTCCTTTAATGCAAAACCATCTTTTTTTATTATTCAGTGAGAGGAGAGGAGGCAGAGACAGACTCCCACATGTGCCCCTACCGGGATCCACCTGGCAAGCCCTAGGAGGTGATGCTCTGCCCATTGGGGGCATTGCTCCATTGCTCAGCAATGGAGCTCTTCCTACAGTCTGAGGCAGAGATCATGGAGCCATCCTCAGCACCTGTGGCCAACTCACTCCAATTGAACCATGGCTGCAGGAGAGAAAGAGAGAAAGAGAGAGAGAAAAGCAAGAGGGGGAAGGGTGGAAAAGAAGATGAGTGCTTCTTCTGTGTGTCCTGACTGGAAATTGAATGCAGGACATCCACACACCAGGCAGATGCTCTACAACTGAGCCCACTGGCCAGGACCTAAAACAATCTTATAAAATGTTTCTCTAAACAACTAAGCATTTTGGATAGTATGTACGATAAAATAAGTCATTCAACAGGCATATATTAAGTAGTTCTTATGTTGTAAGCACTGTGCTAATATGGAAGGCAGGCTTTGCAGACTATGCATATTTATGTGTTTATTTTTTTAATTTTAAAAATAAATTTAAAATTTTTGAAAGACAATTTTATTATCTATTGAATGGATTACACTTTAAAATTAATTTACTTAATAACATAAATAAATATAAAACTAATACTATTAATTTAACTTAAATATAGAAGCCAAACAATGAAGATGATACATTTGTTTATCTTTCTATCTGTCTCAGAATATGAGAAGTCACACTTGTAGAGATGTGCTGGGGAAGTGATGCTCCCTTAATAAATTCTAGTATGCTGCTCTTTATATGTGTCAAAATGAATATAGTTTCCTGAGATATCATATCTGGACAATAATTATAAATTTTATTTAAAATATTTCTAAAGAAGATTATTAAGGGATAAAAACAATTTATAGTAAATTGCAGCAGTGGAAATATTCCATGCAGTACAAAAACATCAGCTTCAAAATTAATCTGAATATCACATATAAAGAAAAAAACAAGTTTACCATTAAATAATCAACTGACAACTGGAAGCAGAATATACTGAAATGCATAACATTTATTATCTTATCTACTTCTTGCAATTCAGAGAAACCATGAGAATATCATCTAAATCTGTAATACAATGCATAACACTGTAACACATTTCTCAAGTAAGTTTTGAAATGAGTCAGCCTGTAAGTCTGAGTGACATTTTGTCACTGATTTAAAGAAAAATGCTGTCTCTGTTTAGATCTTCAAATATATTATAAAAACACAGTATAAGTTTATACAAATTTGAGAATTTTATCACCTTAACATCAGGGTGTTAATGCATATGCAACCACAAATATTTGAACTATTCTTTTCATTATGTCAGATGACCAAAAATGGTAGCTGAAAATTGTCTTATTTGTTCAGGTAAATTAAATAACGTCAGATTTGAGTGATGTACTAATCATTATAGGATCTAGATGTTCAGAGTATCATGGACTAAAACAACATTTGTAATGGTGTGAAAATAAAATTTTTCAACATTGATGGATGGTTTCCCTTAAGGATTTATTTTCATGGATGTTCTTTTTTCTGTTAGATTAGATAGCTAATGGGTCTTACCTACTGGAAAAGAAAACTTAAAAAGAAGGTCCAGGTATAAGCACAAGAAAGGTAAAGAAACAAAGGTAACATTAAAAATGAAGAGATGAGTAAGGTTAGATGTCATTTGGGAGCTATTTTGTTAGTTAACTCACTTGAAATTTTAAGTGCTAAATCTTGATTGTTCTCACTTAAGAACAAAGTCAGTTTACACAAATGAATGACCATAGGATGGGCCAAAGGTGAAGAGAGCTGAAACTCAATGAACTACAAGAGCATAAAATAAAAGGAGAAAAAGAGAAAAAGATATTCTTAAGACATTTCATTACAGATCTTGTGAAAATAATTTGATTTAGTCTTTATTGACTTTTCTTTAAACTTTGGTACTTTCACATATTTTTTTTTCTTTAGGTGCTTAATTTGAAAAAATGAGGGGAGAGGAGGAATTCCCAGTCCTGGTTGTCCCCTTCAGTGCAAGTCCTGCACCAGAAAGGTTTTGGCCTTGAAGGCACTGCAGCTCCACCCAAGGCTGCAAGGACAGATAACTTGAGCCAAATTAGAGAAGCAGGCTGTTCGACAAATAAGTTGGTGAAATTTGTGTTATTTGATTTTGTTCACTTTTACTGTTAAAAATGGCTGCTCAGGGATGTGAACTGTAAAACTGCTAATTACCTTCCTGCTTGGGAAGGGCCATTGTTATGCTAATGTTGCTGGAGGAGGGATTTTTGCTCCAAGAAGAGTTTGTGAGTAAAAAGAAGGAAGAAGCAGCCAAGATGGCCGGGTGCTGAAGGAGAAGCCAGTTTGTGCAGAGAGGAGAAGGGATAAGATGTGCATATGGGGAACCAGAGGTGACTGAGTTGGTGGGGGCCTTTGATTCTAGGAAAACCCAGATGTGTCAATAGCTTTGTGAGTGCAGAATGAGTGGGTTTTGGAGCTCTGTGTGTTTTTACTTGCCTGCTGGATGCGAGGCTAGAATAAAGGAATGGCCCACCAGTTTTTGGCTCCGCTGTTTCTCTACAATCTGTCCAAATCTAGTAGAAACCAGCACGTGCATGGTTGTGATGATAACAACTACTGGCCATACACTGACCTATGAGTGACAAGAGTTATGGCCACTAACCCTGCTACCACATAGCAGATTTTTTTCTTTATTGTCAAGAGAAGCTAAAAATTTTCATCACTCTTCTGATACTTAAATGTTGGGAAAAAAAAGTTGTAATTAACCTGCAGGAAACTAGTTTGTAACCTTTGTGCTTTTATAAAAATGAGGGCTAACCCTTACATAACCTTGTAGGTACCAGAGGTATTGTCTAAATACTTCACATAAACTCATTCCATCCTCCTGACAACATTTGTGCTAACTCTTATTTTTAATCTCCATTTTTAAAATGAATAGACTGAGGCACAAAAACTGTAACTTGCAAAAGGTCACACAGCTGGTAAAAGGTAGAGGTAGGACTTGAACCTAAGAAGTTTGCTTCAGAGTTCACACCTTCAAACACGAGAATATTCCTAAAAGAAAATTTCCTTTTCAAATTGTTGATTATAAATATTTCAATAATTATAGAACTGAATTAACTAATCCCAGAACTATACTGATATATTTCCATGTAATCATTTTTCTGAAATCATTTGCTTTTTTTTTTAATTTGAAGAAAGTCATGAGCCACCACAATTTGTAAAGGGCTCAGTTTGGAAGAGGGGTATTTTTTAGAAAATTTAAGGTTATGACTTATTGAATATTTTCTAAGGGTAAAATATCATTTTAGAAAAAGTTACATTTCTACTACCACTACACATTTACTTTTCATTAAACTTTTTATTATGAAATACTGAACTGAAACTAGAACCCAACCAAAATAGTGACTTCCAAGTTTTATTAGAAGACTAAGTTCATACTCTTTAAAAAACACATTTTTTAAAAAATTAATAGGTCACTTCATATTATGCTTAAATTCTTTGAAACTATATAACTTATTTTCTTATTTTATATATTTATATTGGGATTTATTATTGTAAGTTAATTCAAATATGAAAAAGCAAATTGATTAGAGAAGGCTTATTCCTTGTGAAGAAAATGTAGACATTTTTATATGCACATCTCAGAATGTATGAAAGAACTTTCAGCCTATTTTAGTTTTACCTACTACTTTCAAAAATGAAATTCCCAGATCATTCTTTGGAAAGGGTAAAATGTCAAGCAATTTTAAAATCTACATTCAAAGTAGCACCCTAAATCATCAAATCAGTCTTCAAAAATTCTAAAGATATATATTAACACCTCTATTTCTGAGCATGTTCCTCTCATTCCCATTTTATTAAAATAGAGCATTTTTTTAGAAATATGGATTTATTGTGTTTTTTTATAATATAAAATACTATATAATATGTGGACAAGTCCTGCCAGGGATGAGGACGACAGAGACACAAAGACCCGACTCCAGGGACCAGGTTCAGTGATGCAGATCCACTTAATTCAGGAAGTAAGCTAGCTTATATACACAGGTTCAGCCTATAGGGTGTTACAGTGTGTCCTTCATAGCCAATGGCTGAAAAGATCAGGGAACTGCGTGGCTGGTGCTAAGTCACTTCCTTATAGCGGGCAAGCTTCCTTCCTGGGTGTGCCCAGGAGGCTTCTGGGAGCTGGAGTATTCTCACAGCATTGCATCAGCCACAGCTGCTAGAAATGTGCTCTGCACTCCACCCACATCTCCCCCTTTTCTTTTAATTAAGGCCAAGTGGACTCAATGAATGACAGCTTGCTGTTGTTGTAGCTTCTGAATGCTACACATTATGCAATGGAACTATAGTAGAACTAAAACAACTATAATACCTATTATACTATATGCTAATAGATTAGCTGGATTAAACAATGAGGCAAGCTTCTGTAATGTTTGACTAGTTAGAAAATAGAATGGGGGTCTTAAACAGAGAATTTCTCCTAGGGGTTGGGATGTCATTTCCCTCCCATTGTGTTATAGAGACCTTCTAGGTGCCGTTAAACACAGTTCCATTTTGATTGTAAAAAATGGATGTAGGTCCATGCATGCCCCCTTTCCACAAAGGTCCCAGTGTCCAAACATGAAATGGAGGGCTTGCCATGGGCTGCATACTGCATAAGGTTGCATTCCGTCTCTCAGCTTCTGAAACTGGGGGGTTCACAGGTTTTGGAGGTGTCGTTAGTGGAGTCATCTTGGGACACCAGAAGTGGCCGTGTGTTCCTTCCTGGGATCCAAATTGGATGTGGGCTATTTTCTGGAAAAACACAAGCATAACCTCTCCCTTGTGTTAGAAGAGAGTGCGGTCCCTGCCACTGAGCTGTGGCTGGGTCCTTCCACCATACTAATAGCAACAGGGTTGGTTGGCTATGAAGGCCTCCCCAATGTTTATAAGCAGGAGTTACTCCTTCAGAATCAAAAGTTAAATAATTGAGAGTGAATATAGCACTGAGGAGCACTTCTCCGGGTGAGGCCTGAGGCATATCCCCTCTTTCTTTTTGAATTTGAATCTTAATGTCTCTTTGTCACCGTTCTAGAATGGCTTGTCCTTGGGGATTATAAGGAATGCCAAGGTGGTGTGTGATTTTCCATTGGGAACAAAAGGCTTTAAATTGGCTGCTGGTATAACAGGGCCCATTGTCAGTTTTAATTTCCCAAGATACACCAAGGCAAAGCATGGCTTGTCAAAGTGCACAAATTGCATATGTAGTTTTTTCTCCTGCTAGGGCTGTGGCCAAGATGGCTCTGGAGGAGGTGTCTACTGCTACGTGTACGTAGCAGAGTTTGCCAAATTGGGGGACATGAGTGATGTCTATTTGCCACACAGCATTAGGCTGTAAGACTCAAGGATTGACACCCTGTGGTTGTAGGAGGCCTAAGGGTAGTAAGGGCCTGCACTGTTTACATATGTGAACAATGTGTTTGCAGGTTGCGTTAGTGAGATGGGAAAAGAGAGATTTGAGAGAATGGGCAGACATATGAAACCAGTCATGAAATTGTCTGGCTTGCTCAAAAGGGGAGACTGTTAAAACTAGATGATCAGCTTGTGTGTTGCCTGTTGCTAGGGGGGCAGGCAAGCCAGAATGGTAGCGAAGATGCTGAATATACCAAGGGCATTGATGCTTCTCTAACAGTTCTTTAAGCTGGCTGAGAGCCCTATCTAGTAATGTCTGCTTGGACCGGAAGGTGGAATGGGCAAGGCCTTTAACCATTTGTACTGCATAAACACTATCTGAAAAATTGTTAAGGGGGCCATGTTGCCAAAGGCATAGCACATAGTAAATGGCTAGTAGTTCATCTACTTGTACGATCCCTCATAACTAAATTTGTGGAATTTAGTGCCTTCTGTTTGTGAAAGAGCATTGTTGAGGGATTGCAAGCATAGGGGAAATCGGTGTTATTTCTTCCTCTATGCAGTACCCTAAGAAAGTAAAGAGTGGCAAGGTCTGCACTTTCTCTGGTGCTACAGAAAGCCCAATGGCATTCAGATTAGTTAAGAGCTGCTGGTAACATTCTTCTAAAATCATAGGATCAACATGAGCTATTAATATGTCACCCATATAATGATAAATGAGGCACCATTCCCTTAATGGTTGTGTTGCCCTGCTTACATAGTACTGGCAAATGGTGGGGCTATTCTTCATGCCTTGCAGTAGGACTGCCCATTGATACCTTTGAGCTGGAAGGGCATGATTAATAGAAGGCACAGTAAAAGCAAAATAAGGCTTGTCCTCTGGATGGAGGGGATCAAGAAAAAACAATCTTTGATGTCTAGAGTTTTAATATGGGCAGCCTGTGGCACCGCAGAGGGATGTGGCAAGCCTGGTTGTAAAGTGCCCATCTTTGCCATGTGCTTGTTAATAGCCCTTAAATCATGAAGGAATCTCCATTTTCCAGATGCCCTTTTCTGAATTACAAAAACAGACAAATTATGAGGACTAGTGGAAGGCTCAATATGTTTGGCTTCTAATTGTTGCTGAACTAGTTTGTGTAACTCTTTTAATTTAGAGGCTATTAATGGCCACTGCTCAACCCAAATTGGTTGGTCAGTATCCCATGTAAATTTGATGGGTTCTGGAGTTTTGTTTTGGTTTTTTTTTAGTAACTTTTTTTTAATTTTTATTAACTTTAATGGGGTGACATCAATAAATCAGAGTACATATGTTCAAAGAACATGTCCAGGTTATCTTGTCATTCAATTATGTTGCATACCCATCACCCAAAGTCAGGTTGTCCTCCGTCATCTTCTATCTAGTTTTCTTTGTGCCCCTCCCCCTCCCCTTTCCCCTCTCCCTCCTTCCCTTCCCCTGCCCCCCGTAACCACCACACTCTTGTCCATGTCTCTTAGTCTCATTTTTATGTCCCACCAATGTGTGGAATACTGCAGTTCTTGTTTTTTTCTGATTTACTTATTTCACTCTGTATAATGCTATCAAGATCCCACCATTTTGTTGTAAGTGATCCGATGTCATCATTTCTTATGGCTGAATAGTATACCATGGTGTATATGTGCCACACCTTATTTATCCAGTCTTCTATTTTTTTTCACAATGATTAAAGCCTTTAAGCAAACCCTTGGCCAATACAGCAAGAATCCATAAAAGAGTAGTGTCCTTAACAAGTTCATCAAGTCCAAGTTGGCCCCAACACCATGCCAAGTCCCTGATAAATGCAACCCAACCCCAGTACAGTCTGTTAGGAGCTGTCACAAGGAGCAGGAATCCAGAAAAAGTCCACATCCAGGAAAAGTCCGCATGGCACTGGAATTGTTGTCACAATTCTATACTTTGCAGCTCATGTCCAAGTCCCAATGACCGCTGCTTCTAGCTGGTAATGATTCAGGTAGACCGGAAAATCCATCTGCAGCATGTGTGGAGATGGAGCTTCTGTTCTCCTCTGCCTGGAGAGATGAGACCAGGTTGCTTTTTCCTGGAGCGCTGCAACTGTAGCTTGGTAAAGAGAACCTTGGGATACACTAATCTGGGTGGTAAAGGTAGATTCATAATAGAAGTTGGCAAAAGGAGGAGAGAGAGCTCTAAATTAGGAGTAGGTCCCAGCCTGAAATATGAGTGGGGCATTGAGGTAGGAGGAATAAAGGAAACACTACATATTAAACAAAGCAGCAGAAAACAGGACTATCAACACCCACAACAGAGATCTTTGAGGGAAGAATACAAAACCTGAGTATTCAGGCAAGACACAGTTAAGTGGCCCTTGTGAAAATTAGATCAGTTTACCTGCTTCTTGGAAGAAATTCCCTAGGCTCATCCACAATGTTGTAGATGGGGCTGATGGCCCTGGGCACCTTCAGCCTTCAGTGGCAAACCCCAGCATTCTGGGCAAGGTTAGGTCATAGGTGTCTGGAGCAGGTCTGGAAGAGACTGAACCCTCCCTTAGAGGAGCAAGAGGGAAGCCTACCTTCCAGTGTCCCTGTTTTCTCACAGCAGAGGCATGTAAGTCTGGCAGGCTTTAGCTCAATGACCTTCCTTTCCACTATTGAAGCAGGACCCAGATGGCATCCTATGAGACCACTTTGGGGTGTTGGAGCCTTTAAGGGCATATCCTAAAAGCTGGTAGTTCCCCTGATCTCTATTGGGCTTGGGTTCTGGAGTTTTTAATTGAGCAGTGGCCTTTAGAATTGGGGGGGGGGGGCTGGCTGATAATAGAGACATGAAGTAAAGACAGCACATCCCTTTCCCAAAGTGTACGTGGCAACTCAGTTATAAATAAAGGACTGAAAACTCCAGTCACCCTGTCAGGATCTGTCCAATGGAGTGGCCGGATGGCTTGTTGGGCTGGTCGTACTCCACTAACTCCTTGTACTAAGGGTCCAGGCCACGTGGCCCAGCCTTCCTTTTTTCTTCCTCTCTGATTACAGAAACATCAGCACCAGAATCTATGAGCCCAAGGATGGAATGGCCCTCTACTCACAGGGTTAGAAAGGCCTTATTCTGGGTTAAGGGTAAGGTCTAATAGACTCCTGTGTGGAGTTGCTCTCTATGGGCGGGGCTGAGAGCTGCCTTGCTTCCAGTTTAAAGGCTCTAGAGGTTTTCCATCCACGGTGGTGGTTGAGCAACAATCTCGCTTCCAGTGAAATCCCTTTCTACAAAGGGGGCACACAGAAAGTGGCCTTTTATCATTCTTTCCTTTCCTATTAGGGCACTGCCATGCAAAATGTCCTGTGCCCTTGCATTCAAAGCAGGCTCCTTGTGTCAGTTGGCTTCCCTAATGGGAGACACTCAACTGGGCTACAAGAGCAGTAGCAAGGGCTGCCGCTGAGTTGCTGCCCGCATCTTGGCAAGCAAGGACCCAATCACCTAGGGATGCAGCTTTAACTGGCCCTATTGCCTGTCTACACTCTCCATTGGCGCCTTCCCACACCAATTCTTTAGTTAGAGCATCAATAGCATCAGTGTGCATCACTTTACGCTTTACAGCGTCTTAGACCCTTCCTAAAAATTCTGAAAAAGGTTCATTGAGACCCTGAAGCAATTTTGAAAGCTTTAAGGACCTTCCATAAGCATTAGTTTGGGTAAAGGCTCTAGTGGCACATAGGCGCACTTGATCAAAATACTGAGGGGGTCCGGTAGCCTGTATGGTGGGGGAGGCAAATTGCCCTCCTTTGAGGGTTTCCAGGGGGAGGTTAATACCAGCCCTTTGATTTCTTTCACCTATTATTTCACATTGCTCGTTGTATAAAGCTTTCCATTGAATTAAGTCTCCCGTGGTGAGGACAGCTCGGGCTAATGTTTTCCAACCGTGGGGACAATTTAAATCAACACTGATATTTTTAAGTAATTGCTGAACATAGGGGGAATGAAGGCCATCTTCCTGGATAGCTTTTCTGAGAGTAACGACTGTTTTTTGGTCATGTGGATACCATGCTTGTGGTCATGCAGCGGTAGAGTTAATATTGACTGGAAAAAGTTGAGGGGGCTCTAGTCCTAATGCTGCATGGGAAATATCTCTTTGCTGACACATGGGGGCATATAGGCTGGCCCATGGGTCTGCAGCAGGAGCACGTGTTGGAGAAAATGGCATCCGAGAGGCTGGGGTGGGGCACTGAGCCCCAGGAGGGAATGCAGAAGTAGTGACTTCTGCTTTTCCTGGTGGCAGAGCTGATGGCACAGTTAGCAATTTGGTTAGTTTCATTTCTGTGCACTCAGCCACAAACTTGGAGGCTAAACTACTTTCCTACTCAGTGGAGGGGAGCAAATAGGGAGGTAGGGGCTCCCCTGAAAGAGGAGCAGCCTGCAGGACCCCAGGAACTGGTGGAGGGTCCCCAGCAGGAGCACCAGTCAAGCAGACATGTATTGCCAATAAGTCAGGAGTGAGGCCAAGAGGGAAGGTTTATCCCTCATGTACCTTGGCCAAATGAACACATTAGAGAGCTTGGGCCCAAGTATCCAGGTCCCAGAGTGGCGCGTCTCAATCCAGGGATTGAGACTAGAGAGAATCTCCCAGGAAGTACAGAGATCCTTTTCACAAACTTCAACTCACCTACTCTGCAATAGGGCATTCAGGGCTCAAGCCTGCAGAGCTTGAGAGTGAGGGAGAAGGTTTCCCATTGCAGAGGGTCACTCACCCATCCCTTGGATGCCGGTTAGGTCTCTGCCCAACGTGGGGCGCCAGTTATGGACAAGTCCTGCCGGGGGTGAGGATGACGGGGATACAAAGACCCAACTCTGGGGACCAGGTTCAGTGATGCAGATCCACTTTATTCAGGAAGTAAGCTAGCTTATATACACAGGTTCAGCCTATAGGGTGTTACAGGCTTGTCCTTCATAGCCAATGGCTGAAAAGATCAGGGGGCTGTGTAGTTGGCGCTAAGTCACTTCCTTATAGTGGGTGAGCTTCCTTCCTGGGTATGCCCAGGAGGCTTCTGGGAGCTGGAGTATTCTCACAGCATTGCATCAGCCACAGCTGCTAGGAATGCGCTCTGTGCTCCACCCACAATAATTATTATATATTATATACTATTTATATGTAATATGTATAAATTATGTATTACTTAATAGTGGTAGAGGTGTGTGTGTGTGTGTGTGTGTGTGTGTGTGTGTGTGTGTGTGCATGTGTGTGTGGTGACAAAGCAAAAATAAACAAGCAGCACTATTTGACAGTGACCTCAATCAAGGTACCTAGACTCACTTCAGCTTTCTTTTCTCAGCTTTATTGAGATATAATTGACATATTACATTTAAGGTGTGCAATGTGATAATTTGGTACATGCATCTATTATAAAATGTCTTAACCCAATAAGGTTAGTTAATACATCCTTTACTTCACATAATTACTATTTCATTGTTGTAGTTGTTATGGTGAGAATATTAAAGCTCTACATTCATAGCAACTTTCAAATATATTAGATCACCAGAACTTATTCATCTTATAATTGAAAGTTTGTACCCTTTGACAAATACATCCCCATTTTCCCCACCCCTCAGCCCCTAGCAACTACCATTCTATTCTCTGTGTCTATGAGTTCTTTATTTTTTATTCCTCCTATAAGTAAGATTATGCAGTATTTGTCTTTCTTTGTCTGATATATTTTACTTAGCAAATGTCATCAGAGTTCATCCATGTTGTCACAAATGCAGGCTACCCTATTTTTTTATGATTGAATAATATACCATTGTAGATAGATATACCACATCTTTTGTTATCCATTCATCTGTCAATGGACACTTAAGTTGTTTCCATGTCTTGGTTATTGTGAATAATGTTGCAATTAACACGGTCATGCAGATACCACTTTGAGATAGTAATTTTATCTTCTTCAGACATATATCCAGAAGTGGGATTGCTGGAGACTATGGTAGCTCTATTTTTAATTTTTTGAGAAACTTTCATCCTGCTTTCCATAGTGGCTATCCCAATTTACATGTCAATTGACACAGAGTATCTTACGCTCTCATTCCAAGGTCTCCAACAAACCTCAGAAGAATTTACAGACATGGGCTACTCACAAATTATTTTACTTCCCCTTGGGGTGCACTATTTTCAGAAGGCTGACTATTCACCCTCCAATTGTATAATCTTGTCCCATCATATCTATAGGCCTGACCCACATCTCTTGAATTTGTACTCATACCTTTTAGAGATGTAATTGTTAAGAAGGCACTTGAAAAAAAATTTTTTTTACACAGGTCCAACTCTTTCAAAAGAAACCTCTCTTGCAGAGGCCCATGCTTGATTGGGAAAGAAGCATCTGCCTTCAGTATAGTTAGGAAGAAGTTCCTCCATTCTTTTCTAAAAGGCAATTTCTTATTTATTATTAAAGCTCCATCTATTCCTAATACTGAATATAAGCTCACTGTTTTCCTTTGTAAATCCAGACTTTGGCTCACCCCAGATCCAAAATTTTTCTACTTGTTAAGTGAGAGTGATTCTCTAAAGTGCCAACAATGAAGGATGCTAAGTTTTTGATGTCCTTCACTCACATAGATAGTGAAGAGTATTAATTAACCCCAACACAGCCTGACAAGGCACAGTAGATAGAATATCAGCCTGGGATGCTGAGGACCCAGGTTCAAAACCCTGAGGTCACTGGCTTGAGCACAGGCTCATCCAACTTGAGCACAGGCTCGCCGGCTAGAGTGCGGGGTTGCCGGCTTGAGCACGGGATCATAGACATGACTCCATAATTGTTGGCTTGAGCCCAAAGGTTGCTGGCTTGAAGCCCAAGTTCACTGGCTTGAGCAAAAAATCACTCACTCTGCTGGAACCCCCCAGTCAAGGCACATATGAGAAAACAATCAATGAACGACTAAGGTGCCACAAGGAGAATTGATGCTTTTCATCTCTCTCGCTTCCTGTCTGTCTGTCCCTGTCTGTCAGTCTCTTTCTCTCCTGCTAAAAAAAATAAACAAATAAGTAAAAATAAAAAATAAACCTAAACACATATACACAATAGAAAATATGCCCTGGCCAGTTGGCTCAGTGGTAGAGCATTGGCCTGGCATGCAAGAGTCCCAGGTTCGATTCCTAGCCAGGGCACATAGGAGAAGCACCCATCTGCTTCTCCACCCCTCCCCCTCTCCTTCCTTTCTGTCTCTCTCTTCCCCTCCTACAGCCAAGGCTCCATTGGAGCAAAGTTGGCCCGGGTGCTGAGGATGGCTCTGTGGCCTCTACCTCAGGAGCTAGAATGGCTCTGGTTGCAACAGAGCAACTCCCCAGATGGGTAGAGCATCGCCCCCTGGTGGGCGTGCCGGGTGGATCCCGGTCGGGCGCATGCAGGAGTCTGTCTGACTGGCTCCCCATTTCTGGCTTCAGAAAAATACAAAAAAAAAAGAAAAGAAAAGAAAAGAAAAGAAAAGAAAATAGTGCTCTGCCTTTGAATCTTTACTTCTTCTCCTACCCCATGCAGTCTCATCCAACAAGAAGCGGGTCATTTTTATTGTGCTAAAACCTAAATATTTGAGTCACTGCTATTATCTTCTGTTCTGACCTGGTTGTTGCCAGAACTGAAGGATAAATAAGAAATTTGCAAAAGTCACTAAATACTCCATAGATTTTCAGATCCTTGGTTAGTTTTCTTTCAACTGAGCTGGGAACATGGTGACACAGTGAATAGCACAGGAAGCCAAGCTTAGCTAGGTAGCACAGAGGTCTTACATAAACCAAACAAACCAGGGCTTTGTGAGGTGACAGAAAGGAAATGAGCAAAGTCACACCCAAAGCCCATTAACCAAGCAGTCTAGGGACCAGGAAACAAAACTATGAGACCAATAGCTCTCAATGGTGAGACTATATTGCACAGATGATCAAGAAAGAGATAAAGTTAGGTTCTGTCCTTGTTGCCACTTGGTAGTATTTCAGGTACCTAAAGCTATGCTCTAAGAAAATAAGGGAGGTGCTTCTCACTTTTAGACTTAGAGTGGACATAGCATATGACCTGCTAAAGTTCTTTTTAAAAATTACAAGAATCTGATCCTACCAAGTATTTTCTGATATGAACACAAAAATCTGTAAGTTGCTGTTAACAGTACTATTTATTTCAGAAGGAGAAGAAAAGGAAAGACACTTAAAGATTTAGTGTTCTTCCCAGAATCTCTTTGCCACTTAGCAAGGATAAATCCAAGTTTATGGAAGTTGACCACTATTTTTCCTGTTCTCTAAATGCAAAGGCCTTTTTGATAATTAGGACCATGATAGAATTTTGAACCAGAATGCTTCTTGAACACTTAATAATATCTAAGCATAAAAAAATCATATCTAATCAAAACATTAAGGACATTGCAATCTAAGTGTTGAGTATATAAAAAAACCCAATAATTTAAAAATAAAATTTAATAAGAGAAAATTATTTTTCCATGGACATTTTGGCTAGCTATTTCTAATAAGATTGAATGTTTAGACAATTTCCAATGAAGGACATAGGGAGATCTCATCAGAGTGTAAGGAAAACATCGTAGGTAGCCAAGACATTTTCAATCGTAGAAATAACTTACTCACAGAAGAAAGATATGAATGAGTTCAGTGTATATAAAGAGATAATGAATGAAATCAGCCAGGGCAAAGTAGACTTCATATTTTAAAATGCATTGAAAAATAGGTCTATATAGGCCAGGTAGTCCTAGACATGTCTGTGTGGCTAAAGAAGTTGAAATAAATAGATCAAAATGACATTATATTGTATTTCCCCATGCATAAGATGCATCTTTTTTCAAAAAATTTGGAGTCTAAAAATTGTGTCTTGTACAGGGGTTGTAGATTTTTTTTTACTTCCATTTTCTGCTTTTTTGTGCTTGTAGTCTTTGCACTCATTTTTTCACACTTGTATAATATGGTAGGTTGTTTTGCCACATTCTGCCCAGAAATGGCTCAGAAAAGATTTTCATACAGTGCTGAATTCAAGTGAAAAGTGATCCAGTTTGCAAAGTTAATGGAAATCATGCTGCTGAACAGAAGTTTGGTCCTCCTCCAACTGAGAAATCAATCTGGGACTGGCTATGGGAAGAAGAAACCCTACTGAAAACTCCACGGCAGAAGAAGGTATGAGAGGCAAGTCAGCAAAATGGCCTGATTTAGAGGGAATTGAAGATATGGATTGAAGAGCAAAGGGAAATTGGAATTTCTGTGTCCACAAAGATGGTTCAACATGAGACAAGAAGAATTGCTGATGAAAAGGAAGTTACTGATTTCAAAAGAAGACACATTGATGCTTCAGGTTTATAAAATGGAATGGGATAAGCATGTGTACATGCACAAGACTTGCCCAAAAGATGCCTGAAAGCTATGAGCAGAAGGTCCTTGAATTTCATTGTTTTGTCATTCAGTGTCAGAAGACACATCAGTTTGAGTTGGGACAGATTGCAAATATGGATAAAGTCCCCTTCAATTTGATGTCCCAAGTGATAGAACTGTTGATAAGAAGGGGGTGAAAACTAACTGTGAAGACAAGTGGACATGAAAAGAGCCATTATACAGTTGTTCTAGCTGTTGCACCAGTGAAACCAACCTGCCTCTTATGCTGATTTTCAACCACAAAACATGCCAAAAGAAGACGTTCCTCTAGGAGTGATTATCTACATTCATGACAAGGGTTGGATGGATCAGGATGCAATGAAGATCTGGTTTGAGAAAGTTTGGAGAAGGAGGCCAGGTGGGCTCTTACACAAACCTGCCCTATTGGTGCTTGATCCGTTCAGAGCACATATAACAAAAAAGAAAAAGAAGATTGCTATAGAGTAAAAAACAAAACTTGCCTGGAGGCTTGACATCCCAGCTCCAAACACTTGATGTCAGTATTAACAAACCCTTCAAAGCTGCCAGGAGAGACAAATGGAACCAATGGATGAGGTCTTCTGGAGACAATTTGACACCAGCCGGAAGAGTGAAGTTTGTACCTGAGTGAAAAGATCCTAGGATAAAATCAAGATTGAGATTGCTGTCAAGTCATTTAAGAAGTGTGGCATTTCAAATGCCATAGATGGAACTGAGGGTGAGGCAATATATGAAGACAGTGATTCGTCATCAGACACAGATGAGGACAAGCTAGTGGATGGGAGCTTTGACAGTGATAAGGAGTTGTATGAATTTTATGATAAATAAAACATGAGTTTAATAATTTTATGTAATACATTTTTTTTTCAAATTTCAGGCCCCAAATTTAAGATGTGTCTTATACATGGGGAAATATGGTAGTTTCTATAACTTAGTATACCACATTGCTAGGGATGGTCTAGGATGCTGTACAGGTTGTATTTGGGGAAAGATGAGTTAACTTATACATATTAACCAGAAGGCTAAATCCATAATTCAGGTATTTGTCATAAGGATCTGACCAATAGTGGGGCTTAAAAGGAAAATCAAAGGGTGAATTTGGCAAACATTAAAAAAGGAGATGACAGTGGATATAGAGAAACATATCACATATGACATATAACCCCAACAATTCTTTATAAACATAGAGAGGCCTATAGAAGACTACAGGGGTCTTCAAGTTAAGACACAGTTCCATTCCTATGACAGTGATATAACCCTAATTTTGGTGTACGTTGAGACTTTCACCTTTAACAGTCCAAAATGGCATAGGTAAGAACACTGGGGGACACCAAGTCCCTCACTCAAATGTTGTGTTACTGCACATTCTTCAGCTGTGCACAACCAAACTAGTTCACCCACATAGTTCGTAAGTACAAAGCTAACAGCAGAAGCCAAAACACTCATGTCTCAATTTTTAAAAGCTTTTATGAGAGTGAGCTTCCCAAACTTGAAATGTCATATGTTGAGACGGTCATAACCCAAGGACCCCTTGTGTGAGAAAACTACAGAGAGATATGGAGAAATGAGGGCTGGGGCAGAAAAGTGGGAGTGTGTTATCGTCTGATTTTTTATTGTATTTCAAGGCAGGAACTATTGGCACTCAAAACTCTTTCATTGGCATTAAACAAACATTCTAGTTCTGAGAAACTTTTCATGTAGTTAGGCAAAAATGCAACATAAATTGTATGAAAAAAATAGAAATAAAACTAAATGTAAAACCTGTATAATGAATAAATTATATTTTTATCACTAACGTTGGGCAGATAAAATGTATTATGCTCACTTCATTAAAGATAACACCAGGAGGCCGTCGCCCAGGTGATATTAATGTGTGTTGAGAATCCTTGTAGCCTGGTGCTTGGTTTTGGGATTAAGCCTTTCCCACACTTTTTGATGTGGGGCGGTACAATCCAATCATGCCTCAAAGAAGTGACTTTGTAGGAGAGACTTCCCTATTTTGTATATTGGATTAAGGGTTTGGATTTCTACACTATAAAATGGGGACGGAGCGGGAGCTTGCACTCTTGGTTCCTGGGATGATTAGCATGAGAGAGCAGAGGGAGCAGAGCAGAGAGCAGAAAGAGGCCATGTGGCCAGGAGAAGCAGCCAAGATGGCGGAGTGCTGAGTGAGATGCCAGTTTGTGTAGAGTTTGTATCTAGGATAAGGAAGGAGATGGGGAACTGAGGAGAATAAGGCTGGTGAGCTAGAAACCTTTGATTCTAGGAAACTCGTATAAGTCAGTGGCTTTGAGAGCACTGAATGTGAGTGGGTTTTGGAGCCCAGTGTGTGTTTTTACTTGCCCGCCGGGTGCAAGCTAGGATTAAAGACTATGGCCCACCAGTTTGTGGCTCCGTTGTTTCTTTACCGACTGTCTGAATCCAATGCGAACCTGCATGGGCCAGGCTGCTCTGATGGTGGCCCTGGCTCCTGGCTTTACAACTAATAAGACTGAAAATAATGGAATAACACAGGAAGTGAGGGCAGTGGATTAAAATGCCACAAGTGGAAGCAGGATGCTGCATCTCAAGTTCTGTGCTGAGAGATTAGAGACAGAGAAGGGGGAACCGAAGTGGAACCAGCCAGTGGGAATCTGCTGGGGTGTCAGAACGGAGCCTGAGGCTGGGACACAACAGAGGTAAAAGTGATACTAAGTGACAAGAACAGCAGTTAGAAAAAGCCTGTCTTAAAGGGAGATTTGCAACACACAGCCTACAATTACTAACTAGTGAATAAAATGGAGGCAACCTGAAAGTACCGTTTCTCCTGCTTTCTAACATGAGCATTATTTTGTACTCGAGACCTGTTTGCTCTTGTCCTATTCTCTGCAGCAATGGAGTTCTAGTCAGCACACTCCATGCTATTAAAAAACAGAACAACACTTCTCTTTGACAGTATCACTTGTTTGAATTGTTATAGGAAGTTTTACACTTGGGGAATATTTTAAATTAACTATAAGCAGGCAAAATTCTGTTTTTTAATCTGTACAGTTCTCATGGTGGGGGAGGGCAAAGGAGGGTAGGAAGGTGGCAAAAAACAAAGTAATTTAAAAATATTAAGCTACTGTACAAATGAGCACAGAAATAGGATTGTGTTTAAAAGTAAAAGGAATAAGTACATGCCTAATCAAGAAGGCAAATAAGCTAGCTATGCAGAGCATAGAATGGAGCTTTAGTACTAGTATCTCAAAATAGATTATAGCTACAAACCATGTGCTCTCTACCAAAAGGTATTAACTTTTTAAGCATTGT
The DNA here is from genome assembly GCF_036850995.1 of Saccopteryx leptura. Lineage (NCBI taxonomy): Eukaryota > Metazoa > Chordata > Mammalia > Chiroptera > Emballonuridae > Saccopteryx > Saccopteryx leptura. The sequence continues at coordinate 142,599,757 of NC_089506.1, forward strand.
AGCATGTAGCACAATGTTTAGGTTAGGAAGTACCTTCAAATCCTGACTTTTCCACTTACTATTTCGAAGACAAAAGTTATTTAATTGCCCTGTGCTCTAATTGCCTCATCTATGAAATGAAGGTAACATTATCTACCTCAGCCAGTTGTTGTTAGAATGGATTAAGATAACTAAGTCACTTACCACACTGACCTATAGCAAGAGCTTATTAAGTGTAATATAATTACTATTAAGAGGATTTCTTACCTGACTGGGGGTGGCACAGTGAATAGAGCATTGACCTGGGACACTGAGGTTGCTGGCTTGACTGGGAGATCATCTATATGTTCCCAAGGTTGCTGGCTTAAGCCCAAAGGTCACTGGCATAAAGCCCAAGTTTGCTGGCTTGAGCAAGGTGTTGCTGGCTTTACTTGAGTTCCCCTCCCCCAACCCATCAAGTCACATATGAAAAGCAATCAATGAACAACAAAAGTGATGAACTATGAGTTGATGCTTCTTATCTCTCTCTCTCTCTCTCTCTTTCTTAAAAATTAAATTAAATTAAAATTAAGAAAATTTTTAAAGATTTTTTTCTGGGAGTGACGTCACAAAAATGGCTCTGTGAGCAGCGCGTCCGACAGATCTCCCCAAAATCACAACAAATTTATCAACTAGAAACAGGAAAATTTATCTTCGGAGCAAACTGAAAGCAAAAGGACTGTTATCACTCGAATCTGAGAGATGAGGGTGTGGAGGAAGCTACCGCAGGGACGTTCATTCAAGCCGTGAGAAAGTGCGCCTGTGGTAAGTCATCCCGCACTCGGAAGCCGCCACGCCGCCGCCGCCGCCGCCGCCGCGGCCGGCCGCCGCCAGCCGCCGCGAGCAGCGCCCGGGTCGGTTGCAGGGCGAGCGGCAAGCAGCCGCTGGCGCGCTCCCGGTCTGGTTGCAGACCGAGCATTGCAGACCGAGCACCGCTAACGTTCCCAGCGGCCCGCGCACGGGGAGCGGGAGAGGCCCCAGGGCGGTATTCCCTACTTGGGAGATTCTCTCCGCGGGCGGGGCACCTCACCCAGCCATTCAAGCTAACAATCAAGCGTTGGGGGAGGGGCGCACGCAGGCAGCCTGAAATACCTTCGGGAGCACAGCTGCGACCCAATTACTAAAATTAACTTAACCCGTGAAATCTGCGCACCCTCGGTTCTAATTGATAAGATCTCTCTCAGTTCACCAACCCAAGACAAGAGGCGTGATATTTTTTGGTGCCTCTCGCTAAAGGGGCGGGGGCAACTTCTGATTGATAGAGCCTCCATATTCAGGGATAAACGCTAACAAGAAGGACTTGGCAGATAATAAGATCTATACCACACTAGTCGCAAGCAGAGACCAGTGCCTCTTCTTACCGGCCAAAACAGGCTACAAAGAGTGGAAAGCCTGGGTTGAGAGGTCCAACGGAATGCTAGACGCTGAACAATCACCTTGACAACAATTGACTCCCACCCCCGCCTGATTACACTGGAGGCCCTGACTGTCAGAGCCCTTCCCAGAGCCTTGCACTGAGTGGGGATAGAGTGGGGATTTCCCAGCTCCTTGAGTCTCTTACTCCCCAGGCAGAAGCAGTGGCAGCCTTGTGGCTGGATCGCCAGGCTGCTGGTTCGGGAGGGGGGGACTGGGAGAGAGAATCCACAAAGGCGAACTCTCTCGTCGTTAGACCCTGCAGACGCCGGCAGGCCTTGACTACCAACAAGACTAAAGCCAATTGTGTGACATTGCCATAGAACCCCATCAACTGCAAGTCCCTGCCTGGGTGTGGCGCAGGGGCAGGGCCTGGGGTGCAGAGTCGCCGACCAGGAAGAGGGAGAGAGGAGAAGGAGGAAGAGGTTGACATCTCAAAATCAGGAAAAATCCACAGACTTTGCAGCTTGTTCCACTGTTTGTTGGGTTTTGTTTTGTTTTGTTTTGTTTCTTGTTGTTGTTGTTTGTTCCTTCTATCTTATTGCCTTTATTTCCTCCACCTCAGTCCTTCTATTCTCTGCCCATCTTATGCTTCCCTTTCTTGAACTACACTACCCATAAGTGTAACATTTTATTTCTCTTCTTCATCCTCACCCTCCTTTGGGGTTATACTCCAGGACACTTAATTCTCACTCTCTCCTCTTTTGTTTTTTTTTGCCTTATTTTGTCTTTTTCTCTTCCTTTTTTATTTCTTCCTTCGTTTTTCTCTTTTTCTTATTTTTTCCTTTCTATTCGTTTTCTCTTTTCTAGTTTTACTTTCCTCCCATTTAATCCTCAATCACGAACAAATTAGTTAATTTGGGACTCAAGGTTATTTTTGGCTTTGTTTTTCTTTTTCGGTTTTGTTTTTGTTTTTTTCTGGTTGGTTTGTTTTTGTGGCATTTTGGGTCCTCCCAACCCAAGGTCTCCATTGTATTTGGTCTTTGCTCCACTTAATACAACGTATTTTTACTTATTATTTTTATTTTTTCTTCTTGATTATTCCTTTTTTTGTCCTTTTTTCTGGTTCCCTCTTGTCCCTCTCATTATATCTCTTGGTTGACCGTCACCCGCAGGCAGATCAACTTATGCTTGTCTAAGATTTTCTTCCTTTTTTTTTTATTTTTTTTTATTTTTTTATTTTTTTTATTTATTTTTTTATTTTTTGCCCCCTTGAACTCTTCACCGCAAACCAGACCCTCCATTATAGGCACGATATTTCCCTGAGGAGGGGAGAGGAGGGAAGGAGAACAAAGAAAAAAAAAGGGGGGAAATAATAAATTATTACTGCTTTTTTTTGTGGGGTGTTTTACCCTTTGTTTTTTTTTTTTTGTTTTTTTTTTGTTTTTGTTTTTTACTTTTTACTCTTTATTAATTCTAATTAGTGCTATCAACAAGACCACCCTCAGATGCCAATAAGAAAGAGGAAATCGAATATTATGGATACAAAAGAAAGAGAGGTAACACAAATAGATGTGGAAAAATCTATGGAGAAAAGACTTAACATATTGGAAGCCTTGGAGCTAAATGACAGAGAATTTAAAATAGAAATCTTAAAAATACTCAGAGATATACAAGAAAACACGGAAAGGCAATATAGGGAGATCAGAAAACAACTCAATGAACACAAAGAATATATTACCAAGGAAATTGAAACTATAAAAGCAAATCAAACAGAAATGAAAAACTCAATTCACGAGCTGAAAAACGAGGTAACAAGCTTAGCTAGCAGAACAACCCAGATTGAAGATAGGATTAGTGAAATAGAAGACAAACAACTTGAGGCACAACAGAGAGAAGAAGAAAGAGACTCAAAAATAATAAAAAACGAGAAAGCCCTACAGGAATTATCTGACTCCATCAGAAAGAATAACATAAGAATAATAGGTATATCAGAGGGAGAAGAGAAAGAAAATGGAATGGAGAATATACTCAAACAAATAATAGACGAGAACTTCCCAAGCCTGTGGAAAGAACTAAAGCCTCAAATTCAAGAAGCAAACAGAACACCGAGTTTTCTTAACCCCAAAAAACCCACTCCAAGGCACATCATAATAAAGATGACACAAACCAATGACAAAGAAAAAATTCTCAAGGCAGCCAGGGAAAAGAAGAGTACAACATATAAAGGAAGGCCTATTAGATTATCATCAGATTTCTCAGCAGAAACTCTACAAGCTAGAAGAGAGTGGACCCCAATATTTAAAGCCCTGAAAGAGAGGAACTTTCAGCCAAGAATACTATACCCATCAAAGCTATCCTTCAAGTATGAAGGAGATATAAAAACATTCACAAATACAGAAAAGATGAGAGAATTTATCACGAGAAAGCCCCCACTCCAGGAAATACTAAAGGGGGTTTTCCAACCAGATTCAAAGAACAAAAGAAAACAACACCACAAGTAACAGCTCCACCAAGAACACAATAAAACCAAACTTAAACTGTGACAACAAAGGAAAAAAAAAGGGGGGGAGAGAATGGAGATTAACAGTAGCAAAGGACGATGAAGTGCAGAAATACTTATAAGATAGGGTACTACAATGAATATGGTAGGTACCCTTTTCATTACTTAATGGTAACCACCCTAGAAAAAACCACCACAAAAACACAGGACTTAAAAAAGGTAGCAACAGAGGAAAGAAGTATGGAACACAAACAAACAGAAACAAATGATAGAAAAACAAAAGAGAAGAATCAAACTAGATACAAAACTAACAGAAAGCAATTTATAAAATGGCAGTAGGGAACCCACAAGTGTCAATAATTACACTAAATGTAAATGGATTAAACTTACCAATAAAAAGACACAGAGTAGCAGAATGGATTAAAAAAGAAAATCCAACTATATGCTGCCTACAAGAAACACATCTAAGCAACAAGGATAAAAACAAATTCAAAGTGAAAGGCTGGAAAACAATACTCCAAGCAAACAACACCCAAAAAAAAGCAGGTGTAGCAATACTCATATCTGATAATGCTGACTACAAGACAGAAAAAGTACTCAGAGACAAAAATGGTCACTTCATAATGATTAAGGGGACACTGAATCAAGAAGACATAACAATCCTTAATATATATGCACCAAACCAAGGAGCACCAAAATATATAAGACAGCTACTTATTGACCTTAAAACAAAAACTAACAAAAATACAATCATACTTGGAGACCTCAATACTCCGCTGACGGCTCTAGATCGGTCATCCAAACAGAGAATCAATAAAGGTATAGTGGACTTGAACGAAATACTAGAACACCTGGATATGATAGACATCTACAGGACACTTCATCCCAAAGCGACAGAGTATACATTTTTCTCTAGTGTACATGGAACATTCTCAAGAATTGACCATATGTTGGGCCACAAAGACAATATCAGCAAATTTAAAAAAATTGAAATTGTACCAAGCATATTTTCTGATCATAAAGCCTTGAAACTAGAATTCAACTGCAAAAAAGAGGGGGAAAAACCCACAAAAATGTGGAAACTAAACAACATACTTCTAAAAAATGAATGGGTCAAAGAAGAAATAAGCGCAGAGATCAAAAGATACATACAGACAAATGAAAATGAAAATACGACATATCAGAATCTCTGGGATGCAGCAAAAGCAGTAATAAGAGGAAAGTTCATATCACTTCAGGCCTATATGAACAAACAAGAGAGAGCCGAAGTAAACCACTTAACTTCACACCTTAAGGAACTAGAAAAAGAAGAACAAAGACAACCCAAAACCAGCCGAAGAAAGGAGATAATAAAAATCAGAGCAGAAATAAATGAAATAGAGAACAGAAAAACTATAGAAAAAATCAATAAAACAAGGAGCTGGTTCTTTGAAAAGATCAACAAAATTGACAAACCCTTGGCAAGACTCACCAAGGAAAAAAGGCACAGGACTCAAATAAATAAAATCCAAAATGAAAGAGGAGAGATCACCACAGACATCATAGATATACAAAGAATTATTGTAGAATACTATGAAAAATTATATGCCACCAAATACAACAATCTAGAAGAAATGGATAAATTCCTAGAACAATACAACCTTCCTAGACTGAGTCATGAAGAAGCAGAAAGCCTAAACAGACCAATCAGCAGGGAGGAAATAGAAAAAACTATTAAAAACCTCCCCAAAAATAAAAGTCCAGGCCCAGACGGTTATACTAGTGAATTCTATCAAACATTCAAAGAAGACTTGGTTCCTATTCTACTCAAAGTCTTCCAAAAAATTGAAGAAGAAGCAATACTTCCGAACACATTTTAAGAGGCCAACATAACCCTCATACCAAAACCTGGCAAGGATGGCACAAAGAAAGAAAACTACAGACCAATATCTCTAATGAATACAGATGCTAAAATTCTAAACAAAATACTGGCAAACCGAATACAACAACATATTAAAAAAATAATACATCATGATCAAGTGGGATTCATCCCAGAATCTCAAGGATGGTTCAACATACGCAAAACGGTTAACGTAATACACCATATCAACAAAACAAAGAACAAAAACCACATGATCTTATCAATAGATGCAGAAAAGGCTTTTGATAAAATACAACACAATTTTATGTTTACGACTCTCAACAAAATGGGTATAGAAGGAAAATATCTCAACATGATAAAGGCCATATATGATAAACCATCAGCTAACATCATATTAAATGGCATAAAACTGAAGGCTTTCCCCCTTAAATCAGGAACAAGACAGGGTTGTCCACTCTCTCCACTCTTATTTAACGTGGTGCTAGAAGTTCTGGCCAGAGCAATCAGACAAGACAAAGAAATAAAAGGCATCCATATTGGAAAAGAAGAAGTAAAGGTATCACTTTTTGCTGATGATATGATCCTATACATCGAAAACCCGAAGGACTCCACAAAAAGATTATTAGAAACAATAAACCAATACAGTAAGGTCGCAGGATACAAAATTAACATACAGAAGTCCATAGCCTTTCTCTATGCCAACAATGAAATATTAGAAAACGAACTCAAAAAAATAATCCCCTTCACGATTGCAACAAAAAAAATAAAATACCTAGGAATAAACATAACAAAGAATGTAAAGGACCTATATAATGAAAATTACAAAGCATTGTTAAGGGAAATCGAAAAAGATACAATGAGATGGAAAAATATTCCTTGTTCTTGGATAGGAAGAATAAATATAATCAAAATGGCCATATTACCCAAAGCAATATACAAATTTAATGCAATTCCCATCAAAATCCCTATGAGATTTTTTAAAGAAATGGAACAAAAAATCATCAGATTTATATGGAACTATAAAAAACCCCGAATAGCCAAAACAATCCTAAGGAAAAAGAATGAAGCTGGGGGCATTACAATACCTGACTTTAAACTATATTATAGGGCCACAATAATCAAAACAGCATGGTATTGGCAGAAAAATAGACACTCAGACCAATGGAACAGAATAGAAAGCCCAGAAATAAAACCACATATATATGGTCAAATAATCTTTGATAAAGGGGCCAACAACACACAATGGAGAAAAGAAAGCCTCTTCAACAAATGGTGTTGGGAAAACTGGAAAGCCACATGCAAAAGAATGAAACTCGACTACAGCCTGTCCCCGTGTACTAAAATTAATTCAAAATGGATCAAAGACCTAAATATAAGACCTGAAACAATAAAGTACATAGAAGAAGACATAGGTACTAAACTCATGGACCTGGGTTTTAAAGAACATTTTATGAACTTGAGTCCAATGGCAAGAGAAGTGAAGGCAAAGATAAATGAATGGGACTACATCAGAATAAAAAGTTTTTGCTCAGCAAGAGAAACTGATATAAAAATAAACAGACAGCCAACTAAATGGGAAATGATATTTTCAAACAACAGCTCAGATAAGGGCCTAATTTCCAAAATTTACAAAGAACTCATAAAACTCAACAACAAACAAACAAACAATCCAATAAAAAAATGGGAAGAAGACATGAATAGACACTTCTCCCAGGAAGAGATACAAATGGCCAACAGATATATGAAAAAATGCTCAGCTTCATTAGTTATTAGGGAAATGCAAATCAAAACTACAATGAGATACCACCTCACCCCTGTTAGATTAGCTATGATCAACAAGACGGGTAATAGCAAATGTTGGAGAGGCTGTGGAGAAAAAGGAACCCTCATTCACTGTTGGTGGGACTGTAAAGTAGTACAACCATTATGGAGGAAAGTATGGTGGTTCCTCAAAAAACTGCAAATAGAACTACCTTATGACCCAGTAATCCCTCTACTGGGTATATACCCCAAAACCTCAGAAACATTGATACGTGAAGACACATGTAGCCCCATGTTCATTGCAGCACTGTTCACAGTGGCCAAGACATGGAAACAACCAAAAAGCCCTTCAATAGAAGACTGGATAAAGAAGATGTGGCACATATACACTATGGAATACTACTCAGCCATAAGAAACATCAGATCATTTACAGCAAAATGGTGGGATCTTGATAACATTATAAGGAGTGAAATAAGTAAATCAGAAAAAAACAAGAACTACATGATTCCATACATTGGTGGAACATAAAAATGAGACTAAGAGACATGGACAAGAGTGTGGTGGTTACCAGGGGTGGGGGGAGGGAGGACAGGGGGAGAGTTAGGGGGAGGGGGAGGGGCACAGAGAACTAGATAGAGGGTGGCGAAGGACAATCTGACTTTGGGCGAGGGGTATGCAACATAATTTAATGACAAAATAACCTAGACATGTTTTCTTTGAATATATATACCCTGATTTATTAATGTCATCCCATTACCATTAATAAAAATTTATTTAAAAAAAAAAAAAAAAAAAAAAAAGAACAAGTAAATTTAAATAAAAAAATAAATAAATAAAAAAAAAAAAAGATTTTTTTCTACCAGATTGAAAAAGGACTTTGGTAAGTACCTTTCTTCCCAATTAATAATATATATATATATATTTTTTGTCTGTGTGTGTATTTTTTTGAAGCTGGAAACGGGGATAGATGGTCAGACAGACTCCCGCATGCACCCGACTGGGATCCACCCGGCACGCCCACCAGGGGGCGATGCTCTGCCCATCCGGGGAGTCACTCTGTCACGACCAGAGCCACTCTAGCACCTGGGGCAGAGGCCAAGGAGCCATCCCCAGTGCCCGGGCCATCTTTGCTCCAATGGAGCCTCGCTGCAGGAGGAGAAGAGAGAGAAAGAGAGGAAGGAGAGGGGGAGGGGTGGAGAAGCAGATGGGCGCTTCTCCTGTGTGCCCTGGCCGAGAATCGAACCCAGGACTTCTGCACGCCAGGCCAATGCTCTACCACTGAGCCAACCGGCCAGGGCAAATAATATTTTTTAAATGAAGAGGATGTGTGTAGTAATGTGCCCTTTGGTTCTCTTTGGATGACCCTTGAGAAAGGATTATCAGTCATTGGCATTTTTAAGTTCTTTTTAATTTCTTATTTTATTAACTTTGAAAGACATTTTAGGTCTAATATGTAATCAATATTTTCTTATAGATAATTATATTCTTTCCTTTACACCATGAACTTTTAGGCTACAGTATGTTCTACAACATTGACTGAGCACCTGCCATGTTCCAAGGCCTGAAGCAATAATAGGGTTTCACATGTGCTTTCTCTGCATGGTATCAACACAACTGTTTCCCTGGTAAGAAATAAAAAGTCCACTTATAATTCAAAGTAATAATTTTAAGAATACAACTAAAAACTATGAAATTATTTTTCTATTAGACTAACCAATATCACTTTAATTGTTGAAACAATTTACCTATCCAGATTTTTTATAACATGTATGGAATTTCAAGTTATATCATAGTACCAACAAAAAGATTATCCCAATTATATGTACTAACAAACAGTACTATTGTATCATGTCAAGGGATTTTGGATATATGGAAATACAAGCCACATAGATCCATAATGTAAGAAAGATCAAGACCTTGAACAGTACCCTCTTTCAGCATGTTAACACTGGGCTGTTGTTTGCATGCAAAACTGCCACCCACTAACTCTAGGGGAAGCTGTTTGAGTTGTTTCCAACAAAATATTCAGTTGAAGAAGAAATAAAATGCAAAGAACTTTCAGTGCATGTTGAAAAGTTTTAGGGACAAGAAAGTGTGGAAACACATGCACTATGTTATACATTCATATTAAGTCCTGTCACTCATATTTCCCAATAATTCTCTCAACTTAATCACAAAACATATCCTGACCTTTAGCAATTAGCAGAGCTGAAATGTTAACCTTCAACATTTTGCAAAATTTTTCTTAAAACACTTCCTCTGGAAAACACATAGCTCAAAGTGCTAAAATTGTCTCCTATAATAACCACAGCAGGATTGTAACAAACCCGCTTTTAAAAACCAAATAAAGCCTTCCGTGGGGGTAGCTCACCACTTCCCGTTTTTTAACATACAGGAACTAATTCAGCTGAGAAGATAAAAGCATGAGCTGCCTACAGATGTACAAGGAAACTAGATCCTAGAACATAAAATGTCTCAGTGCAGGGCGGTCTGGATATTTTCTGTAATGCCTCCTCTGACTTCGATTGCCCACAAATGAAAAGCAAGAAGTCTTAGATCTGTATATATATTGTAATGAAGTAGAAAGAAGGAAAAGCACACCAAATTAGTTTCAACTATAATTACCTATATATGTTCCAATTAAGTAATTCTACACCAATTTTGAGTCTAATAAATATCAAGAATTCAAAACTAATATGAAAGACCTAAACTTACTGTTATATTCATTTTATATATAATATATACATATAGCAAATCATTATGTTGTATATACCTTAAACTTATACATAGTTATATGTCAACTATATCTCAATAAAACTGGAAAAATTTTTGATGCTAAAATATAAGAAAGATGAAAAGGTACTTTAAAACTACCAATTATGTAAAAAGAATAAAGAGCCTAGAGTGTTCTGTCATATGACCAAACTTTCCCCTTTCTTTCATGGAAAGAACTCATGAAATACCATCTCTTATTTAATCCTTTCTCTCTTTCAGAAAAGTGGTCGTTTGATCTCATTCTAGGTGGTCTAAACATGCATATTGATTGTGACTTTCTCACCAAAAACCCTATAAAATATAAACTTCTCAACTTTATTTGTTCACTTTTCTGTTTATCAACTCAATTATATACTTGTGGGATATATTGTGTGTACACTGGTAGATTATAAACTGCAAGAATATTGGCTACAAACTTCATTAGCTTAACATATACATTTTCTAACAGTGTCTTCATGTAATAAATGTTCTGTAGTTTTTAATATAATGACAAGAGTGGAGGAAATAGCCTGACCTGTGATGGAGCAGTGGATAAAGTGTTGACCTGGAATGTTGAGGTCACTGGTTTGAAATCCTAGGTTTGCCTGGTCAAGGCACATATAAGAGGCAACTGATGCAAGTTGATATTTACACTCTTTCCTCCCATCCTTTCTCTCTCTTTCTCTCTCTCTCTTTTCTCTCTATAGAATCAATAAATAAAATTTTAAAAAATAATTTAAAAAAGATAGTAGAGGAAAGACAAATAGATAGACAGGGTGCGATTTTGGCCACATACCCTGGCTCGCAGTGAGCAGTTTTATTGGACTATTTGTTAAGAGTATCATCCTGCCTGACCTGTGGTGGCGCAGTGGATAAAGTGTCGACCTGGAAATGCTGAGGTCCCCGGTTCGAAACCCTGGGTTTGCCTGGTCAAGGCACATATGGGAGTTGATGCTTCCAGCTCCTCCCCCCCCCTTCTCTCTCTGTGTCTCTCCTCTCTGTCTCTCCCTCTCCTCTCTAAAATGAATTAAAAAAAAAAAAGATGATCAAGGTCAGCCTGGATAAAAAAAAAAAAAAAGAGTATCATCCTGAAAAACAAGGTTGTGTGTTTGATCCCCGGTCAGGGCCTACACAGGAAGCCACCAAGGAATGCATCACTAAGTGGAACAGCAAATGCTCCCTTTCCCCCTCCCCTCTCTCCCTTCCTCTCTCTGTCTCTCCAAAAATCAATAAAAATTCAGTCCTGGCCAGACAGCTCAGTTGGTTGGAGCGACATCCTGGAGAGTGGAGGTTGTTGGTTCGATTCTTCGGTCAGGTTATGTACAGGAGCAGTTCAATGTTCCTGCCTCTCCATCTCCTTGCCTCTCTAAAAAATAAGTAAAGAAAAAAAAAGGTACAAGAGACAAACGGGCAAATTCTATTTTTTAAATAAAGAGAAAAATGTGTCATTTCATTAATGAAGCTTTCATATTTAGATGCAATTTGGCAACATTTTTTACTCTATCTCTGTCACTAATCATTTTTGAAAGATGAAATGTGAACACCAAATTAGGAGAAAATGTGTATGCAGGACTGATCATATCAGTACACATGAGTGCTAGGCAGAATATAAAGTAAAAGATGAACATTTAGCATCTTCCCCTTTCTGAAAATTACATATGTATACAGCACCCCATGCTACTTCCTGACTTCTTGGGATACGCCAATGTCAGATATCATTCTCTTCCTTCCAACCCACTCTCTTCTTCATTGTTGGAGGGAGATTGTGGGGAGATAAAGAGCTGTCGTAGTTCTTCTTATTCTTATTGGCTCTAAGCAGGAAGAACTAATTTGTACTCTGCACAAAAATAGGTCTTACAAATTTTTTAAATGACCAAGCATTCTTTTTCTCCCACATCCACAACTTTGCCACATAACCTTGTAGATCCTCCCATTAATCAGTATACCATACTTCCTTATCCCTTAAATCTGGATTGGTCGTGTGACTTGCACTGCTCAGTGTTTCTTTAATAAATATGACATAAGCAGAGAGTTTCAGGCACTTTGCACTTGGGACTTGCCTTGCTGTTGCTCTGGGAACCTTTCAGCTGCACATAAATTAGCTCCATTAAATAAGTCTGTTGGACTACATGATCAGGTATGTGGGTGATGTGAGCAGGCTTGCTGAATGATGTGAGAAGATGTCCCATGTTATGAGAGACACCAAGGCCAAGCAATCTGGTCACTGCAGTTAACAGTGAGCCAACCCTCTGATATAGAAATGAAGCCATTGGGAAGCTGGATGTATCATCAGCTGACAACAGACAGAAGAATGAGATGTAGTCAGCTACCATCAGAAGCCAAGTGATCTTATAACACCAGCTAAATCACCAATACATGGACTCATAAGCTAAATAAACAGTTGCTGTTTTAGGCCATTATATTTTCTTGCAATTCATAACTCAGTGGAAGCTTGCTGACCCCATAGGAAGGAAAATAGGACTTGTTTATTAAGGAAGCATTTCAATTCTCAATATGGGTTTGGAGTTTGGTGTTCCTGAAAATTATTACTTGTGTTTGGGAGAGGATAATATGTTGACCCTTAGCATGTTATAGTTTAATGTGTCTGCAGTTCACATGAATGAGCTAAATTAATGAGAAAACTATTTTACTTTAAGAGTGGAAAGATCCTGAACTTTATACATTCAGGGGTTGTTTCTATAGTTTGTTACTGGAGAAGTTTCTCTGATTGTGAGTACCCGAAACCACAAGGAGGAGTTGCAGTGTTCTCTCCTGAGCATGAAGCCAGCTCTTGGTGTTGCTTGTGCAACTGCCTTTTGCCACTGATGATCATTCTTCTCTTCCTTTAGGAGAGTAAGAAGGAGTGGGTGCAGTCTGAGTGGTAGAAAAAAAAAGAGTGGAGAGAGCTAGTGAGGGGTCCTGAATAGAGTGAGCAAAACCTAGGAAAAAATGAGGTAAGACGTGGCTTATTAAAACTGGTTCCAGCCTGACCAGGCAGTGGTGTAGTGGATTGAGCATCTGACTGGGATGCTGAGGACTCAGGTTTGAGACCTCGAGGTCGACAGCTTGAGCGGGTGCTCATCTGGTTTGAGCAAAAAAAAAGCTCACCAGCTTAAACCAAAAGTCACTGGCTGGCTCGAGCAAGGGGTTATTCAGTCTGCTGAAGGCCCACGGTCAAGGCACATATGAGAAAGCAATCAATGAACAACTAAGGTATCACAATGCGCAACAAAAAACTAGTGATTGATGCTTCTCATCTCTCCGTTTCTGTCTGTCTGTCCCTATCTATCTCTTTCTCTGACTCTCTCTCTCTGTCCCTGTAAAAAAACCAAACAAAACAAAACAAAAAACAGTCCCAAACAGCACCCTTAGTCAGGTGCCATTAGTTCAGAAGAAAATCACATAGACATCTAGCTTAATAGCTGATAGGCTTATAAATTTCATTTACTTTAGTTAGGAAAAATATTCACCTTTCAAAACAGTAATTTTTAAATATCTCTTTACTATTAATTTAAAGGCATTCATGTATATTTAATTTTCTACACTAACTATAATATTTCTAAGATAATGTAGAACCAGGAGATACTATGTTATAAAACATAGACAATTCTAGGCCACTTTAAAAAAATAACAAGGAATAGTTCCCACATAGGTGCCAATTTAATTTACTTGATAGGAAATATGCTGCTTTAATTCTCACCTTTCTTCCTTCTTAGACATTCTTGTTCTACCCTTCTTCATGCCTTGTGAAAATTCCAAGCATATCACAAGATTAATAAGAAGGTTTCTGAAACTTTACTTCTGAATGAGATGGACAATCTTTCATAGTCTTAATATATAAGAATCTGAATTAAGTCATTAAAAAAAACATACATAGCAGACATTTTAAGTTCTCTAGAACAATAGCACAAGCTAAGTTAGCTCTTCCGAACAGTGACTGGTTGCTTCTTATTCATATCTCTGTCTCTCCAAAACTACAACTCCAGTCCTCTGATTTTGTCCCGGGGGATAAAGTCAAAGACTTTATCTCTTGCCTTTAGCATTAATTTAAAAAATGACTCAGACACCTTCTCAAATGTACAGACTTTTCTGAAATGGCACATGACAGATTTAAATGGGTACAATTTCAAAGCTGAGCAAAAAATATTAAATGTTCATACTACAGATTGAACATCTGAAGAGATTTTAGAGTAAGTTCCCTTTGAAAATCCTGCCATAGACAGATAGTTTATTTTCATCACACATTTCAATTTTTCATTTCACTTTTGCCATTTTCACAGAGCATTCTGAAACTATTACTCCTCTTGCAAGTTGCATGTTAACATTAGATCTAATAGCAAAAACCACTTCCCCCCCTTATCTTAAATATAAATATGAGCACAATCTGAATAAATTAATTTTATTTCCTTCCCATTGTGAAAGTTCAATCCAAATATCTATAAACAGAATGCCATGTTATCTCTCCCATATTTAGATTTGAACAATTCATTCTTCACAAATACAGATTTGAAAATTATTCCCACAAATCCTTTAAAGAACCTATTACATTTCATTTTGAATGACTGCAATTTGTTGGAACAGCAAACAGTAAGACTATACATATTTGCATATACACAGAAAAATTATATAATTCTATTTTACTAGCAGTTTAGTAACACATTATACCAATTGCTCCTGCTGGAACTACAGAATATAGCCTTTCATAAAATGCTGAATTTTTTTGCAATATTTTTAGGTAATAGCTTTTAAATTCTAAAACTGGCTATAGTCTAGCACCAAGCCTATTGCTATCTAAGTAAAGACCACAGTTTCTCTTAAAAGGTCTTTAATGAAATTACCAAAATTTTCAGCAAAAGAGAGAAAACAGAAAAAGAAAATAAGAAAATAAAATAAAGAACAGTAAAAGAAAGAATTCTCTCCTAGCTTAATGATATGAGAACAGTACTGAGGCTTCCTTGGAAGTTAATGTAAAAGAAAGAAACAAAAATCTTTAATATACTAACACCTCTTAAATTTATGTCTCTGCTCATGAACATAGATAAAAGTTATAAAGCAGTTACCAGGGGGAGGGGGGAAAGGAAGGGAGTAAAAAGGGGCCAATATATGGTGATGTAAAATGATTTGACTTTGGGTGATGGGCATTCAATGCAATCAACAGTTCAAATGCTATAGAGATGTTCACTGGAAGCCTATGTACTCTTATTAACCAATGTCACCTCATTGAATTTAATTTCTAAATTAAAAAATTTATTTCTCTGAAGTAAAAAGTAGATAGAGCTACTTGAGAGGAAACTGTATCTATGACCAATCACAGAATCACAAACTGTCTCACTTACATTAAAAGCATTTATTGAGCACACTAGAGACTTGGGATTATCTTAAGAAATTTATCATTTCAAGATGGTTTATAATGAATAGATTCCAGTTAGATAATGTGACTTACTTTGCACAAGAAAATCATAAATAAAAATTGTGGACATTAAACAGTATCAACTACAACAAGAAAAGCAGATTTTTAAATTAAGATTAATGCCATTGTAGTTTATGAGGTGGGGGAAAAAGAATTTAATTTTTTTTTAGCTTGTGCACATGAGAGAGAAAGAGAGGGAGGGAGAGACAAGGACAGACAGTAAAGAAGGTAGAGAGAGGAGAAGCATCAACTTAAGTTATGGCACCTTAAGTGTTCATTGATTGTTTTCTCATATGTGCCTTGACTGGGGGGCTCCAGCCTAGCCTGAGACCTTGGGCTCAAGCCAGCGACTACAGGGTCATGTCTATGATCCCACATTCAAGCCAAATGAGCCCATGCTCAAGCTGGCAACCTCAGGGTTTCAGACCTGGGTCCTTTGTGTCCCAGGTCAACACCCTACCCACTACACCACAATGTGGTCAGGCAGAAATTAAATTTTTAAAAAGTTAAAACAGCTGGAATCTAAACTGAAAGAAAGAAATTAGAATTCATGAAGGGCATTTAGTTGATGCATTGTTTCTGATACATGGCCTTCAAATTTGTTCTAGGTCTTAGAACTGTTTGTTCAATGAAAAAGAAAAAGATGAGCTCTGAATCTTAGAATTGTCTTAATATATAATAATTGCTTAATTTCCATCTATGTGCATCCTTAAAATCCCTAATAAGGTCTCACCAGAATGGAGGGAGGAAAAGAAAGAATGTGGGGGGAAAGGAAAGAGAGGTGGTGACAACTAACTGTCATTATTCCAGGTGATCTTAAACTTCTTTGGGCAAAATCTCACCCAAATCTCAATCGTTGCTTCACCCCTCTACTCCAGTCCAGATAATAACACTTGAGCAGCCACACCCAAATCTTTGAATTGTTTATTTATGTTCTCCTCTAGGGCCACAGCATCCTTTCCAGGAAGCTCTGTCCTTCCCCTTACTCCTACATTTCTACCTTAGGCAAACAGCTATTTTCTCTAAGGCAAAGTTTCCTGGAGGCATCACTGCCTTCCTTACCCTGCATAGATCTCATAAATCACCCAATCTAGTGCTTCATAACCATTTGCATAACATAATAAAAAGATACCATTTTCAATATTTTAATTCAACTTAGCACTCTATTTTAATATTTTAAATGTTTAAGGCTACCTATGCCTCTGGAGATAGCAAGCCTGAGAGCCCTGAGTGTTTCAGCAAAGCCCAGCCTTTAAAGGACTACATGCTCTATCTCTATACATCAGTGTTCTGCAGCTACAGAGTACACTGCAAGTCTTCAAGGAGGAAACATCTAGGAGGTTCTGACTTAAATGATTTTTATTAATGTCCTAGAATCCCTTACCACCCTATCTTCTGAACCAACCTGGCTTCAGTCCTAGAATAATTTTTTTAACTATGGCCTTCTTCAGCTCCTGTACCTAAATTCTTAGATACTCTGGGGAAAAATTTACACAATTTTGTAAATTGTGTAAAATGGTACTGAAATGGTACTGAAAAGCCAGTAGCCACGGCCATAATCACAGCCACCTGGCCCATGCAGGTTCACATTGGATTCACACAGACAGTAATGAAACAACAGAGCCAAGAACTGGTGGGCCATTACCTTTAATCCTAGCTTGCACCCAGTGGGCAAGTAAAAACACACACTGGGTTCCAAAACCCACTCATTCAGGGCTCACAGAGCTACTGACTTATCCGAGTTTCCTAGAATCTAAGGTTTCTAGCTCACCAGACTTATTCACCTCCGTTCCCCATCTCCTCTCTGCATAAACTCTGCACAAACTGGCTTCTCCTTCAGCATTCTGCCATCTTGGCTGCTTCTCCTGACTTCTGCCATGTGGCCTTTCTCTGCTTTCCTACTGCATGGGCTTCTCCTAGAACATAATCACTCTTCTAATGCTAATCTCAGGAACCCAGAGAGCAAGGTCCCGGTCTGCCCCACTTTATAGTTTAGAAATCAAAACCTTTAATCCAATATATAAACAAGGAAGTCTCTGATACAAAGTCACTTATCTAAGGTATAATACGATTCCTCATGAGAGTACACCAACCCACATCATGCAATCAGTCAAGGGTGTAGGGAAAAGCTTAGTCTTAAAACTAAGCCTTAGGCTATAATGACCAGGCCTGCTTACAGCCTGTCCCCCACACCCAATGCAAACTATAAGTGAGCAAGCATATATTGTATATACCATTATTTACAAACTTATTTGACCAACAGGTACTAAGAAAAATATCATGATCTGTTCATTTCAGATAAATGCCCAAGACCATCTGGCAATCCTCTGATGGGCTTCCGAGCAACTTCTTCCTTGACTCCCCATGACAGCATTTTAAACCTTCACTAATGTCTTCAAGATCTTGAGTTCAAGTCCTCAAAGAGTGCCCTTTCACAGAGAAATATAGGCCATTGGGTAGCTACTCTTTAAGATCTCTGAACACACTTGTACTTAAATCCTGGAACTCCGTGTTTTGTCTGTGTAAGGCCAGTAGCCATGGCCACCATCACAGCCACCTGGACCATGCAGGTTCACATTAGATTCGGACAGACGGTAATGAAATAACAGAGTCAAGAACTGGTGGGCCATTAGCTTTAAACCTAGCTTGCACCCAGCAGGCAAGTAATACACACAGTGGGAAAACACTTCCCTTTCCATTCAGGGCTCCCAAAGCCACTGACTTATCCAAGTTTTCTAGAATCAAAGATTTCTACCTCACCAGCCTTATTCACCTCTGTTCCCCATCTTCTTCTCTGCACAAACTCTGCACAAAATGGCTTCTCACTCAGCACTTCACCATCTTGGCTGCTTCTCCTCTCCTCCATGTGGCTTTTCTCTGCTCTTCTCTCTAATGTTAATCTCAAGAACCAAGATAGAGCAAGCTCCCAGTCTGCCCCATTTTATAGAATAGAAATCAAAACCTTTAATCCCATATACAAACAAGGAAGTCACAGATACAAAGTCACTTATCTGAGGCATAATGGGATTCCTCATGAGAGTGCACCACTCCATATCATGCAACAGTCAAAGGTGTGGGGAAAAGCTTAGTCTTAAAACTAAGCCTTAGGCTATAAGGACCCTGCCTGCTTACAGCCTGCTCCCCACACCTAATGCAAACTATAAGTGACCAAACATATATATCATATTTACAAACTTATTTGACCAACATTCCACCCCTTTTGCTCACTTACAATCTAAAGCACAGGTATTCCTGTACAAGGAAATTAGGCACATTACACAAATTACAACAACATGACAAATCATACAATTTCAACAATTATTGATACAAAGGTACATTTCACCAGTCTCTGAGCACTTTGCCAAAAGCACAAAATGTCCTCGACCTTCTTTCTAGCCATTTGAAAAGCTTCCTGGGGCAGGGGAGGGCCTCCATCAAAGCCTCCCCCACCCCCATCAGAGTATTTCACATTGTTCAAAATCCATAAATCCATCCAACAAAGGAGCCAGTGCTGACTCCAGTCATAGTCCAGGAATCAGTCCATGCACATGGGGTCTCAGCCACCCCCCTTATCCCTGCTAATCTGGCAGGTCTTACACTGTCCCAAGGAGAAGCAGGTGGCAATAGCAGTCAGCATGATGGCATGTCCCAAAATTGCAGACCTACCAGAGGCGTAGTAGGTACTCCTTGCTGCTGGGATCTCATATTCTGGAAACTGCAGATTGCAACTCCAGCTCAATTCTCCTCATCCTACGAAGAGGAACTTAAAACATGAGCTTCTGCCCCTGGGCTCAAGCCCCGGGCTACCACTGCCTTCTGCTCTGTGGGCCTTGCAGCCCCAGCCTCAGCGGCGACCTCCCACTGCTGCTGGCTCTCCACAACATTCAGGGCAATTTGCAACTCATAACCTGTGATTCCTTATCCAACGATGGTCCATTTCCAGATAATCTCACGAACCTGGTCGGCCTCCTTCTACGGAGTTTGCTCCAGATCCTTCCACTGCTCAGTTTCCTCATGCATGGCTGTAAAATTCAGCCAGCCTACAACCCCAAAAAGAACAGCCATGGGGAACCATAAGAGTAGCCAGTCCTCTACTCCACAACTCAAAGGTGGTGGTGCTTCCATACCAATCTGTATCGAATCCTGCTACAGACTACGCCAAATGTAAAGCCAGTAGCCCTGGTCACCATCACAGCCGCCTGGATCATGCAGGTTCTCATTTGATTCAGACAGATGG
Source organism: Saccopteryx leptura (assembly GCF_036850995.1). Classification (NCBI taxonomy): domain Eukaryota; kingdom Metazoa; phylum Chordata; class Mammalia; order Chiroptera; family Emballonuridae; genus Saccopteryx; species Saccopteryx leptura. The sequence continues at coordinate 142,619,655 of NC_089506.1, forward strand.
ACAGACGGTAATGAAACAATGGAGCCAAGAACTGGTGGGCCATTAGCTTTAATCCTAGCTCACACCCGGCGGGCGAGAAATACACACAGTGGGAAAACACTTCCCTTTCCATTCAGGGCTCCCAAAGCCACTGATTTATCCAAGTTTCCTAGAATCAAAGATTTCTACCTCACCAGCCTTATTCACCTCTGTTCCCCATCTCCTTCTCTCTGCACAAACTCTGCACAAAATGGCTTCTCACTCAGCACTCCGCCAACTTGGCTGCTTCTCCTCTCCTCCACATGGCCTTTCTCTGTTCTTCTCTTTAATGCTAATCTCAGGAACTGAGAGAGAGCGAGCTCCTGGTCTGCCCCATTTTATAGTGTAGAAATCAAAACATTTAATCCAGTGGTCCCCAACCTTTTTTGGGCCATGGACCAGTTTAATGTCAGAAAATATTTTCACAGACCAGCCTTTAGGGTGGGACAGATAAATGTATCACATGACCAAGACAAGCGTCAAGAGTGAGTCTTAGGTGAATGTAACAGAGTGAATCTGGTCATTTTTCAAAAATAAAACATTGTTCAGACTTAAATATAAATAAAATGGAAATAATGTAAGTTATTTATTCTTTCTCTGCAGAATCGGTACCAAATGGCCCATGGACCAGTATCCATCCATGGCCCAGGGGTTGGGGACCACTGCTTTAATCCAATATACAAACAAGGAAGTCTCTGATACAAAGTCACTTATCTGAGGCATAATGGGATTCCTCATGAGAGTGCACCACTCCCACATCATGCATAGTCAAGGGTGTGGGGAAAAGCTTAGTCTTAAAACTAAGACTTAGGCTATAAGGACCCTGCCTGCTTACAGCCTGTCCCCCACACTCAGTGCAGACTATAAGTGACCAAACATATATATCATATTTACAAACTTATTTGACCAACAGTCTGCTTTCAGTGGGAGATTCCTGACTAAAGACTAATTCCTCCCACCCCTACACTCTCTAGATCCCACTTTCTCTGAATTCTTTGAAGAAAGTTGTTTCATAAATTATCTACATCTTTTCCTACATTTAGATACATCTTGTCTATTGGCTCTTTGTTAAGCCAATGTTTATTAAAAGGACTTTTTAAGGTTTACATTCCTCTATTTCTCTTTCCTACCATACCCAGCTTCATGAAAGGAGTAGGTGACTTTTATTATCTCTTCTTCATTTTTCTTTTACTTCTCAAACTGAAATGTTTCTACCTCCTTTCAATTCATTGGATCTGTTCCTATCAAGATCTCCAAAAACCTCTTAATCCCTTAATTCTTTTTTTTTTAAATAAATTTTTATTAATGGTAATGGGATGACATTAATAAATCAGGTTACATATATTCAAAGAAAACATGTCTAGGTTACCTTGTCATTAAATTATGTTGCATACCCCTCGCCCAAAGTCAGATTGTCCTTCGCCACCCTCTATCTAGTTCTCTGTGCCCCTCCCCCTCCCCCTAACTCTCCCCCTGTCCTCCCTCCCCCCACCCCTGGTAACCACCACACACTTGTCCATGTCTCTTAGTCTCATTTTTATGTTCCACCAATGTATGGAATCATGTAGTTCTTGTTTTTTTCTGATTTACTTATTTCACTCCTTATAATGTTATCAAGATCCCACCATTTTGCTGTAAATGATCTGATGTCATCATTTCTTATGGCTGAGTAGTATTCCATAGTGTATATGTGCCACATCTTCTTTATCCAGTCTTCTATTGAAGGGCTTTTTGGTTGTTTCCATGTCTTGGCCACTGTGAACAGTGCTGCAATGAACATGGGGCTACATGTGTCTTCACGTATCAATGTTTCTGAGGTTTTGGGGTATATACCCAGTAGAGGGATTGCTGGGTCATAAGGTAGTTCTATTTGAAGTTTTTTGAGGAACCACCATACTTTCCTCCATAATGGTTGTACTACTTTACAGTCCCACCAACAGTGAATGAGGGTTCCTTTTTCTCCACAGCCTCTCCAACATTTGCTATTACCCGTCTTGTTGATAATAGCTAATCTAACAGGGGTGAGGTGGTATCTCATTGTAGTTTTGATTTGCATTTCCCTAATAACTAATGAAGCTGAGCATCTTTTCATATATCTGTTGGCCATTTGTATCTCTTCCTGGGAGAACTGTCTATTCATGTCTTCTTCCCATTTTTTTATTGGATTGTTTGTTTGTTTGTTGTTGAGTTTTATGAGTTCTTTGTAAATTTTGGAAATTAGGCCCTTATCTGAGCTGTTGTTTGAAAATATCATTTCCCATTTAGTTGGCTGTCTGTTTATTTTTATATCAGTTTCTCTTGCTGAGCAAAAACTTTTTATTCTGATGTAGTCCCATTCATTTATCTTTGCCTTCACTTCTCTTGCCATTGGACTCAAGTTCATAAAATGTTCTTTAAAACCCAGGTCCATGAGTTTAGTACCTATGTCTTCTTCTATGCACTTTATTGTTTCAGGTCTTATATTTAGGTCTTTGATCCATTTTGAATTAATTTTAGTACATGGGGACAGGCTGTAGTCGAGTTTCATTCTTTTGTATGTGGCTTTCCAGTTTTCCCAACACCATTCGTTGAAGAGGCTTTCTTTTCTCCATTGTGTGTTGTTGGCCCCTTTATCAAAGATTATTTGACCATATATATGTGGTTTTATTTCTGGGCTTTCTATTCTGTTCCATTGGTCTGAGTGTCTATTTTTCTGCCAATACCATGCTGTTTTGATTATTGTGGCCCTATAATATAGTTTAAAGTCAGGTATTGTAATGCCCCCAGCTTCATTCTTTTTCCTTAGGATTGTTTTGGCTATTCGGGGTTTTTTATAGTTCCATATAAATCTGATGATTTTTTGTTCCATTTCTTTAAAAAATCTCATAGGGATTTTGATGGGAATTGCATTAAATTTGTATATTGCTTTGGGTAATATGGCCATTTTGATTATATTTATTCTTCCTATCCAAGAACAAGGAATATTTTTCCATCTCATTGTATCTTTTTCGATTTCCCTTAACAATGCTTTGTAATTTTCATTATATAGGTCCTTTACATTCTTTGTTATGTTTATTCCTAGGTATTTTATTTTTTTTGTTGCAATCGTGAAGGGGATTATTTTTTTGAGTTCGTTTTCTAATATTTCATTGTTGGCATAGAGAAAGGCTATGGACTTCTGTATGTTAATTTTGTATCCTGCGACCTTACTGTATTGGTTTATTGTTTCTAATAATCTTTTTGTGGAGTCCTTCGGGTTTTCGATGTATAGGATCATATCATCAGCAAAAAGTGATACCTTTACTTCTTCTTTTCCAATATGGATGCCTTTTATTTCTTTGTCTTGTCTGATTGCTCTGGCCAGAACTTCTAGCACCACGTTAAATAAGAGTGGAGAGAGTGGACAACCCTGTCTTGTTCCTGATTTAAGGTAGAAAGTCCTCAGTTTTATGCCGTTTAAAATGATGTTGGCTGATGGTTTATCATATATGGCCTTTATCATGTTGAGATATTTTCCTTCTATACCCATTTTGTTGAGAGTCTTAAACATAAAATTGTGTTGTATTTTATCAAAAGCCTTTTCTGCATCTATTGATAAGATCATGTGGTTTTTGTTCTTTGTTTTGTTGATATGGTGTATTACGTTAACCGTTTTGCGTATGTTGAACCATCCTTGAGATTCAGGGATGAATCCCACTTGATCATGATGTATTATTTTTTTAATATGTTGTTGTATTCGGTTTGCCAGTATTTTGTTTAGAATTTTAGCATCTGTATTCATTAGAGATATTGGTCTGTAGTTTTCTTTCTTTGTGCCATCCTTGCCAGGTTTTGGTATGAGGGTTATGTTGGCCTCATAAAATGTGTTTGGAAGTATTGCTTCTTCTTCAATTTTTTGGAAGACTTTGAGTAGAATAGGAACCAAGTCTTCTTTGAATGTTTGATAGAATTCACTAGTATAACCGTCTGGGCCTGGACTTTTATTTTTGGGGAGGTTTTTAATAGTTTTTTCTATTTCCTCCCTGCTGATTGGTCTGTTTAGGCTTTCTGCTTCTTCATGACTCAGTCTAGGAAGGTTGTATTGTTCTAGGAATTTATCCATTTCTTCTAGATTGTTGTATTTGGTGGCATATAATTTTTCATAGTATTCTACAATAATTCTTTGTATATCTATGATGTCTGTGGTGATCTCTCCTCTTTCATTTTGGATTTTATTTATTTGAGTCCTGTGCCTTTTTTCCTTGGTGAGTCTTGCCAAGGGTTTGTCAATTTTGTTGATCTTTTCAAAGAACCAGCTCCTTGTTTTATTGATTTTTTCTATAGTTTTTCTGTTCTCTATTTCATTTATTTCTGCTCTGATTTTTATTATCTCCTTTCTTCGGCTGGTTTTGGGTTGTCTTTGTTCTTCTTTTACTAGTTCCTTAAGGTGTGAAGTTAAGTGGTTTACTTCGGCTCTCTCTTGTTTGTTCATAAAGGCCTGAAGTGATATGAACTTTCCTCTTATTACTGCTTTTGCTGCATCCCAGAGATTCTGATATGTCATATTTTCATTTTCATTTGTCTGTATGTATCTTTTGATCTCTGCGCTTATTTCTTCTTTGACCCATTCATTTTTTAGAAGTATGTTGTTTAGTTTCCACATTTTTGTGGGTTTTTCCCCCTCTTTTTTGCAGTTGAATTCTAGTTTCAAGGCTTTATGATCAGAAAATATGCTTGGTACAATTTCAATTTTTCTAAATTTGCTGATATTGTCTTTGTGGCCCAACATATGGTCAATTCTTGAGAATGTTCCATGTACACTAGAGAAAAATGTATACTCTGTCGCTTTGGGATGAAGTGTCCTGTAGATGTCTATCATATCCAGGTGTTCTAGTATTTCGTTCAAGTCCACTATACCTTTATTGATTCTCTGTTTGGATGACCGTTCTAGAGCCGTCAGCGGAGTATTGAGGTCTCCAAGTATGATTGTATTTTTGTTAGTTTTTGTTTTAAGGTCAATAAGTAGCTGTCTTATATATTTTGGTGCTCCTTGGTTTGGTGCATATATATTAAGGATTGTTATGTCTTCTTGATTCAGTGTCCCCTTAATCATTATGAAGTGACCATTTTTGTCTCTGAGTACTTTTTCTGTCTTGTAGTCAGCATTATCAGATATGAGTATTGCTACACCTGCTTTTTTTTGGGTGTTGTTTGCTTGGAGTATTGTTTTCCAGCCTTTCACTTTGAATTTGTTTTTATCCTTGTTGCTTAGATGTGTTTCTTGTAGGCAGCATATAGTTGGATTTTCTTTTTTAATCCATTCTGCTACTCTGTGTCTTTTTATTGGTAAGTTTAATCCATTTACATTTAGTGTAATTATTGACACTTGTGGGTTCCCTACTGCCATTTTATAAATTGCTTTCTGTTAGTTTTGTATCTAGTTTGATTCTTCTCTTTTGTTTTTCTATCATTTGTTTCTGTTTGTTTGTGTTCCATACTTCTTTCCTCTGTTGCTACCTTTTTTAAGTCCTGTGTTTTTGTGGTGGTTTTTTCTAGGGTGGTTACCATTAAGTAATGAAAAGGGTACCTACCATATTCATTGTAGTACCCTATCTTATAAGTATTTCTGCACTTCATCGTCCTTTGCTACTGTTAATCTCCATTCTCTCCCCCCTTTTTTTTTCCTTTGTTGTCACAGTTTAAGTTTGGTTTTATTGTGTTCTTGGTGGAGCTGTTACTTGTGGTGTTGTTTTCTTTTGTTCTTTGAATCTGGTTGGAAAACCCCCTTTATTATTTCCTGGAGTGGGGGCTTTCTCGTGATAAATTCTCTCATCTTTTCTGTATTTGTGAATGTTTTTATATCTCCTTCATACTTGAAGGATAGCTTTGATGGGTATAGTATTCTTGGCTGAAAGTTCCTCTCTTTCAGGGCTTTAAATATTGGGGTCCACTCTCTTCTAGCTTGTAGAGTTTCTGCTGAGAAATCTGATGATAATCTAATAGGCCTTCCTTTATATGTTGTACTCTTCTTTTCCCTGGCTGCCTTGAGAATTTTTTCTTTGTCATTGGTTTGTGTCATCTTTATTATGATGTGCCTTGGAGTGGGTTTGTTGGGGTTAAGAAAACTCGGTGTTCTGTTTGCTTCTTGAATTTGAGGCTTTAGTTCTTTCCACAGGCTTGGGAAGTTCTCGTCTATTATTTGTTTGAGTATATTCTCCATTCCATTTTCTTTCTCTTCTCCCTCTGATATACCTATTATTCTTATGTTATTCTTTCTGATGGAGTCAGATAATTCCTGTAGGGCTTTCTCGTTTTTTATTATTTTTGAGTCTCTTTCTTCTTCTCTCTGTTGTGCCTCAAGTTGTTTGTCTTCTATTTCACTAATCCTATCTTCAATCTGCGTTGTTCTGCTAGCTAAGCTTGTTACCTCGTTTTTCAGCTCGTGAATTGAGTTTTTCATTTCTGTTTGATTTGTTTTTATAGTTTCAATTTCCTTGGTAATATAGTCTTTGTGTTCATTGAGTTGTTTTCTGATCTCCCTATATTGCCTTTCTGTGTTTTCTTGTATATCTCTGAGTATTTTTAAGATTTCTATTTTAAATTCTCTGTCATTTAGCTCCAAGGCTTCCAATATGTTAAGTCTTTTCTCCATAGATTTTTCCACATCTATTTGTGTTACCTCTCTTTCTTTTGTATCCATAATATTCGATTTCCTCTTTCTTATTAGCATCTGAGGGTGGTCTTGTTGATAGCACTAATTAGAATTAATAAAGAGTAAAAAAAAAAACAAAAAAAAAAAACAAAGGGTAAAACACCCCACAAAAAAAAGCAGTAATAATTTATTATTTCCCCCTTTTTTTTCTTTCTTCTCCTTCCCTCCTCTCCCCTCCTCAGGGAAATATCGTGCCTATAATGGAGGGCCTGGTTTGCGGTGAAGAGTTCAAGGGGCAAAAAAAAAAAAGGGGAGTAGGCACCTACTAAATGCAAAAAAAAAAAAAAGGAAGAAAATCTTAGACAAGCATAAGTTGATCTGCCTGCGGGTGATGGTCAACTAAGAGATATAATGAGAGGGATAAGAGGGAACCAGAAAAAAGGACAAAAAAAGGAATAATAAAGAAGAAAAAAATAAAAATAATAAGTAAAAATATGTTGTATTAAGTGGAGCAAAGACCAAATACAATGGAGACCTCGGGTTGGGAGGACCCAAAATGCCACAAAAATAAACTAACAAGAAAAAAACAAAAACAAAAGCGAAAAAGAAAATTAAAGCCAAAAAAAACCTTGAGTCCCAAATTAACTAATTTGTTCGTGATTGAGGATTAAATGGGAGGAAAGTAAAATGAGAAAAGAAAAAACGAATAGAAAGGAAAAAATAAGAAAAAGAGAAAAACGAAGGAAGAAATAAAAAAGGAAGGGAAAAAAACAAAATAAAGCAAAAAAAACCAAACAAATAAAAAACAAAAGAGGAGAGAGTGAGAGTTAAGTGTCCTGGCGTATAACCCCAAAGGAGGGTGAGGATGAAGAAGAGAAATAAAATGTAACACTTATGGGTAGTGTAGTTCAAGAAAAGGGAAGCATAAGATGGGCAGAGAATAGAAGGACCGAGGTGGAGGAAATAAAGGCAATAAGATAGAAGAAACAAACAACAACAACAAAAAAAAAAAAAAAAATTATTGGAACAAGTTGTAAAGTCTGTGGATTTTTCTTGATTTTGAGATGTTAACTTCTTCCTTTTTCTTTTCTCTCCCTCTTCTTGGTCGGTGACTCTGTACCCCAGGCTCTGCCCCTGTGTCACATTTAGGTAGGGATTTGCAGTTGATGGGATTCTATGACAATGTCATATAATTGGCTTTAGTCTTGCTGGTAGTCAAGGCTTGTTGGCATTTGCAGGGTCCAACGATGAGAGAGTTTGCTTTCGTGGATTCTCTCTCCTAGTCCCCCCTTCCTGAATTAGCAGCCTGGTGATCCAGCTATAAGGCTGCCACTGCTTCTGCCTGGGGAGTAAGAGGCTCAAAGAGCTGGGAAATCCCCACTCTATCCCCACTCAGTGCAAGGCTTTGGGAAGGGCTCTGACAGTCAGGGCCTCCAGTGTAATCAGGCGGGGGTGGGAGTCAGTTGTTGTCAAGGTGACTGTTCAGCGCCTAGCATTCAGTTGGACCTCTCAACCCAGGCTTTCCACACTTTGTAGCCTGTTTTGGCTGGTAAGAAGAGGCACTAGTCTCTGCTTGCGACTAGTGTGGTATAGATCTTATTATCTGCCAAGTCCTTCTTGTTAGCATTTATCCCTGAATATGGAGGCTCTATCAATCAGAAGTTGCCCCCGCCCCTTTAGCGAGAGGCACTAAAAAATATCACGCCTCTTGTCTTGGGTCGGTGAACTGAGAGAGATCCTATCAATTAGAACCGAGGGTGCGCAGATTTCACGGGTTAAGTTAATTTTAGTAATTGGGTCGCAGCTGTGCTCCCGAAGGTATTTCAGGCTGCCTGCGCGCGCCCCTCCCCCAACGCTTGATTGTTAGCTTGAATGGCTGGGTGAGGTGCCCCGCCCGCGGAGAGAATCTCCCAAGTAGGGAATACCGCCCTGGGGCCTCTCCCGCTCCCCGTGCGCGGGCCGCTGGGAACGTTAGCGGTGCTCGGTCTGCAATGCTCGGTCTGCAAACAGACCGGGCGCGCGCCAGCGGCTGCTCGCCGCTCCGGAGTGTGGGCGGTGCTCGCTCTGCAACCGACCCGGGCGCTGCTCGCGGCTCCCGAGTGCGGGATGACTTACCACAGGTGCACTTCCTCGTGGCTTGAATGAACGTCCCTGCGGTAGCTTCCTCCACACCCTCTTCTCTCAGATTCAAGTGATAACAGTCCTTTTGCTTTCAGTTTGTGTGGAACTCCGTAATGCTCCGAAGATAAATTTTCCTGTTTCTAGTTGATAAATTTGTTGTGATTTTGGGGAGATCTGTCGGACGCACTGCTCACGGCGCCATTTCCGTGACGTCACCAATCCCTTAATTCTTAATTCCTGGTTCTTACTTTAGCCTTTCAGAACCCTTGACTCCCATTATCAAACTCCCATCTCTCTTGATTTCTGTCATATCTTTCTCTGATTTTCTTTTACCTCTTCAAATGCTTCTTTTCAACTTCTGTTTTGAGTCCTTCTTTTCCTATCCTTGTCCTTTAAAAGTTAGTGTGCTTCAGGTTTCACGAGTCATCTCTTCTCACTTGACATACTTTCTCTGCAGTTCAGAATATCATTCCCTAGTTTTAAATACCACCTATAGGCATTTTAAAACCTTTTCTTCTTTGCCTCCATGATTATAATTCAATGTGTTGAGGATAAGGAATTTTTGCTTATTCATCATTGTATTTCTAATATCTAGTCTTATACAATTAATAAATATTTGTGGAATGAATTAATTCATGTCTATATTTTTATTCCAGACCTTGCTTTTAAGCTTCAAAATTATTTACACACTACCTACTCTCCCTTTTCATTCAGATGTTCCCCATATGTCTCAAGCACATATTTTACCCTGAACTCATTAGACTTCTCCATGTTCCTTATAATGTCCAGATAACACCCACTCAGCTGGTGAGTGAGTCAGTGTTGTCACCACCATCCACATCTTGGTATAGCTTTGTGGTTCTCTATTCTAGGAGTTAATAGTTTTGAACAGGAAATTATATTGAACGAATAATATATTACAATTTAGTGATTTGTACAAGTATACAAATGTAATCCTTAAAAATATATCTAGGACTTAGTGATCCTATAGTATTTCATAAACCCAGACCTTCCTATATTTGAACACCTGGCTTTTAATCTCTTTATAACTTCTGTCATGCTTCCTCAATTCCTCCATTTCTTTAAAAAAATAGTTGAGTTGTAAGTTCTTTTATGGTTCTTGGTTTTTGTCCTTTCCTATCTAGAGGGGATGGATCCAGATACTATCTGTTCAAATCTCTGAAGGCTTGCCTTGCTCATAGAATGTACCACCTATTATAAGAACTAGCTATTGATTTCTTTCTTTTTTTCACTAAGTAATCAGCTTCTAGAAAGCAAGAACAGAGATGACATCAGAGTAATGGCGGGGTAGGAAGCGATACCGATAAATCTCCCCCAAAACTCAACAAGATCTTCAACCAGAAACAGAAAAACCTATCCTTGGAGCCTCCAGATGTTTCACAATACACCCGAAGGTATGGTCCAGCTAAAAATTGGCTAAATATATAACCAAACCCCGAAGGAAATAGGGAGTAAAAAATGCTCTGCCTTCCTCACTAACCTAAACATGGCAGCTTTCTCTGGGATCCGTGAATATAGAAACTGAGGCAGGCAAAGGGGTTGAATAGATCCAGGCCGCAGCACAAACGGCCGAACCAGGCTGTGGCACGGAGATCCAAGCCTAGGAAAAACTGATCCTGTGGCAACCCGGGCAATACAAGCTAACACTCGCGCCAAGCCCAAACAAAGAAAGACAAGTGGGGCAGCCATTTTACCCGATCGCCTGGTCGGCGCGCGCAGATAATGGGCGAGAGATTTCTTCCTAAGCCCCGGGAGTGGGTGCCCGTGTTACACCACAGAGAGTCAAAGTCAGAGGCCTTTCTGTGGGCCAAAAGTGGAATCTCTGGGCAGCCCCAGTGCACTGGGAAAGCCACGCACGGGAGGGAGTGAGAACTAATTCCAATGGTGGAACTTTTCCGTGCTGGTAGGGGATTCACTCAGAGGGAAACGCGGCCGGCCTTATATCCTGGTCTGCGCACGCAGATAGTGAGCGAGAGATTCCTCCGAGTGCCTTGGCAGTGCGCGCCCGTGTTATTGCACAGAGGGGCAGAGTCAGGGGCCATTGTGTGGGCCAAAGCGGAATCTCGGGCCGCCCCAGCGCCTTGCAAAAGCCAAGCACGGGGACGGAGCGAGAGCCAATTCCAACACTGCAACTTTTCCATGCGGTTGGGGGTTTCACTCAGAGCGTGAGACTGCTGGCTGGATATCCTGGTCTGCGCGCGCAGATAGTGAGCGAGAGTTTCCTCCAAGCACCCCGGAAGTGGGTGCCCGCTTGTGTTACCGGACAGAGTGGCAGAGCCAGAAGTATTTGAGTGGGTGGAAACCCTGCCTGATTATGCTAGCATCTCTGACTGACTGAGCCTTACCCAGACCCCTGTGCTGAGTGGAAATAGAGTAGGGAGTTGCCAGCTCTTTGAGCCTCTTACTATCCAGGCAGAGGCAGCAGCAACCCCATAGCTGGATTATCAGGCTACTAATTGAGGAAGGAAAGACTAGGAGAAAGGCTCCAGGAACACGGACTCTCTCACTGTCAGAGCCTATAAATGCTAATGAGCCTCGACTGCCAACGAGACTAAAGCACAATACATGACATCGCCATAGAGACTTAACAACTGCAAACCTCTACCTGAGTGTGCCAAAGGGGCAGAATCTGGGGTACAGAGTCACCGACCAGGAAGAGGGAGGGAGAGAAAAGAAAAAGCAAGAAGATAACCTCTCAAAATCAAGAATAATCTGCAGACTTTATAACCTATCCCATTTTATTATATTTGTTCGTTTGTTTCCCTTATCTTCATTCTTGATATTTATTTTCCTCCTCCAATTTGGCCAATTAACTCTCTGCCGGTCTTACTCTCTCCTCTCCTTGAACTACACTACCCATAAGTGTTACATCTCCCATTATCTTTTCTCTCCTCTTCCTTTCTCTCTATGAGGGTTGCATTCTAAAACCCTTAACTCTCTCTCTCTCTCTCTCATCTTTTTACTTTTTTCTTCTTTTAGTGGTTCCCTCTTTTTTTCTCTCTCTCTCTTTCTTTTCTCCCTATATATTAGTTTCTTTCTTTCTCCTTTACATCTCCTCTCATTCAAACCTCAATAACAAACAAATTATCTTATCTGGGACTCAAACTTATGTTTGTGGCATTTTGGGGGGTTTTTACTTCACCTTTTTAACTCACTAGCAATGCTCCCATACCTGGCTCTTCATTTTATCTAGTTCTTGTTCCACTAAATACAATAATAATTTTTTAATTTGTCCCCCCATTTTTCTGTTTTTCTCTTATTCCTCTCATCATAACTCTTAGTCAACCAACACCTAAAAGCAAATCATTTTATTCTTGACCAAAATTTTTTCCTTATTTGCTTTTTGTGGGTCCATACCCCCTTCTTTTTTCTTTTTTCTTTTTTCTTTTTTGCACCTTTATTACTTTTCCCCAATTCAGGCCCTCCATTACAGGCATTGTTTGTTATAATTCACAGTTCACCACAAGATTTTCTCAAGAAACAGGGGAGAGGAGAGGAGAGGAAAAAAGGAGGGGGGGAATAATTTTCTTTTTTTTTTATTTTTATTTTATTTTATATTATTTTTCTTTATTTCATTATTAATTTTTTTAAAAAAACAACTCTTTTTGATTTTTTATTTTTTTAACTTTTTATTCTTTATTAAATCTCATTAATACTATCAACAAAACCACCCTCAGATGCCATTAAGAAAGAGAAAATCGAATATTATGGATACAAAAGAAAGAGAGGTAATACAGCTAGATGAGGAAAATCTATGGAGAAAAAATTTAATATATTGGAAACCTTGGAGCTAAATGACAGAGAATTCAAGATAGAAATCCTAAAAATCCTCCGAGATATACAAGAAAACACAGAAAGGCAATTTAGGGAGATCAGAAAACAACTCAATGAACACAAAGAATATATGTCCAAGGAAATTGAAACTATAAAAACAAATCAAACAGAGATGAAAAACTCAATTCACGAGCTGAAAAACGAAGTAACAAGCTTAGCTAATAGAACAGGTCAGATAGAAGAGAGGATTAGTGAAATAGAAGACAAGCAACTTGAGGCACAACAGAGAGAAGAAGAAAGAGACTCAAAAATTAAAAAAAATGAGATAGCCCTACAAGAATTATCTGACTCCATCAAAAAGAATAACATAAGAATAATAGGTATATCAGAGGGAGAAGAGAGAGAAAATGGAATGGAGAACATACTCAAACAAATAATAGATGAGAACTTCCCAAGCCTGTGGAAAGAACTAAAGCCTCAAGTTCAAGAAGCAAACAGAACTCCGAGTTTTCTTAACCCCAACAAACCTACTCCAAGGCATATCATAAGGAAATTGCCACAAACCAACAGCAAAGAAAAAATTCTCAAGGCAGCCAGGGAAAAGAAGAATACAACATATAAAGGAAGGCCCATTAGATTATCATCAGATTTCTCAGCAGAAACTCTACAAGGTAGAAGAGTGTGGACCCCAATATTTAAAGTCCTGAAAGAGAGGAACTTTCAGCCACGAATACTATACCCATCAAAGCTATCCTTCAAATATGAAGGAGAAATAAATACATTCACAGATACAGAAAAGATGAGGGAATTTATCATCAGAAAACCCCCACTCCAGGAATTACTAAAGGGGGTTCTCCAATCAGATACAAAGAACAAAAAAAAAAAACAGAGCCACAAGTAAAAGCTCCAAGAAGAACACAATAAAACCAAATTTAAACGGTGACAACAACAAAAAGAAAGGGGGGGAGAAGATGGAGATTAACAATAGCAAAGGACGATGGAGTGCAAAAGTACTCACAAAATAGTTCGCTACAATGAACAGGGTAGGGACCCTTTTCATTATTCAAAGGTAACCACCATTGAAAAAACCACCACAGAAGCACATGAGATAAAAAAGATAGCAACAGAGGAAAGATGTATGGAATACAACCAAATAAAAACAAAAGATAGAAAAACGAAAGAGAAGGATCAAACAAGACACAAAACTAACAGAAAGCAAGATATAAAATGGCAATAGAGAACTCACAAGTGTCAATACTTACACTAAATGTAAATGGATTAAACTCATCAATAAAAAGGCACAGAGTAGCAGAATGGATTTAAAAAGAAAATTCAACTGTATGCTGCCTACAGGAAACTCCTCTAAGTAACAAGGATAAAAACAAATTCAAAGTGAAAGGCTGGAAAACAATACTCCAAGCAAATAACATCCAAAAAAAAGCAGGCGTAGCAATACTCATATTGGATAATGCTGACTACAAGACAGGAAAAGTACTCATAGACAAAAATGGCCATTTCATAATGGCTAAGGGGACACTGAATCAAGAAGACATAACAATTCTTAATATATATGCACCAAACCAAGGAGCACCAAAATATATAAGACAGCTACTTATTGACCTTAAAACAAAAACTGACAAAAATACAATCATACTTGGAGACCTCAATACACCGCTGACGGCTCTAGATTGGTCATCCAAACAGAAACAACAAAGACATAGTGGCCTTAAACAAAACACTAGAGCACCTGGATATGATAGACATCTACAGGACATTTCATCCCAAAGTGACTGAGTATACATTTTTCTCCAGTGTACATGGATCATTCTCAAGAATTGACCATATGTTGGGCCACAAAAACAATATCAGCAAATTCAGAAAAATCAAAGTTGTACCAAGCATATTTTCTGATCATAAAGCCTTGAAACTAGAATTCAACTGCAAAAAAAGAGGAAAAAAATCTGACAAAAATATGGAAACTAAACAACATACTTTTAAAAAATGAATGGATCAAAGAAGAAATAAGTGCAGAGATCAAAAGATATATACAGACTAATGAAAATGACAATACGACATATCCCAGAATCTATGGGATGCAGCAAAAGCAGTGATAAGAGGGAAGTTCATATCACTTCAGGCATATATGAACAAACAAGAAAGAGCCTAAGTGAACCACTTTACTTCCCACCTTAAGGAACTAGAAAAAAAAGAACAAAGACAACCCAAAACCAGCCGAAGAAAGGAGATAATAAAAATCAGAGCAGAAATAAATGAATTAGAGAACAGAAAAACTATAGAAAAAATTAATAGAACAAGGGGCTGGTTCTTTGAAAAGATCAAGAAAATTGACAAACCAAGGAAAAAAGAGAAAGAACTCATATAAACAAAATCCAAAATGAAAGAGGAGAAATCACCACAGACACAGTAGATATACAAAGAATTATTGTAGAATACTATGAAAAACTTTACGCCACTAAATTCAACAACCTAGAAGAAATGGATAAATTCCTAGAACAATACAACCTTCCTAGACTGAGTCAAGAAGAAGCAGAAAGCCTAAACAGACCTATTAGTAGAGAAGAAATAGAAAAAAACATTAAAAACCTCCCCAAAAATAAAAGTCCAGGCCCTGATGGCTATACCAGTGAATTTTATCAAACATTCAAAGAAGACTTGGTTCCTATTCTACTCAAAGTCTTCCAAAAAATTGAAGAAGAAGCAAGACTTCCAAACACATTTTATGAGGCAAACATAACCCTCATACCAAAACCAGGCAAGGATGGCACAAAAAAAGAAAACTACAGACCAATATCTCTAATGAATACAGATGCTAAAATACTAAACAAAATACTAGCAAGTCGAATACAACAACATGTTAAAAAAATAATACATCATGATCAAGTGGGATTCATCCCAGAATCTCAAGGATGGTTCAATATACGTAAAACGGTTAACGTAATACACCATATCTCAAAACAAAGAACAAAAACTACATGATCTTATCAATAGACGCAGAAAAGGCTTTCGATAAAATACAACACAATTTTATGTTTACGACTCTCAACAAAATGGGTATAGAAGGAAAATATCTCAACATGATAAAGGCCATATATGATAAACCATCAGCTAACATCATATTAAATGGCACTAAACTGAAGGCTTTCCCCCTTAAATCAGGAACAAGACAGGGTTGTCCACTCTCTCCACTCTTATTTAATGTGGTACTAGAGGTTCTAGCCAGAGCAATCAGACAAGACAAAGAAATAAAAGGCATCCATATCGGAAAAGAAGAAGTAAAGGTATCACTTTTTGCAGATGATATGATCCTATACATCAAAAACCCCAAAGAATCCACAAAAAGACTACTAGAAGCAATAAGCCAATTCAGTAAGGTCGCAGGATACAAAATTAACATACAGAAGTCAATAGCCTTTCTATATGCCAACAATGAAACATTTGAGTACGAACTCAAAAGAATAATCCCCTTCACGATTGCAACAAAAAAAAAATAAAATACTTAGGAATAAATATAACAAAGAATGTAAAGGACTTATATAATGAAAACTATAAGCCATTGTTAAGGGAAATCGAAAAAGATATAATGAGATGGAAGAATATACCTTGTTCTTGGCTAGGAAGAATAAATTATAATCAAGATGGCTATATTACCCAAAGCAATATACAAATTTAATGCAATTCCCATCAAACTTCCAATGACATTTTTTAAAGAAATAGAGCAAAAAATCATCAGATTTATATGGAACTATAAAAAAACCCGAATAGCCAAAGCAATCCTAAAGAAAAAGAATGAAGCTGGGGGCATTACAATACCTGACTTCAAACTCTATTATAGGGCCACGACAATCAAAACAGCATGGTATTGGCAGAAAAATAGACACTCAGACCAATGGAACAGAATAGAAAGTCCAGAAATAAAACCACATATATATACTCAAATAATTTTTGATAAAGGGGCCAACAACACACAATGGAGAAAAGAAAGCCTCTTCAATAAATGATGCTGGGAAAACTGGAAAGCCACATGCAAAACAATGAAACTGGACTTCAGTTTGTCCCCCTGTACAAAAATAAACTCAAAATGGATCAAAGATCTAAACATAAGACCTGAAACAATTAAGTACATAGAAGAAGACATAGGTACTCAACTCATGGACCTGGGTTTTAAAGAGCATTTTATGAATTTGACTCCAAAGGCAAGAGAAGTGAAGGCAAAAATTAATGAATGGGACTACATCAGACTAAGAAGTTTTTGCTCAGCAAGAGAAACTGATAACAAAATAAACAGAAAGCCAACTAAATGGGAAATGATATTTTCAAACAACAGCTCAGATAAGGGCCTAATATCCAAAATATACAAAGAACTCATAAAACTCAACAACAAACAAACAAACAATCCAATGAAGAAATGGGAAGAGGATATGAACAGACACTTCTCCCAGGAAGAAATACAAATGGCCAACAGATATATGAAAAGATGCTCATCTTCTTTAGCTATTAGAGAAATGCAAATCAAAACTGCAATGAGATACCACCTCACACCTGTTCGATTAGCTATTATTAACAAGACAGGTAATAGCAAATGTTGGAGAGGCTGTGGAGAAAAAGGAACCCTCATACACTGTTGGTGGAATGTAAAGTAGTACAACCATTATGGAAGAAAGTATGGTGGTTCCTCAAAAAACTGAAAATAGAACTACCTTATAACCCAGCAATCCCTCTACTGGGTATATACCTCCAAAACTCAGAAACATTGATACGTAAAGACAGATGCAGCCCCATGTTTACTGCAGCATTGTTCACAGTGGCGAGGACATGGAAACAACCAAAAAGCCCGTCAATAGATGACTGGATAAAGAAGATGTGGCACATATACACTATGGAATACTACTCAGCCATAAGAAATGATGACATCGGAACATTTACAGCAAAATGGTGGGATCTTGATAACATGATACGAAGCGAAATAAGTAAATCAGAAAAAAACAGAAACTGCATTATTCCATACGTACGTAGGTGGGACATAAAAGTGAAACTAAGAGACATTGATAAGAGTGTGGTGGTTACGGGGGGGGGGGGAGGAGGGAATGGGGGAGGGAAAGGGGGAGGGGGAGGGGCACAAAGAATACAAGATAGAAGGTGACAGAGGACAATCTGACTTTGGGTAATGGGTATGCAACATAATTGAATGACAAGATAACCTGGACTTGTTATCTTTGAATATATGTATCCTGATTTATTGATGTCACCCCATTAAAAAAATAAAATTATTATAAAAAACAAAGCAAGAACAAAGTTGTCTTGTTCTCTAATAATCTCTTATGTATCTCTGGAGAAAAGTACAGTATCTGGCACAGACTCAGTACTTAATAAATTTGGGTAAATAATACTGGCAGTTGAGGGTTTTGTTTATGGGATCAATTGAAAAGAATATAATTATGCACAATTAGATAGCTCAATATGCCAAACGTAAGTATTCATCTGTGTTGGGCAAACATGTATGTAAACAGTGTGTTAGGCTTGCTAACTTGTATTTTGTCCAATTGGTACATGAGCACAGGACAGCGCCATGTGTGTATAGTCTGTGTAAGGCTGCAGGTGCTTGCCCTCAGGGCAGATTTCCTGCCTGTTTGGGAGGGGCCATCGTTTGCTATTGTTTGTGAGGAAAGGGGTTCCCCTCCATCCCATGCCTGTTTGCCTTGTGAGTCGGATAGAGAGAGGGACCTTTGCTCATCCACCATAGCAAGACTCTAATAAACAGAATGAACCACCATTTTCTGACTCCACAGTTTCTTTACCATCTGCCCGAATCCAATGAAAATATGAATGGTCACGAATTCAATGGAAACTTGCATGGTGGCATCTGGCCATACTTCTTGCACAGCTGGCAGGATTTGGATCAGATACGTATGAAGCCTCTGCCACCCTTGAGGGTGAGGTAGAGAAGTGGTCATTGCTCTCCAGCATATGGTTCCCTATGATTCTCCTTTGGGGGACTGTTGGCTGGGTGTTTTCTACAGCCCTGCGAAAGGAAACCAAGAGCTTTGTGCAAGAAGTTGCCTGAAGTCAAAAGATCCAGAAAGAGCTGCAGTTCCAAGAACTGCAGGTCAGGCTACTGGCTGAGAACCAGCAACAGCGTAAATTGGAGCAGGCACTGGCAAAAGAGGCTGACCACTTTCCAGAGCTGCAGTCAGTGTGAGATGCAGGCTAAGAACCAACAGCGCCTGAACTAGAAACATCTCTGAAGAAGGAATTATGAGTTTTCAAGTTGCGATTTGCCCTGGGAGTGGAATGCTGGCCGCGACAGCTGTTGGAGAAACAACTGTGTGTTCAACAGCTTGAGTCTCAGCTTCAGGCTGAGAGCTGGTAGACACAGGAACTGAAACTGTCACCAAAGCAGCATCCGTGCAGGTGTAGTGGCTTTGAGTCAGCAGGAGCAGGCATTTCCAACTCCTCTTCTGAGGATGAGGAGGCTTGGACTAAAGCTGCCATTTGCAGACTCGGAACCTGGCCAGTGGTCACCTAGGAAGTAAAAACCCAGACAAAGCTAATGGAGTTGGGGGCACAATTCAGACAGAAACCTACCAAGTCTCTGGCAGCCTCTGGTTCTGCAGTTGTGGGACACAAGGGTGGATGGCATCATGCTCTCCAAACAGAGATGGAAGAATTGGCCACCATTACTGCACTCCTCCTTAAGGCAGCATCTTTAGAACTGCCATGGCAACAGGGATGAGGAGGAAGGCCTGAGACCTTGTGTGAAACTGGCAATCCATTGATCACCTTCTAATGTGTAGCTGGTGTTGCCATTAGAAGATAATAGGTGCTTTTTCACAGAAGCTATAAGAACTGTCAAGGAGGCATAGACCTTGAATGTGTTTAACCCTGCAAGGCCCTGTGAGCTTGCTGAGGGGTTTGGATGGGGCTTGTGGTGACAAAGTGTTTATGGAAAGTCACTAAGGTCCATTAATAAAGATCTGTATGGCTAGTTGCCTGTAATGGACCTTTACCTTGGTGATTTGCACAGACAGCTGAGCCCAGCTATCTATTCTGGACTAATCATTGAGCAGTGTAGTGACCTCTTGGACTGAAACCAGAAGGGAGCACTGGCTCCGTTGTTGGATGGATATGCCGCTTTTCGACAGTATGAGAGACCATGATGGGCAGGAGCCAGCCAGATCCAGTGGAAGCCCTCTTGCACCAGGAAACTCCTCTCATCCAGTTGCAGAGATGCACCAAGGACACTTTACAGTTTCCATGGACAAAGCCCTGGACTATACTGGCCTTCCCACTTACCATAGTGTAGGGGGCTAGAGAAGAGCCTCTTTGGGCAGAGTGCTCAGGGAGATATTGTGAAGGGCACCTTTGCAATTATTGTAATTGTATAACTTGTGCTGCTGCTATAGTCTGTTTGTTTATGAAATATACCTCACTCCTTGCACAGGAATCATCAAGAAAGATACCTGTGGTACAGATTGTGAAGCGAGCAACCCTAAAGGAATGGGATGTTGAGTGAACAAGTGTGTAGCAAGTGCATTAGGCTTGCTCACTTGTATTTTGACTGATTGGTACATGAGCACGGGGCAGCGCCGTGTGTGTGTATAGTCTAAGTAAGGCTGTGGGTGCTTGCCTTTAGGGCAGCAGATTACAAATTGTGGATTTCCTGCCTGTTTTGGAGGGGCCATTGTTTGCCAGAGAATGGGTTTTCTCCACCTCCTGGACTGTTTGGCTTGTGAGTCCCGAGAGAGATAGGAAAGTGGTTTTCCTTGCCTGCTTGCTCATCTGCCATTGCAAGACTCCAATAAATGGAACAGCCCACTATATTCTGGCTCCACAGCTCCTTTACCATTGAGGAGACCTGAGGAGCCAGTGCACCACCTCACCCACAGGTGTTGTAAAGTACCAAAAGCTATAGAATTGATATTAATATTTTAAGAGACTTAAAGAACATTTTATTAATTTGGGTTAAGATGTGCAGAGAAATTTTGTGAATAATCTCTGTACTGTGTGATTGGCATAAAACCAGGATGGCCCTTGGCATTGTATTGTAAATGCAAAGGGAAGGAAAACATGGATTCCCTGACATTCCACCACACCTGTGGGGAAAGGGGTGAATGGCTAGCCAGGTGCAGGAAGAGAAAAGCCAAAATAAACCTTTTCTTATAGTAATGAGCCATTTGCGGGCATTTGTCCCCACATAAACTACCTCTCCCATATGAATGCATATAGTTAATGTGTGTGACTCTGGACAAAGAGATGGCAGATAAACATTAGAAAATATAGGAATATCTCTTAATATGTAAAGAGACATCTTTCTATCATTGTGTTGACCTTGTAAATTTTGTTTTCTCCAAAATGATGTATGGCTTGCAAATTGAACATGGTCCTATCATGTTAAAGGACATATGACTATAACCAATAGGGTAAAGGGCACCTAATTGCAATTTTTGCCTCTATACTTCCCGCCAGCAAAACTATAAAAACTAAGTAGAACAAAGGGCCAACGCGCTATCCCTCAGATTTCTGTCGGAGTTGCTGCCGCTTGGCCAAGCTAGACAATAAAGCTTTGGTGTGTAATCGATGGATTTTGTTCATGTCTTCAATGTTTCGAGTCCCTCCGGATTAGGTTTAACACCATCAGCCCAAATTCAGTGGGAGCCTGCATGGACACAGTGGCCACTTGCTTTACAACACAATTTATATGCTCATATTTACTGATCTTTCAAAAGGTTGAATAAGTTCATAATCCTTAATTATGCCAACTTGATTAAATCAAGTATCATAGTTACCTAGATTTGGCAGTGGTTCTGTTGGTGGCAAAATGGCACCAGGTGTTAGACTGGTGGAGTCAGACTGGACCTTGGCTCAATAACCTCAGTACTTAAGTTCTGGCTCAGGAAGAATTCAGATTTGAGACTCAATGTATAATAGAAAATTTATTTATAAAGTCACAAAAGTAGAATAAGTGAGCTATAGAAGAAATGGGCTCAGGAAACAAGTAGCAGAGGCAAAAGATGGGCCCTTGGAGCTCAGGAAAAAGAAAAGGGCAAGGAAAATGCACTGAGGGAAAGGGTGTTGGGAAAAGTCGTGGGCATGCAGCTCCATAGAGAGAGCCATCCGTCTTAAAGGTACTTATCTGGAGGATCGCAGCAGGGATCCCAATAGACTATTCTTCAGCTTTCCAAGCGTGTCCCTTTGAGGTAATGGTCTCTACTGATTGGTCCGTGTCAATGCAGGGGGTCATTAGTCAATGCAGTTAGTCCTGATATCAGCCATGGTGTCTCTTGTCTGGTTTTGTACTTTTCTGGGTTTGAGGCTGAAACACAACTGAGACCTAGATATATTTGATGCAGGTCAATACCTCATTGTCCTGGAAGCTTAGTGCTTAAGGGCTATTCTCTGACCCCCTTGTTCATTTCCCCTCAAGGAATCTAACCTGCATGACTAGCAAGAAGCCAGGGGAGGAAAGGTCAGGGGAGGGTCTAAACCCCATGACCAGTGATATTGAAGGTCAGGGGGTCTAAACTGCATGACCAGCGATAAGCTAGGGGAGGAAAGATTACCCTGGGGGCAAGGTTCTTGTTTTTCCAGTTTCACCCATTGCTAGTCACCTGAGGTTTTCCACCCTGGTGACCTCTGCATCTGGTCCATCATCCCTGCTCTGTTTATATCTGTCTAACTACCTGCCACAGTTCCACACAGTTCCCCAAAGTGACATAATAAGTCTTCACCTACAATTTTCCTTGGCACTATCCTTTCTGCCTTTCCACATTTTCTCCGGTTCCCACCTGGAACGTGGTCCTGGTGACTAAAATTCTGGCAGCCATTTGGGGGCCTTAAGAAAAAGACTGAAAGAATCACAGAGACCTCTGTCCTGACATTTTTTTTATAAATAAATTTTTATTTTAATGGGGTGACATCAATAAATCAGGGTACATATATTCAAAGAAAATATGTCCAGGTTATCTTGTCATGTCCTGACATTTTTAAGCCACTGAGGCAGCAATCACCTACCTAGACTTCTTCATACAAGAGAAAAATAAGCCCTGATGTGTTTAAGTCACTATGACTAATAGTCATATTAGTTATATTAGTCATATTGTTACTTGAAAGATAGCCAACTGCCTGATATTATTCAAAGCATTTTGAGACATTTCTACTGTCCACATCCCTCCTCCCCACATTGCTATTCTAGCCCTTAACACACACCCAGCACAGTACATCACACACACATGCCTCAGTCGTCAGCTGGCCTGAGCCTAAAATCCCACAATTTAAGACTCATTTCCTTTCATGTAAGTCTTTGATCTCTTTCAAAATACTAATGCCCCTAGAATTAGTAACACTCAAACCTGAGACATTCATCCTTTTAACAAACTTTTATAGCTTGTTTATCATGTTATTTAACACTTTGCTAGGGATCTAACAGTAAATAAGATACAATCCAAAGATAAAGCCATTCCTGAAAAACTAACATTAAAAATAAAGTCTAGTTGTTTAGAAAGAGGTGTTGGCTTGTGTTGTTGAGACACAAGGAAAATAAACAAAATTCACTGTGGTGGATAGGGCAGATTTCTCAGAACTTGCATCTCAGTTGCGTAGTCAGGACAGTAAGGGTTAGCGTGCTGGGGAAGGTATAGGATAAGGTGGAAGAGGTCAGCAGGGGGAAATTTGTAAGCCTCTAAGTGAGGAAAATAATGAATACTTCAGGCAGAATGACCTATAGGGTATCTGTGAGGGTGTTATAAAAAAAGAATGGAGGAGTCTCGCATACAATTGTATGAATTTAAATTTTACAATTGGCATTAAAGAAAGCTAGTGAGGTATTCTAATACATTACAACATGATTAGATTTGTATTTTTAATAGACTATATTTTTTAGTAATATGTAGGAAGACTTACACAGGAATAGGCAGTAGACAAGGAGTCCGAAGAAGTTATGTCAGAAGCCAAAGTAAACAGAGATAAAAGCTTTTGGCAGTAGGTGAGGCTGTGACGGCATACGTTGGTAAGGAGGTGACTATTGTGAAATACTTATGAGATTAGATGGACAGGATCTGGTAACCAAGAGGATTTGACAAGATCCTCTCTTGAGCAATAATAATACTTAAGACTATCCATATTTCACCTTTAATAGATTTCAAACAAGGAGAAAAGTTATTTTAAACACAATCTACTACAACTCCAAAGCCTCTAGATAGACTAGCCCTACATCCCACCACCAAGCAGCTAACATACTAATATTAGGAAAAAAGCATTTTGGTGGGGATAGAAAGGGAGAATAGATTTACCTCATTTATTATTTCATTCTTGCATGTCATATAAGAAGACAGTGTCTTACCATAAAATTTCTCAAAGTATTTCAAAAGTCTTTTCAACCTACTAGAGGAAAAACATTTTCTGATGGAGATAACTAAAAGTTTAGAAATAGTATATAACCAGAAGGATGGCATGACATCACATAACAGGGACTTAGAGATGCCTGGGTGGGGTTAAATATAAGTGATCAATTTCAAAAAGTACTGAAAAATAACAAGGATTCTGGTGCCAATGCTATTTAATTGTGTTCTCACTTCTCTCCTTTCCTCATCAAGTCTGAATTTCTAGTCACTAGCCACTGTGAAATGTAGGATTTTCTCAAATGAGGTTTCTACCTGACACCATCACAACTTTATTTTTCCATAGCTGAAATAATGTGAAGCATCCACATACTCACCAGCACTAGAGATGTGTAAATAACCTGCCACAGACGATCAATGATTAGAATTGTCTAAAAATGTCCATAGGTCAGCCAGCGGGTGGCTGTTCTTCTAACAACCTTTTCCCATTCTGGTTCTGTTTTGTTTTGTTTTGTTTTTTCCATTTGCCCACCTCTCACAGGATGTGAATTTGACTGTAATGTCATAGAACTTTTTAGAATTAATCAAGATGATACAGTGTGTCCAAATTTTATTCATCTTTAATTCTCAGAAAAGAAGTCTCTTGATGTTTATAAAAGATGTCTGCAAGGCAACTGATAAGGGGCCCTTGTTCTTCAAACAATAACTTCTCACTCATTGAAACATATCTTTATTTTTTCTTAATCTTTTTTTCAACTACTTGTAAGAAAAGAACAGCTGGTTTAATCCCAAGAAGAATGAAAGGAATCCTTGACTGTCTAAATTTACCAATTTTCTGATATTGCAAATATTTGAAACTGCTTCAGCTGATCCCCAATTCATCATATCCATGCAAACAAAAATTACTGACACTGGAAATTTAAATCCAGTACTATTTTATAATGTACATTTTGCTCACTAGCCTGATAATGAGTTCTTTTAAAAGGTATCACTGAATCAGCCACTAGTCACTGGCTGTCAAAAAATGGCAGATTGCTCTTCTGATAAAGTGATACAGTATGAAATATGTCTTTGAACATAGCCTGTTACTTAAACCGTGAGCTCACACCTAAAAAAGCAATACCATTAATTGGAAAATGTCTTTAGAAAGATCTCAACATGTTATAACAATAGTGTCCAGTTATTTTTTTAGGACAAAAGAATAAAGGAAAATAATGCTAATTTTCTATTCAGTTCATACAAACTATTAAGTACATTTTTAATGCGGGAGAATTTTTTTTCTGGTCTAGCTATAGAAGAAACACTGACATTCTATTTCCATTTTAGCAAGATTCTCCTTTATAATGTTCTCTAACTTCAGTTCTAATACTATCATGTTCTTATATTGAATTACTTAAAGATAATATTGATCATTCTTCCAAAAATGCCTTGAGGCCTTCACTTCTTGGAAGGAAAATGAAGGTCTGATTTCCTTTAAACAGAGGGGGGCTTGGCACCTCTCTAGTTGGACTCACAAACCAGTATTTCCTATATGAGAAACAACTTCTACTGCAAAAGTCTGCATCCATACACTTTCCCCAGAATACTTCTTTGGGTTTTTTATCAGTCCCAGCAAAGAAGTACTGGATGTTTTATCCTGAAAGTCAGATTTAACTTAGAGCAAAGACAAAAGAGGAGAATGGGAATCCCTACCTCCCCAGCCAGACCAGTCGAATCCACCTTGGAAATCAATAAAAAGTTAATGTTGTAGCCAAACTACTTCATATTTCAAAATGCAGTACATAGAACTTACCAATTCTAATAGAAATTCAACCATATTCTCTTGCCAAAGAAATTTGGAAGGGTAGAAATATCTAAATAGAAAATCAATTCTGGTGAGGATGGCTCAATAGCATAGAGTTTATATATTTATCACATTGGCAACACTTCCAAAACCACATAAATTAAAATAAAGACATTCAAACTAAAAATGTTCTAGTTACAACAGTCTTCATGTTTTGACATTTTAAGCTGATTTTCTCTGGCTGATAAAATCCCCTAGTCCTTTGCAAAGAGAGCGATTACACATGAAACATTCTCTCAGCGCTTTCCTAAGGGATTACAAACAAACAGGAGCAGGAGTGGAATTCCTGTCACCTGAGCTTCACCTAATGGGAAAGGCCTGACCAGCGTCCACCACCCCCTCACCACACACCCCATTTCAGTGCCTCCTAGTTCATCAAGGACTCAGTCCAAAGTTCCAGTTCGGAATAAGAGAACTTAAAACATTTATTCAGAACCAAGATGAATTTACTAAGTTAAGTTTTTGCTAAGTGAGCAGATCCCTTTCAATGCATGCAATATTTATTGAACCTGTCAACAGGCAAGGTCCTGTGTCAGATCTCATAGATATAAATGAATATTTATATAGGAGCTTAGATCCAGCAGGGGATTATCTAAGTATGCAAATAACTGCAATAAAAGGATACTCAACATTCAGCTCTCCGTTTAAATGTTTCACAAAATCTCACTCCTCTCTATCTATATTGAAATAGGTCTTTCTCCTAGTACACATTTGCCTTCTTTCAAGACACTTTTCATAATATACAATTATATATTTACTCTACATTAGTTTATTTGTATTTGTATTTGTCTCTCATACTTAATTTTAAGTTAGAAGAAAGCAGAAATGGCTTTTTTTCCCTCTTTTTCTTCTCATTGTTACTCAGAACTTACTACAAATGCTTAGCATTGTGTAAAGGTTGGGAGGGGGCACAGATGCCAAAACTTGATTCAGTAACCAAAAGTAAAGTATAAATAAAGTACAATAAATTGATTTGTGATATTGGGAAGATTCCATAAAGTCAAGGTAACTTAGGTAACTAGAATTTCAATATTCAAAAGAGATGGGAAAGAATTCATCCCCACTGGCTGAGGGGAAAATTAGCAAACAGGAAAAAGAGATATTGCAAGGCATACTATTAAAGTAGTAGGTGAGGTTAGACTATATCATTTATGAGGAAGTAAGTAAAAAATAAATCTGAAGGGAGGTGATGGACTACTTGTGGAGGTTCTGAATGACATACTAAGGATTTGGCACCTGGTTTTATAATACTTAGTCCCTTATATAGCTCTGTTTTCTCATTTCAAAACTAGAAATATTAATACTAAATCAACTTTAACAAATTGAGTTGGGAAATAATATATATGAGAGTGTTCTTGCTATTTAAAATGCAATCACAATTCCAGCCTGACCAGTGATAATGCAGTGGCTAGAGCAGTGACCTGGAACGCTGAAGTCCCACGTTTGCAACCCTGAGGTCACAGGCTTAAGTGTGGGCACCTCTGAATTGAGTGCAGGTTCATCGGTCTTGAGTGCAGGCTCACCAGCTTGAGCACGGGGTCGCTGGTTTGAGCATGGGATCATTGACATGATCCCAATGTCACTGGTTGAGCCCAGGGTCTCTAGCTTGAAGCCCAAGGTCTCTGGTTTGAGCTCAAGGTTGCTGGCTTGAGCAAGGAGGCTATGGCTTGGCTGGATTCCCCCTGTCATGGCATGTATGAGAAGCAATCAATGAATGAACAGCTTAAATGCCTCAACTACAAGTTAATACTTCTCATCTCTCCTTCTTCCTGTCTCTCTCTTTATCTCTCATGCTAAAAACTAATAAATAAATAAAATAAAAAGCAAACCCAATTCTTGATATTTTTCTTATTATTTTTTTTTTGTATTTTTCTGAAGCTGGAAATGGGGAGAGACAGTCAGACAGACTCCCGCATGCGCCCGACCAGGATCCACCCAGCACGCCCACCAGGGGCGACGCTCTGCCCACCAGGGGGCGATGCTCTGCCCCTCCGGGGCGTCGCTCTGCCGCGACCAGAGCCACTCTAGCACCTGGGGCAGAGGCCAAGGAGCCATCCCCAGCGCCCGGGCCATCTTTGCTCCAATGGAGCCTTGGTTGCGGGAGGGAAAGAGAGAGACAGAGAGGAAGGAGGGGGGATGGAGAAGCAAATGGGTGCTTCTCCTGTGTGCCCTGGCCGGGAATCGAATCCGGGTCCCCCGCACACCAGGCCGACGCTCTACCACTGAGCCAACCGGCCAGGGCCGATATTTTTCTTATTGATTATGCTTCTTGATTTTAAGTTTAGATTTGTCCTTTATGATTTGTGACTTTTTGTTTCCAGATGGTATTTTACTTCTTACTTAATTTAAAATGATGAGTGATAGAACACAGTGCTTGATTTGTGCTGTTACTGCTTGGTCATTGTTTTCTTTGTCTGAAATTTTATGAACAGTTGGACTTTGATGTAGTAGATTCTACACCAAAGGTTGAACAATTACCACCAACTTCCATGATTGAGTTCAGATGTATGTATACTGATACTAGCATTTGGAAAATACTGTGTTCCCTTTGGTGAGATTTTCAGTAGCCTTTTTTTGTCCCATTAGGTCAGGATCTACTCTCATCTTCATGGTAATGAGTATCACTTCCCCAGTGGGTCACTGCTGGGACAGACAGGCTCCTGTGCCAGGAGAAAGCAAACAAAAAATTCCTGAATTAAACGTGGCAGTACATTAAATTGAGCCTTTCTGATTAGGGGAAATTAGTATGTGTTAGCCTGTCCAGCTGGGTCGGCTGCCTTCTGTATCCATGCCTTCTTGATCTCAAGTTTAGATTTGTTCTTTATGATTTGTGAGTTTTTGTTTCCAGGTGGTATTTTACTTCTTACCTGTCCTGACCTTCAAATTGTAGAAATGCATTGGATTGTTCACTTTCCTAATTACTTCATTGACTTGATAATTGTCATAATTACAGTAAAGACTGACATTATAGGTGACTTGTTGTCTGTCAATTGCTATACACACATTATTGCATTCTTGAATAATACTTCAATGTGCATTTTATTAGTATAATTTTATAGATAAGGAAATGGAATCTCTAAAATGATAAGTAACTTGTGTAGGCACAAAACTGGGAGATGGCAGAGATAGAACTTATACCAGGTCTGATTCAATCTCCATTTTCTTTCCTACATGACCACACTAACACTCGAACTCCTCCTTTCTGACTCCTGCTCATCTCAGTTCTTTATTTCCTACCCACTTTCTGACTCACAGCCTGGACTATACCTATACTCTTCCTTTCTCCATTTGTTGCTGATTGATGGAACAAGGGAAATAAAATCAAGTTGCATCTTTTATCTAGTTTGTTTGTAAAACACTGAATATAGAATAAGAGACACTGATTAGAACCCTAACTCTTGCATTTCATACATATTGCAAGCTTTTGAAGAAGCTATTTATCCATTCTGAAGCCAGATGCCTCATCTATCAAATTAGAGGACCCCACTAGATGACATATAACAACACTGTCAGGCTTTCTCTCTGGGGCCTGCAGCCGGCCTATACAGGCACAATGAAAAGCTCTATCCATTTCAATCCATATTTGGAATCAAATCTTGCATTTTCCTTCTGCTTTCATGACCCAGGAATATTTGTCTTCTTTATAGGAATCCACTAGAAATCTTTTCAGAGTTTAGTACCTGTAAAGAATTAGATTCTCCTGAGTAATTCTTTATATATTATTCCTATAGACACTAGGTACTTGTAAATGATCAGATACTTTTTTTGTTTTGGTTGCTAGAAAACATAGAACCAACTATTGGCCTACCTTTAGAAATTATTAAAAATCTTTTAACATTCCTTTTGTTTACTAAGTTTATATCCAATTTTACTTACTATTCATTATTTACTTCTGTTTTTTAATCTTATTTTTATTAATTTTAATGCAGTGACATTGATAAATCAGAGTACATATGTTCCGAGAAAACAGCTCCAGATTATTTTGACATTTGATTATGCTGCATACCCCTCCTCCAAAGTCAAATTGTCTTCTGTCACCTTCTATCTGGTATTCTCTGTGCCCCTCCCCTCCCCCCACCCTCTCTCACTCCTTCCTCGCCCCATCCCCCCTCCACCCCACTTCCCCACCTCCATTACCATCACATTCTTGTTCATGTCTCTGAGTCTCATTTTTATGTCCCATCTATGTATGGATTCATATATTTCTTAGTTTTTTCTGATTCACTTATTTCACTTCGTATAATGTTATCAAGGTCCATCCATGTTATTGTAAATGATCCAATGTCATCATTTCTTACGGCTGAGTAGTATTCCATAGTGTACATGTACCAAAGCTTTTTAATACACTCGTCCTCTGACAGACACTTGGGCTGTTTCCAGATCTTCGCTATTGTGAACAATGCTGCCATAAACATGGGGGTGCATTTCTCCTTCTGGAAGAGTTCTCTGGTGTCCTTGGGGTATATTTTTAAAAGTGGGATAGCTGGGTCAAAAGGAAGTTCAATTTTCAATTTTTTGAGGAATCTCCATACTGTTTTCCACAGAGGCTGCACCAGTCTGCATTCCCACCAGCAGTGCACGAGGGTTCCCTTTTCTCCACATCCTCGCCAGCACTTATTCTGTGTTGTTTTGTTGATGAGCGCCATTCTGACCGGTGTGAAGTGATCTCTCATGTGGTTTTAATTTGCATTTCTCTAATGATTAGTGATGTTGAGCATTTTTTCATATGCCTATTGGCCATCTGTGTGTCTTCTTTGGAGAAGTGTCTATTCATTTCTTTTGCCCATTTTTTGATTGGATTGTTTGTCTATCTGGTGTTGAGATTTACAAGTTCTTTATAAATTTTGGTTATTAACTCCTTATCAGACATATTGTCAAATATGTTCTCCCATTGTGTAGTTTGTCTTTTTATTCTGTTCTTATTGTCTTTGGCTGTGCAAAAGCTTTTTAGTTTGATATAGTCTTATTTGTATATCATGTTTTTTATTTCACTTGCCTGTGGAGATAAATCAGCAAATATATCGATGCGAAAGATGTCGGAGCTTACTGCCTATGTTTCCTTCTAAGATGCTTAGGTTTCACGGCTTATATATTAGTCTTTTATCCATTTTGAGTTTATTTTTGTGAATGGTGTAAGTTGGTGGTCTAGTTTCATTTTTTTGCAGGTAGCTGTCCAATTTTCCCAACACCATTTATTAAAGAGTTTGTCTTTACTCCATTGAATGCCCTTACCTCCTTTGTCAAATATCAGTTGTCCATAGAGCTGTGGGTTTATTTCTGGGTTCTCTGTTCTGTCCCAGTGATCTATGTGCCTGTTCTTATGCAAGTACCAGGCCGTTTTGAGTACAATGGCCTTGTAGTATTGCTTGAAATCAGAAAGTGTGATACTTCCCCCTTTATTCTTTTTTTTTAAATTGCTGAGGCTATTTGTGTTCTCTTTTGGTTCCATATAAATTTTTGGATTATGTGATCTATATCTTTAAAGTATGTCATTGGTATTTTAACTGGTATTGCATTGAATTTGTAAATTGCTTTGGGTAATATAGACATTTTAATGATATTTATTCTTCCTAACCATGAGCACGGTATATGCTTCCACTTGTTTGTATCTCCCTTGATTTCTTTTACCAACGTTTTATAACTTTCTGAGTACAAGTCTTTAGTCTCCTTGGTTAAATGTACTCATAGGTACTTTATTTTTTTGGTTGTCATAGTGAAGGGGATTGTTTCTTTAATTTCTCTCTCTGACTGTTCATTGTTGGTGTATAAAAATGCCTCTGATTTCTGAGTATTAATTTTATAACTTGCCAGTTTGCTGAATTTATTTATCAGGTCCAGTAGTTTTTTGACTGAGACTTTAGGGTTTTCTATATACAATGTCATATCATCTGCAAATAATGATAGCTTTACTTTTTCTTTTTCAACTTGAATGCCTTTTATTTCTTCTTCTTGTCTGATTGCTGTGGCTAGGACTTCCAGGACTATGTTGAATAAGAGTGGTAAAAGGGGCACCCCTGCCTTGTTCTTGATCTTAAGGGGATTGCTTTTAATTTTTGCCCATTGAGTATGATGTTGGCTGTGGGTTTGTCATAGATGGCTTTTATCATGTTGAGGTATGTTACCTGTATTCCCACTTTGTTGAGAGTTTTGATCATGAATGGGTGCTGGATTTTATCAAATGTTTTTTCTGCATCTATTGAAATTATCATGTGGTTTTTCTCCTTCCTTTTGTTTATGTGATGAATCCCATTAATTGATTTGCAAATATTGTACCAGCCTTGCCTCCCCAGAATAAATCCCACTTGATCATGGTATATAATTTTTTCCATTTATTGTTGGATCTGGTTTGCTAATATTTAGTTGAGGATTTTAGCATCTAATTTCATCAGAGATATTGGCCTATAGTTTTCTTTCTTTGTGTTTTCTTTGCCTGGTTTTGGAATCAGAATTATGCTCGCCTCATAAAAGGAGCTTGGAAGTCTTCCTTCCTCTTGAAGTTTTTGAAATAGCTTGAGAAGAATAGGAGTTCTTCTTTGAATATTTGGTAGAATTCACTTGTGAAGCCATCTGGCCCAGGACTTTTCTTTGTTGGGAATTTTTTGATAAATGTTTCAATCTCATTTGGTGTAATCAGTCTGTTTAGGTTTTTCTGATTCTTCCAGATTGATTTTTAGAAGACTATGTTTCAAGGAATTTTTCCATTTCATCTAGGTAGTCTAGTTTATTTGGCATACAGTTCTTCATAGTATTTTCTTACAATATTTTGTATTTCTGTTGTGTCAGTTGTTATTTCTCCACTCTCATTTCTAATTCTATTTATTTGAGTCCTCTCTCTTTTTTTGTTGGTGAATCTAAAGATTCTTTGATCTTGTTAACCTTTTCAAAGAATCAGCTCCTAGTTTCATTGTTCTTCTGTATTGTTTTTTTAGACTGTATGTCATTTATTTCTGCTCTGATCTTTATTATTTCCTTCCTTCTACTACATTTGGGCTTTACTTGCTGTTCTTTTTTTAGTTCTTTTAGAAGCAGAGTTAAGTTGTTTATTTGAGCTTTTTCTAGCTTCCTAAAGTGTGCCTGCAGTGCTATGAACTTCCCTCTCAGTACTGCTTTTGCTGTGTCCCATAAATTTTGAGTTGTTGTATGCTCATTATTATTCGTTTGTGGAATTTTTTTGTTTCTTCTTTGATCTTATTCATAATCCATTCATTATTTAACAACCTGCTATTTAGTTTCCATGTCTTTGAGAATTTTTGAGCTTTTCTGTTGTGGTTCATTTCTAGTTTCATGCCATTGTAATCAGAGAAAGTGCTTGATATGATTTCAATCTTCTTAAATTTGTTGAGACCACTTTTGTGCCCTAACGTGTGGTCTATCTTAGAGAATATACCATGAGCACTTGAAAAGAATGTATATTCTGCTACTCTAGAGTGAAAGGTTCTGAAGATATCTATTAAATTGAGTTGATCTAGTGTGTCCTTTAAGTCTGCTGTTTTTTGGTTAATTTTTTTTCTTGATATCTAACTAGTAGTGTTAGTTGGGTATTAAAATCCCCTACTATTATAGTATTGCTGTTGATCCCACCCTTTATATCCATCAAAGTCTGCTTTATATATTTAGGTGCTCCTATATTAGGTGTGTAGATATTTATAATACTTATATCTTCCTCTTTATCATTTTGTAGTGGCCTTCTTTATCTCTTACTATATTCTTTGTTTTAAAGTTCATTTTGTCTGATATAAGTATTGCTACCCCAGCTTTTTTTTTTCATTTCCATTTGCAAGAAATGTTTTTTTCCATCTTTTTACCTTCAGCCTATGTGCATCTTTTGTTTTAAGGTGTGTCTCTTGTAGAAAGCAAAAGTACAGGTCCTGTTTTCTTATCCATGCAGCTACCCTATGTCTTTTGATTGGATCATTTAATCCATTTACATTTAAGGTTATTATTGATATGTAGCTGTTTATTGCCATTTTATTCTTTAAAGCTGTATTCCTCTTTTGCTATATTCTTTTCCCACTTTGATCTGTTTATACCATGCCCCTTAACATTTCCTGCAGCATTGGTTTGGTTGTAATGAATTCCTCGTGGTTTTTTTTTTTTTTTTTTTTTTTTTCTGGGAAGCTTTTTATTTCTCCTTCAATTTTAAATGATAAACTTGCTGGATAAAGTAGTCTTGGTTGTAGGTTCTTGTTCTGCATTACTTTGAATATTTCTTGCCATTCCCTTCTGGCCTCAAGTGTTTCTGTTGAGAAGTCTGATGTCATCCTTATGGGGGCTCCTTCGTAGGGTGATAGCCTTATTTTCTCTCATAGCTTTTAATATTTTCTCTTTATCACTTAGCTTTGGTATTTTAATTATGATGTGTCTTGGTGTAGGTTTCTTTGGGTTTCTCTTTAATAGAGTTCTCTGTGCTTCTTGAACTTGTGAGAGTTTCTCCTGCATTAATTTAGGGAAGTTTTCAGGTATGATATGATTGAACAAAGTCTCTATCCCTTGTTCTTTCTCTCCTTCTTCAGAAACCCCTATATTGTGGATGTTATTTCTCTTTATGTTGTCACAGAGCTCTCTAAGAGTTTCCTCAGACTTTTTGAGTCCCTTTTCTTTTTTCTTCTCTGCTTTCATGCCTTCATTCTATTTGTCCTCCAACTTGCTGATTCGATTCTTAGCTTCATCCATCCTGTTTTTAATTTCTTCCATTGTGGTCTTCATTTCTGATATTGTATTTGTCATCTCCGACTGATTCTTTTTTAATATTTCAATATCCTTTTTTATACTTGCTATTTCTTTATTTAGTTGTTTGTAATGACCATCCATTGTTATTCTAAGATCCCTAAGCATCCTTACAATCATTATTTTGAACTCTGCATCCAGAAGTTTGGTTATTTCCAGATCGCTTAGTTCATTTCCTGGATGTTTCTCTTGTGGTTTCATTTGGATTGCACTTCTCTGTCTTCTCATTACATCTGTTTATTTGGGTGTTTTGTTTATAGAGCTGGTTGAGTCTAGGCTTGGTTTTTTCTGCCTCCAGTTTTCAATTGTGTTATTTCTAGGTCTTCTTGGGCTGGCATCAGCTATTATTTGTAATTCACTTTTGGATTTGGGCTGCTTTGAAGTCTTGATTTGTTTGTTTTCTTAACAGGTGAATGTCTTATTTGCTGAACTCAGCAGGGGGCGGGCTTATTTGAATCTGTATCCAGGAATGCAGTAGGTGTAACCTGAGGCTCTGAAGTCCTCTTCTGCCAGTTAATCTTTCTGGGGGTGGGTTGCTTTCTCAGCTTCAGCAGAGAGAGGTATATCTCAGATCTCCATGGAGACCTGAGTTAGTGCCCCTCCTCCCCACTTCTTGTTTTCAGCTGTGTCTTGTTGCACTAATTGGAGCTGGAAAGATGTCTGGAGATGTGACCTGGAAGCAATTTGTATTGCTTTGTGGAAGGATCAGCCCCTCTCCAGGCTATCACCATCTCCAGCACTGAATGAGTCAGTTTTTCAGGTCGTCCCCTGCATTCCTCTGTCCCTCACCATCTGTCTCTCTCTCTCTCTCCTTTCTTTTTAGAAGACAAGCTGGCCTTTTCAACACACCTTGTTCCCTGGTCACCAGGCAAGTGGCTGTGAGCAGTATTTTCTGCTCTTTTCCTTGGAATGAGATCCCTTCTGGGCTCTTAGCTTCACTCCCTCCCCTGTTCCTGTAAGCAGGAGAGATTCAGAAGCTCCCTACCAGGTTTTTTGTGGCTTCTTCTTTGCTCTTTGGTTTTTGAGAGCTGTTCTTGTAGTCCAGATTTTGTTTTTCACGCTGATTGTTCATAAATTAGTTTATAATCCAGTTCAGTGGTGTGAGCTGGGACTCTGTGCATCTGCCTACTCTGCCGCCATCTTTAGGTCTCTTCATTCATGGGTTTACATAGAGACATGAAGGCAGGGTACAGAAGAATTTTTAGGAGGATGTTTATTAATAAGCCAGCTATATGACTGACATGGGGTATAACTAACCCAAATCGTGTGTCTTACTTCTGTTTTAATTATTAAAACCACTCACTCTCTTTATCCTGTATATAATATATATTACTTTAAGTATCTTTAAATCTATTTTTTGAACTGAAGGATAGAGTATAAATGTATACTAGTGAATGAGTAGACAGGTGGATATATAGGTGTACAAATAAAACAATACATAATATAGTATGCCAGAACTTGCTTTTTTACAGCTTCTGAACATTAATTTTATATATTTGTGTCTTGATTAGTCTGCAAAAGCTTATACAAGTGTCAAAAAGCAGCATAGCAGACTGAAAACACCTTCAATAGTAGAATAATTGAAAATGATGCCACCAACAAAATAAAATTTGTCTGACATTCATTAGGACATTATATAGATGAAATGTGGTATGTCAATTTTATCTGCAAAGTAAGATAGATATTTCCTGTGTTTTTGTTGATGCCCACCAGATTGAAGGGAATCACAGCATGGTCAAGATAATCAAACAATTGGCCCTCATTAGGACTATGACTCAAATATATAGACACAACCATATGTAAAAGACCATTTGGCCTGACCTGTGGTGGAGCAGTGGATAAAGCGTCGACCTGGAATACTGAAGTTGCTGGTTCAAAACCCTGGGCTTGCCCTGTCAAGGCACATATGGGAGTTGAAGCTTCCTGCTCCTCCCCCCTTCTCTCTCTCTCTCTCTCTCTCTCTCTCTCTCCTCTAAAATGAATAAATAAATAAAAATAATTTTAAAAAATAAAAGACCATTTGTACAAATGTGAACACCACAGCCTTATAGGAATAATCCATTTGGATTTATTAAAGTATTGATACAGCTTATAATTTTGGATCTCATAGAATAAAACTTCTTAGATGCTTTTTTTTATTCTCACCTAAAATAAATTAAAACACCTCTATTTCCATTTGGATTAGGAAAACAAATAATAGTCTTTTCATTAGGTTGGTGTTGAAAGAACTAATTAGTATGAGAATACTGTGTAAGCAACTACTATTACTGTATTTAAAACCTGCAGTGATTCATCCAGATTTTTGTTTTACTCAGAAAATGTTTATTAAATAACTACCATGTACTAAGCATTGTGCTAACTGCTAAATATAGAGTGATACATAAGATGAAGCATCTGTTCTCTTAGATCTTACAATCTACTCAAGTAAAATGGTAACAGTACAAGGTAGTTCAGGTAGTTCAAATATTAACAAAAATAATTGCAGATAAGTGTTTTAAAGGAATAAAGCAGAGTAATAAGGGTTTTCTTAGTTAGACATAACCAGGTGGTGGTGCAGTGGAGAGAGCATTGACCTGGGATGCTAAGGAATCAGGTTCAAAACCCAGATGTTGCCAGCTTGAGCACAGGCTCAAGTGAGCATGGACTCACCAGCTTGAGCATGGGATCATAGACATGACCCTATGGTTGCTGGCTTGAGCCCAAAGGTTGCTTGCTTGAAGCCCAAGTTCATTGGCTTGAGCCCAAGGTTACTAGCTTGAGATACGGATCACTGGCTTTGCTGGAGCACCCTGATCAAAGCACATATGAGAAAGCATTCAACGAGCAACTAAAGTGCCACTACTATGAGTTGATACTTCTCATCTTTTTCCCTTCCTGCTTGACACACATACACACACACACACACACACACACACACACACACACACACACACATGAGAGAGAGATTATTTTAGTTAGTATAAATATCAAGGAAGTACACTATTTAAAACAAAGGTAATGAATTAGTGAAAAAGCTGAAGAATCAACTAGAATAGTGAGACTTTCTAAAGATTAGCAAGAACAGAATTTCATTGCCACTCCTAGGTTGGAGACACAAAAGAAGGAGGTCATGATAACCAGATTCTAATGACTGAAATCACCTGAAGGAATCTGGAACTACAGTGACCTAAAGAGTGAACTAGAGTCATACACAGGTATTTAAAAAACAGGCACAGTGAGAGACATCACTAAAGACAGAGAAGTGGTAGAGAAATGCTTTCTAACTGCATCAATGCCACCCCTTGGCCAGATGCAACAGGAAGTCAGATAACATGATAGCTGCAGTAGTTAGCCTCACTGACCAACAGTTCAGGGAAGAGAGGAAAGAATGATATCTGAAGTCAAACTAGCCCAGGATAACACAAGAATAAAGAGAAAGCAGAAAGCAAAGGAGCTATTTTAAAAAATAATTAGGATGGTCATGGTATGAGATGACACTTGAGCAAAGATCTGAAGATGAGAAGGAAAAAGTCATGAGGAGATCTGAGCAGAGCATTCCAGGCAGAGAAACAGCAAGTATGAAGGCCCAGAGGGCAGAAAAGACCTTAAGAAGTTTGAGCAATGGCATGAAAACTACCTGTAAGGGAGAGAGTGATAGGAAATATATACAATCAGACACTTGGCTGGAAACAACTCACTGTAGTCTCTGGTGCATCATGGTAAGGACTTTAGATTTTATTATTGGATTAAGTGCAGAAATTTTTACCTGTATTCTCTGTTTGAAAAATGGGCACTGTGGAAATTGAGCTTAATACTTCAGAAAAACTGTTCTTCTAATTTTAGGGAAAAATGACTAAACTCCGATCTTGTAAAGACAATAATGTAGAGCTAGAACAAAGTTCTCCAGCTCCTTCCCTTGGCTACATCTCCTCAACCTTGCGTATGTCACCCCAGCCTCAACAGTGCATGTATATTCCAAAAAACTTGGAGGAGACTTTGTGAACAGGCAATGAAACAGAACTCATACTTCACTATCACATCCTTGCTTCTATATAAATGTGGAGAAAGTTCCACTCATTTCAGGTCATCATCTTAGCTGCAGATCCAAGCCCTTGCATTCTCATTTTCTCCTGACTCTTTTTAAGCACCAAAGGTAAGAAATCTCTGTGCCTTATTTATTATTTTCTCATTCTATAAGAAAATGGTGACCCAGGGAGGATTCCAAGGAGGCTATAGAGTAGGCCGACATTCCAACTACCACCTCCCAGGACCGAATTGAATTACATCTTAACTTAGGAGCAATCATGCTGAAAAACCAACTTTGGACTAAATAAAGAGCCATCTGTATGGCCAGTGGCTGCCGCAGTGGCCACGTAGGTTTTCATTGAATTCGGGAAGACGATAAAGAAACAGCAGAGCCAGAGGATGGTGGGGCATTCCAATTTATTGGAGGCTCATCAAGACAGGCAAGCCAAAAGAAAACCCAGGGAAAAAAAGAAACCTGTTTTTCACAGTGGAGAGCAAAGTATCAGAGAGGGAAAAGGAAACCCAATCACATCTCTCAGTGGTGGGGCAGGATCTCCCTTATCCCCCTGAGGGGAAGTATTTGCATCCTTTAATAGTGCTATCTCCTGATCCTGCACTATTTGCACAAAGGTCTTGCAGCCAGTAAACCTATGAGCAAGCCTAACCCAGCCATTTTCTTCACACTGTCCATAATCAAAGATTGCAGAAGAAGCCATATCTAGACTAGTAGGAAGGGCAGAGATGCGGAAAGGGCTGCCTTGCTCCCAGGGAGCGAGTGGTGGCTGAGGGTCCAGAGAGACTTTCATGTGGGGAGGGTCACCCTAAGAGAAGAAGCCAGGCCAGGAGCCAGCCCAGTAGTGCCCCAGAGGCTAGAAAAGGTGCCCACATAGCATTTGGCAGTGAAAAAGCAGAGAGACTTCTGTCTGCGAGAAAGGGATGAGAGCTCTCTGAGACACAGACTCCAACTTAAAGGGCCAACACAGAAAACCTCATTCACAGACACTTACTCAGGGGTCTGATGAGGGAGGACTGAGAGGACTGGTAGTCAACCTGGTCCTTACCGCCCACTAGTGGGCATTTCAGTTTTCATGGTGGGCAGTGGAGCAACCAAAGTATAAATAAAAAGATAGATTTAACTATAGTAAGTTGTTTTATAAAGATTTATTCTGTCAAACTTAGCGAAAATCCAACATAAAGTACTTGGTAAGTAATTATTGATATTATTATATGCTTTAACTTGCTGTAACTCTGCTTTATAAATTTTATAAAGTAAAGTTACTTCCCTACTTTATAAATCACCATTACTGTGAAATCGGTGAGTGGTTAAAATATTTTACTACTAACAGAAATACAAAACTGGGCGGTAGGTATAAAAAGGTTGACTACCCCTGCTCTAGACTCTACCAGAGGTTTTATTTCAGTGGCCAAGCCCAACAAGCAGCCAGCAGACAGAGGCTGTAGGAGGCGAGGCTGAGGGAACCTTGGCCTTTTGCAGAGCTTCTCCCAGGACCAGTGTGCATAAAAGCCAGCCTAGCTGTGCGGCTTTTATTTTCATGTGCCACTGGGCCCAGCAGAGGCAGCCACATACTCTGGATTGTTTGTAGCTCCAAGAAGATTGTTGAGGGCCAGTCACAGGCAGTGTCCCCACAGGCCTGTGCTGGGTTTCCTCCAGGGAGAACCAGGGCTGGCACATAGAGTGGCCAGCTGTAGAGAGCATAGGTTCAGGACTTAATAACCTTGCTGGCAGTGTCTTAAGGGAGGGCTTGTTGGCCACTGGGCTTAGCTGAGGTGAGTTCCACTCTCTGTGGTCAACACTGGCTCAGTGGCTCATTCACATTGAACATGGTAGAGCTATAGAGTCAGCTGGCCCAGATGCTAAATATCCTGCTCCACTGGGTTAGGTTCCATAGGGGGAAGGTAGGGAGGCTTGGAGCATTGACATTTAAAATGTGGGTCCTGTGAGCCAATTAGTAGGTCCATTTGAGGGACTTACTTACTTTCTAGGGGGACAGTCAACCCAGGGGAGGACTCTCTCAGTCTTCCTCCCTGAGACCAGGGGCTCACCAGCTGGAAGAACTATTGTAGAGGAGACTCCCAGTCCCACCCAAATTGGACCTGCTGCTCATCTTGAAGGGGAGAAATAGAATTGCAATATCTGTGTCTGAGGGATTAAGCTCTATATTAGGAGCTAATTTCCCCATACTGAGCTCCTGACCAAGAGACCCCTAAAGTAGGGGGTACCACTTAAGTTGTATTCCCAACTGCAGCAGCCTTAACACATCAAGCTTGCAACCTATAAAGAAGTAGCTGGGGTGAGGCCAGTCTGAGCCCACACCATAGTCTTTCTATAGAAGACTGTGAGAAGACCATGCAGCTGTAAGAGGAGGTGGAACAGCTGAAAAGTTGAGGCAAATCTTATAGAGCTTGAAGTTTTTATGTATCTGCTGTCATCTCTAAACAGGGGAAGCTGATCATTATACATAGTTTGGCCTCTCCCACACTGCCCAGACAGAGAAAACACAGACACAAACAGCAAATAGAGCAGTAGCTCGAGACACATAGCCCACAGCTGGTTATAAACAATGGCTGATGCCAACCCAAGAAGACCCAGAACTGACACCACCAGCAGTGGATGACAGCACCAGTGCTAGTCTCAGTTAGCTACATATGCAGCAAGCCCAAAAAGGAGTTCAGCAGGTACCAGACACTATGGAGAATAAATACACCCAACAGGACAGACAATGCACAATATCTCATACACATGATCAAAGTTGACCTTTCCAGCCAGCCAGCATGAAGAAATAACCATACCCATGAAGGAACCAATGGCATTCAATACACACAACAAGAGGGAAAATACTACCTTCAATAAGCACTCTTAAAACAAAGAAATCAATTGGCCTGAAGATCAGTACCACTGAGTCCATCTTACTCATAAAAACAGCACAAAAAATTTCAGTCAGATAGTATACCTCATACACAGACAAAATGGGCAGACAAAGAAATATGACCCAAATGAATCAACAACAGAAATCCCAAGAAAAGGAATTAAATGAAATGGAAGTAATAAAACTACCAGATGCAGAGTTTAAAATAATGATTTTTAGGATATTCAGGGATCTTAGAGCAAAAATGGATGATCACAATCAGAACTGTAATGAAGAGATAGCAGGCATCAAAAAGGACACTGAAATAATAAAAAAGAACAAATCAGAAATGAAAAATCCAATATTAGAAATTAAGACTGCACTAGAAAAATTAACAGCAGGCTGGATGAAACAGAAGATTGAATCAGTGATTTAGAAGACAAAATAAACATAAGCACAGAAGTAGAGCAGCAAAACAAAGAGGCACAAAAAGACTGAGGAAATTCTAAGACACCTCTTCAACAACATGAAGAGAAACAACATCTACATCATAGAGATTCCTGAAGGAGAAGAGAATGAACAAGAGATAAAGAACCAGTTTGAAGATATCTTAGCTGAAAATTTCCCTAAACTGATGAAGAAAATATCACACAAGTTCAAGCACAGAGAGTCCCATTAAAGAGGAACCCAATAAGGCCTACAGGAAGACACATGGTAATTAAAATGTCAAAGTTTAGAGACAAAGAAAGAATACTAAAAGCTGTGAGAGAACAGTTAATTACCTACAGAGGATCCCCCATAAGAATGACATCTGACTTCTCAACAGAAACACTTGAGGCCAGATGGGATTGGTAAGAAATATTCAAAGTGATGCAGAACGAGAACCTACAACCAAGACTACTTTATTCAGTAAGGTTATCATATGAAATTGAAGGAGAAATTAAAAGCATCCCAGACCCAAAAAAAAACCAAAAAACTCAAGAATTCATTGCAACCAAACCAGTACTGTAAGAATTGTTAACAGGGCTGCTGTAAAAAAGAGCAAAGGAAAAAAGAAATTGAGAGGAAGAGGGTTTTAGGTGTAAAAAGTAAAATGGCAATAAATAAATACATATCAATAATAGTCTTAAAGGTAAATGAATTATATACTCCAATCAAAGAAACAGAGTTGCTGCATGGATAAGAAAACAGGACCCATATATATGCTGTCTACAAGATACCCACTTCAGAACAAAAGATACACATAGACATAAAGTGAACAGATGGAAAAATTGTTTCATGGAACTGAAAATAAAAATAAAAGAGCTGGATAGCAATACTTATATCTGACTAAATAGCCTGTAAAACAAAGGTTATAGTAAGGAATAAGGAAGATCACAACATAATGACAAAGGGAGCAATCCAACAGGAAGATATAACCATTGTAAATATTTATGCACTTAATATAGTAGCACCTAAATATATAAAGCAGATTTTGATTGACATAAAGGGCAAGATTGACAGCAATACTATAATAGCAGGGGATTTCAATACCCCTTCAGACAGAAAATTAACAAAGAAATAGCAGCCTTAAAACACACACTAGATCAACTGGATTTAATTGATATCTTCAGAACCTTTCACCCCAAAGCAGCAGAATATACATTCTTTCAATTCAAATGCTTGTGGTACATTCTCTAGGATAAACCACATGTAATGACACAAAACAAGTCTCAATAAATTTAAGATGATTTAAATCATGTCAAGTATCTTCTCTGATCACAAAAGCATAAAACTAGAAATCAACTACAATAGAAAAACTGAAAAATATTCAAATATTTAAAGGTTAAATAGCACGTTATTAAATAAAAAATGGGTTACCAATGTGATCAAGGAAGAAATAAAAAATATCTTTGAACAAAAGAAATGAACATACAACCATGCAAAATCTATAGGACACAGCAAAAGCAGTCCTGAGAGGAAAGTTTATAGCATTATAGGCACACTTTAAAAAGCAAGAAAAAGCTCAAATAAACAACCTAGCCCAGCACATAGAAAAAATAAATAAAGAACAACCAATAAAGTTCAAAGGAAGTATAAGGAAGGAAATAATAAAGATCACAGTAGAAATAAATAACAAAGAAGCTAAAAAATAATACAAAAGATCAGTGAAACCAAGAGCTGGTTCTTTTAAAAGATAAACAAGACTGATGAACCTTAACTAGATTCATCAAGAAAAAAAGAGAGAGGACCCAAATAAAATTAGACATGAAAGTGGAGAAATAACAACTGACACCACAGAAAAGCAAAGGATTATAAAAAGTACTATGAATATCTATATGCCAAAAAATGGACAACCTAGGTGAAATGGATAAATTCCTAGAAACATAGTATCTTTCAAAACTCAATCTGGAAGAATTAGAAAACCTAAACAGACTGATTGCAACAAATGAAATTGAAACAGTTATCAAAAAACTCCTAGTGGCCCTGGCCAGTTGGCTCAGTGGTAGAGCGTCAGCCTGGTGTGTGGGGGACCCGGGTTCGATTCCCAGCCAGGGCACATAAGAGAAGCGCCTATTTGCTTCTCCACCCCCCCCCCTCCTTCCTCTCTGTCTCTCTCTTCCCCTCCCACAGCAAGGCTCCATTGGAGCAAAGATGGCCCGGGCGCTGGGGATGGCTCCTTGGCCTCTGCCCCAGGCGCTAGAGTGGCTCTGTTCATGGCAGAGCGATGCCCCGGAGGGGCAGAGCATCGCCCCCTGGTGGGCAGAGCGTCGCCCCTGGTGGGCGTGCCGGGTGGATCCTGGTCAGGCACATGCGGGAGTCTGTCTGACTGTCTCTCCCCGTTTCCAGCTTCAGAAAAAAAAAAAAAAAAAACTCCTAGCAAACAAGAGTCCTGGACTCTATGACTTCACAGACAAATTTTACCAAACATTCAAAAAAGAACTAACATGTAACCTTCTTAAGCTGTTTCAAAATATTCAAGAGAAGAAAAGACTTCCACACTCCTTTTATGAGGCAAGCATAATCCTCATTTCAAAACCAGGTAAAGATACTACAAAGAAAGAAAACTATAGATCAATATCCCTGATGAGCATGGATGCTAAAATTCTCAAGAAAATATTAGCAAACCAGATCCAGCAATACATCAAAAAGGTCATACAACATGATCAAGTGGGATATACTCTGGGGAGGCAAGGCTGGTACAATATTTGCAAGTCAATAAATGTGGTCCATCACATAAACAAAAAAAACAATAAAAATCAAATGATTATATCAATAGATTCAGAAAAAGTATTTGATAAAATCCAGCACTCATTTACAATCAATGCAATTCCTATTAAAATACCAATGGTATACTTCAAAGATATAGAACAAATATTCCAGAAATTTATATGGAACCAAAAAAGAATGAGAATAGCTTCAGTAATTTTAATTTTTTTTATGTGTGACAGACAGAGAGAGACAGAGAGACAGGAACAGATAAGGACAGAC
This sequence comes from Saccopteryx leptura, assembly GCF_036850995.1. Taxonomy (NCBI): domain Eukaryota; kingdom Metazoa; phylum Chordata; class Mammalia; order Chiroptera; family Emballonuridae; genus Saccopteryx; species Saccopteryx leptura. The sequence continues at coordinate 142,664,466 of NC_089506.1, forward strand.
AGACAGAAAGGGAGAGAGATGAGAAGCATCAGTTCTTTCTTGCGACACCTTAGTTGTTCATTGATTGCTTTCTCATATGTGCCTTGACCTGGGGGCTACAGCAGACAGAGTGATCCTTTGTTCAAGCTAGCGTGGGCTCAAGCTGGTGAATCTTGCTCAAACCAGATGAGCCCAGGCTCAAGCTGGCAACCTCAGGATTTTGAACCTGGGTCCTCAGCACCCCAGTCCGATGCTCTATCCACTGCACCTCCACCTGGTCAGGCAGCATCAGCAATCTTAAAATGAAGAATAAAGTGGGAGGTATCACATTTCCTGATATCAAGTTACACTGCAAGGGCATTGTAATCAAAACAGCTTGATACTGGCATAAGAACAGGCATATAGATCAATGAAATAGAACAGAGAACCCAGAAATAAACCAATGCCTTTATGGTCAATTGATAATTGACAAAGGAGGTAAGAGCATACAATAGAGTAAAGACAGTCTCTTTAATAAATGGTGTTGGGAAAATTGGACAGGAACATGCAGAAAAATGAAACTAGGCCACAAACTTATACCATTCCCCCTGCAAAAAAAACCCTCAAAATGGGTAAAAGACTTAAATGTAAGTCGCAAAACCATAAACATCTTGGAAGAAAACATAAGCAGTAAACTCTGATATCTCTCATAGCATTATTTTTGCCTACTTATCTCCCCAGGCTAGTGAAATAAAGGACAAAATATACAAATGGGATCATATCAAACTAAAAAGCTTTTGCACAGCAAAAGACACCATTAACTAAATAAAAGGACAACACATAGAATGGGAGAACTTATTCACCAATACGTCTGATAAGGGCTTATTAAGAACCCTTATCAGAACTTCTAAAGGGTTTATTAAGGGTTTATTAAGGGTTCTTAGGGTTTATTAAGAACCTTTATAAAGAATTTCTAAAATTCAACACCAGAAAGGTAAACAATACAATTTAAAAATGGGCAAAGGAATTGTATTTTCTTTTCCAAAGAGGACATACAGATGGCCAATAAACACTTGAAGAAAATGTTCAATGTCATTAATCATCAGAGAAATGAAAACTAAAACTACAATGAGATATCACCTCTCACTTGTCAGAATGGTGCTCATTAATAAATCAACACACAAGTGCTGGCAAGTGTGGAGAAAATGGAACCCTCCTGCACTGCTGGTGGAAATGCAGACTTGTATAGCCACTGGAAAAAATAGTATAGTGTTTCCTCAAATTTTTAAAAATGGAACAGACTTTGACCCAACTATCTCACTTTTAGGAATACATTCTAAGAATCCCAAACACAGATTCAAAAGAAGATATATATCCCCATGTTTCTCCATGATCTGGAAACAGCTCAAGTGTCCATCCGTAGATGAATGGATTAAAAAGCAGAGGTACATATACACAATGGAATACTATATAGCACTGAAAAATAAAGAAATCTTACCTTTTTTAAAGGCATGGATGGACCTGGAGATTATTACACTAAATAAAATAAGCCAGGCAGAGAAAGAGAAATATCATATGATCTCACTTTTATGTGGAATCTAATGAACACAGTGAACTGAGGAATGGAATAGAGACAGAGGCAGGGTCTCAGGGAGCAGAGGGACAGCTATCAGATAGAAGGGGGATCAAAAGAAGGGAACAGAGAAGGTAAAGGGGTTAGTGAAATTATATATAAATTACACATAGATGCAGATAACAGGACAGCAAATACCAAAGGGAAATGGATGGGGGTTTTAGGGGGAGGGGGACAAAGAGGGTGTAATGGGGGGCACCTTATTAGGAGGTAAGGGTGTTATATTGAGTGGGACACTTGAATCTATGTTAACACAATAAATTTTAAAATTCATTAAAAAAAGAAGAAAGAAAAGAAAAAACGTTGGCTTTGGTCATTTGGATCAGTCAATAGAGCAGTAGCCCAGCATGCTGATATCCCAGATTTGATTCCCAGTCAAGGCATACATTAGAAGCAATTATCTGCTTCTCTTCTCCCTCATTTCTCCTCCTTCTCTCTCTCTTTCCATCTCACAGCCAGTGGCTCAATTGATTTGATTGTTGGACCAAGACGCTGAGGATAGCTTGTTTGATTTGAGTATCCCCTCAACAGCAGTTGCTGAGTGGATAAAGGTAAGAGCACATGTGGGGAATCTGTCTCTTTGCCCCCTCAACAAAAGAAAAGAAAGGAAGGAAGGAAGGAAGGAAGGAAGGAAGGAAGGAAGGAAGGAAGGAAGGAAGGAAGGAAGAAAGGAAGGGAAAATGGCTAGGTAAAAAAAGTTATTAGTGAAAAATTTTAACTGTTTAGAGGTATTTTGTGACATATAATAATGCTATTAGGTTGTTAATAACTTTCAAGAGAGAGATAAGATGGCGCTGCAGTAGGCAGACGTACCAGCATCTACCTCCCAGAACCAAAGTGGATTACAAACTAATTTTATGAACTATCATCTGGAAAAACCAACTTTGGACTAAACTAAGAGGACTCTTCAACCAAGGAACACTGAAGAAGCCACACCGAGACTGGTAGGAAAAGCAGAAATGCGGAGAGGGCTGCCCAGCTCCCCGGAGCGAACGGCAGCAGGGAGAGACTCGCACAGCAGGAAGTGAGTTTAGCAGAGGTGAAAGGGTCCTGAGCCCCAGGAACAGAGCCCCAGCCTGCAGCCCCAGAGCCCAGAAGAGGCGTAAGGACAGTATTTAGCTGGAAACAACTCAGGATGCTGTTTGTGAGAGTCTGATTTCTCAGACCCAGGATCCTTCTTAAAGGGACCGCACAGAACATCTCTCTCAAAACCACTCACCTGGGGCTCCTGGGGACGGGGGGAGAGAGGAGAGGACAAGAGTAACAGGAAGAGAGTGTAATCTAGGAGGCACAGGGAGAAACATTTTGGGAGATAGCCACCCTAACCCCTGGGACGAGTCACTCCCCAAAGCTGAAGTGAATATTTCCCCTGGAAACAGCAATACCAGCAAAGGAAAGCAGGAGAGCAGCCAAACAAGCTCCCCCGTGGCATTCAGAGCAGAGTCGCATGGAAGGAGGGAGCTTTCGGGTCTACAGTAGTGAGTCGTAGGGTCCGAGCTGCAACGCCCCCACCCACGCGGCTGAGGGCACACCAGAGAGCGGGCGGCAGCGGGAGACAAAAGTGCGGTTCTGCTGGCAGGGGCGGAATCCGGTTGGCCACCACTGGGCTCAGGTGTGAGCTCAATCTTGCCCGGCTGGGAAGAAGGGGGCGTACAAAAGCAGTCAAGCTCAGCTGCTGGCAGCCTGTAATCCAGCCTGCAGGAGAAGGGCGGGAATCTCAGAAAGGGTGGAGACCAGACCCTGAGCAAGGGCAGAGGAGCACAGCCCTGCTCCATCCGTGCAATCCAGGCTTGCGGTCTGACTTGGTAGCTGGCTCCTCCCACAGGGGTGGAGCCAAAAGCCCAGAAGAGGCGGAGTTCCGCTACTGAGCTGAGCTTGGGCACGCAGCCCTGCCCGGTGGTAGAGCCATGATCAAGTGGGATTTATTCTTGGGAGGCAAGGCTGGTACAATATTTGCAAATCAATCAATGTGATTCATCACATAAACAAAAGAAAGGAGAAAAACCACATGATGATTTCAATAGATGCAGAAAAAGCATTTGATAAAGTCCAGCACCCATTCATGATCAAAACTCTCAGCAAAGTGGGAATACAGGGAACATACCTCAACATGATAAAGGCCATCTATGACAAACCCACAGCCAACATGAGCTGCAAAGTATAGAATGGTGACAACAATTCCAGTGCCATGAGGACTTTTCCTGGATGTGAACTTTCCCTGGACTCCTGCTCCCTGTGACAGCTCCTAACAGACTGAACTGTGGTTGGGTTGCATTTTTCAGGAATTTGGCATGGTGATGGGGCCAACTTGGACTTGGTGAACATGTTAAGGACACTACTTTTTTATGGATTCTTGCTGTATTGGCCAAGAGTTTGCTTAAAGGCTTTTAATCACTGTAAAAAAAATAGAAGACTGGATAAAGAAGATGGGGCACATATTCACCATGGTATACCATTCAGCTAGAAGAAATGATGACATCGGATCACTTGCAACAGAATGGTGGAATCTTGATAACATTATGCGGAGTGAAATAAGTGAATCAGAAAAAAACAAGAACTGCAGGATTCCATACATTGGTGGGACATAAAAACGAGACTAAGAGGCATGGACGGGAGTGTGGTGGTTACGGGTGTTGGGGGGAGGGAAGGAAGGAGAGGGGGGGGAGGGGGAGGGGTACAGAGAGAACTGGATAGAGGGTGATGGAGGACGATCTCTCTTTGGGTGATGGGTATGCAACAGAACTAAATGACAAGATAACCTGGAAATGTTTTCTTTGAATATATGTACCCTGATTTATTGATGTCACCCCATTAAATTAAAAAATTTATTTATAAAAAAAATAAAAATAAAAAAAATAACTTTCAAAACTATAAATTTTATACAACATAAATTCATTATCTTCTACTTATTAACCAAAATTTATTAAAGTCAATAACTCTGGAAACATTTTCTCTTTAAAAATTAATAAAGAAAACAATACAGATGTCAACAATTAAGTGATAGATTAGATTATTATATATATGATACAGTGGTACCTTGAGATACGAATTTAATTCGTTCTATAACCGATCTCGTAAGTCAGTCAACTCCTATATCAAACTGCTGATACTGGACCCATGTGCCAATGTGCCAACTAGTGGCAGCTTCCTGAATCACAACTCATATCTCGGAATTTTGTTCGGATCTCTAACAAAAATACAAACAAAGTCACAGTTCATATCTTTAAAAGTTTGTATGTTGGTCTGTTCGTATCTCAAGGTACCACTGTATTCATTTGTTCAGGAACTAGTTTATAAGTTCTTAGCACATGCCAAACATAACAGCAACTATTTTTTTTTGTATCTTTCTGAAGCTGGAAACAGAAGAGACAGTCAGACAAACTCCCGCATGAGCCCGACCGGGATCCACCCGGCATGCCCACCAGGGGTGACACTCTGCCCCTCAGAGGCGTCGCTCTGCCGTGACCAGAGCCACTCTAGCATCTGGGGCAGAGGCAAAGGAGCCATCCCCAGCGACCGGGCCATCTTTGCTCCAATGGAGCCTCGGCTGTGGGAGGGGAAGAGAGAGACAGAGAGAAAAAAGAGGGGGGTGGAGAAGCAAATGGGCACTTCTCCTATGTGCCCTGGCCGGGAATCAAACCTGGGTCCCCAGCACACCAGGCCGACGATCTACCGCTGAGCCAACCGGCCAGGGCTATTTTTTTTTCCAATAATTTTATTTTATTGTTTTTTATTTTTTTAATGAGGCGACATCAATAAATCAGGATACATATATTCAAAGATAACAAGTCCAGGTTATCTTCTCATTCAATTATGTTACATACCCATTACCCAAAGTCAGATTGTCCTCTGTCACCCTCTATCTAGTATTCTTTGTGCCCCTCCCCCTCCCCCTTTCCCTCTCCCTTTCCTCCCTCCCCCGTAACCACCACACTCTTATCAATGTCTCTTAGTTTCACTTTTATGTTCCACCTACGTATGGAATAATGCAGTTCCTGTTTTTTTCTGATTTACTTATTTTGCTTCGTATAATGTTATCAAGATCCCACCATTTTGCTGTAAATGATCCGATGTCATCATTTCTTATGGCTGAGTAGTATTCCATAGTGTATATATGCCACATCTTCTTTATCCAGTCATCTATTGACGGGCTTTTTGGTTGTTTCCATGTCCTGGCCACTGTGAACAATGCTGCAATAAACATGGGGCTGCATGTGTCTTTATGTATCAATGTTTCTGAGTTTTGGGGGTATATACCCAGTAGAGAAATTGCTGGGTCATAAGATAGTTCTATTTTCAATTTTTTGAGGAACCACCATACTTTCTTCCATAATGGTTGTACTACTTTACATTCCCACCAACAGTGTATGAGGGTTCCTTTTTCTCCACAGCCTCTCCAACATTTGCTAATACCTGTCTTGTTAATAATAGCTAATCTAACAGGTGTGAGTTGGTATCTCATTGCAGTTTTGATTTGCATTTCTCTAATAACTAATGAAGATGAGCATCTTTTCATATATCTGTTGGCCATTTGTATTACTTCCTGGGAGAAGTGTCTGTTCATGTTCTCTTCCCATTTTTTTTATTGGATTGTTTGTTTGTTTGGGTTTTATGAGTTCTTTGTATATTTTGGATATTAGGCCCTTATCTGAGCTGTTGTTTGAAAATATCATTTCCCATTTAGTTGGCTTTCTGTTTATTTTATGATCAGTTTTTCTTGCTGAGCAAAAACTTCTTAGTCTGATGTAGTCCCACTCATTAATTTTTGCCTTCACTTCTCTTGCCTGTGGAGTCAAATTCATAAAATGCTCTTTAAAACCCAGGTCCATGAGTTGAGTACCTATGTATTCTTCTATGTACTTAATTGTTTCAGGTCTTATGTTTAGATTTTTGATCCATTTTGAGTTAATTTTAGTACAGGGGGACAAACTGTAGTCCAGTTTCATTCTTTTGCATGTGGCTTTCCAGTTTTCCCAGAACCATTTATTGAAGAGGCTTTCTTTTCTCCATTGTGTGTTGTTGGCCCCTTTATCAAAAATTATTTGACCATATATATGTGATTTTATTTCTGGGTTTTCTATTCTGTTCCATTGGTCTGAGTGTCTATTTCTCTGCCAATACCATGCTCTTTTGATTGTCGTGGCCCTATAATATAGTTTGAAGTCAGGTATTATAATGCCCCCAGCTTCATTCTTTTTATTTAGGATTGCTTTGGCTATTCGGGGTTCTTTATACTTCCATATAAACCTGATGATTTTTTGCTCTATTTCTTTAAATAATGTCATTGGTATTTTGATGGGAATTGCATTAAATTTGTATATTGCTTTGGGTAATATGGCCATCTTGATTATATTTATTCTTCCTAACCAAGAACAAGGTATATTCTTCCATCTCATTATATCTTTTTCGATTTCCCTTAACAATGGTTTATAGTTTTCATTATATAAGTCCTTTACATTCCTTGTTATGTTTATTACTAAGTATTTTATTTTTTTTTGTTGTTGCAATCATGAAGGGGATTATTCTTTTGAGTTCGTTCTCAATTGTTTCATTGTAGGCATATAGAAAAGATATTGACTTCTGTATGTTAATTTTGTATCCTGCGACCTTACTATATTGGCTTATTGTTTCTAGTAGTCTTTTTGTGGATTCTTTGGGGTTTTTCATGTATAGGATCATATCATCTGCAAAAAGTGATACCTTTACTTCTTCTTTTCTGATATGGATGCCTTTTATTTCTTTGTCTTGTCTGATTGCTCTGGCTAGAACCTCCAGTACCACATTAAATAAGAGTGGAGAAAGTGGACAACCCTGTCTTGTTCCTGATTTAAGGGGGAAAGCCTTCAGTTTAGTGCCATTTAATATGATGTTAGCTGATGGTTTCTCATATATGGCATGTATCATATTGAGATATTTTCCTTCTATACCCATTTGTTGAGAGTCTTAAACATAAAATTGTGTTGTATTTTATTGAAAGCCTTTTCTGCGTCTACTGATAAGATTATGTGGTTTTTGTTCTTTGTTTTGTTGATATGGTGTATTACGTTAACCGTTTTACGTATGTTGAACCATCCTTGAGATTCAGGGATGAATCCCACTTGATCATGATGTATTATTTTTTAATATGTTGTTGTATTCGATTTCCTAGTATTTTGTTTAGTATTTTAGCATCTGTATTCACTAGAGATATTGTTCTGTAGTTTTCTTTTTTGTGCCATCCTTGCCTGGTTTTTGTATGAGGGTTATGTTGGCCTCTTAAAATGTGTTTGGAAGTATTGCTTATTCTCAATTTTTTGGAAGACTTTGAGTACAATAGGAACCAAGTATTCTTTGAGTGTTTGATAAAATTCACTAGTATAGCCGTCAGGGCCTGGACTTTTACTTTGGGGGAAGTTTTTAATGGTTTTTTCTATTTCTTCTCTACTAATAGGCCTGTTTAGGCTTTCTGCTTCTTCTTGACTCAGTCTACGAAGGTTGTATTGTTCTAAGAATTTATCTATTTCTTCTAGGTTGTTGAATTTAGTGGCATAAAATTTTTCATAGTATTCAACAATAATTCTTTGTATAACTACGGTGTCCATGGTGATTTCTCCTCTTTCATTTTGGATTTTGTTTATATGAATTCTTTCTCTTTTTTCCTTGGTAAGTCTTGCCAAGGGTTTGTCAATTTTGTTGATCTTTTCAAAGAACCAGCTCTTTGTTCTATTAATCTTTTCTATAGTTTTTCTGTTCTCTATTTCATTTATTTCTGCTCTGATTTTTATTATCTCCTTTCTTCGGCTGGTATTGGGTTGTCTTTGTTCTTCTTTTTCTAGTTCCTTAAGATGTGAAGTTAAGTGGCTCACTTGGGCTCTCTCTTGTTTGTTCATATATGCCTGAAGTGATATGAACTTCCCTCTTATCACTGCTTTTGCTGCATCCCATAGATTCTGATATGTTGTATTGTCATTTTCATTTGTCTGTATATATCTTTTGATCTCTGCACTAATTTCTTCTTTGACCCATTCATTTTTTAAAAGTATGTTGTTTAGTTTCCACATTTTTGTGGAATTTTTTTCCTCTTTTTTATGCAGTTGAACTCTAGTTTCAAGGCTTTATGATCAGAAAATATGCTTGGTACAACTTCGATTTTTCTGAATTTGCTGATGTTGTTTTTGTGGCCCAACATATGGTCAATTCTTCAGAATGATCCATGTACACTGGAGAAAAAAGTATACTCAGTCACTTTGGGATGAAATGTCCTGTAGATGTCTATCATATCCAGGTGCTCTAGTGTTTTGTTTAAGGCCACTATATCTTTGTTGATTCTCTGTTTGGATGACCGATCTAGAGCCGTCAGTGGTGTATTGAGGTCTCCAAGTATGATTGTATTTTTGTCAGTTTTTGTTTTAAGGTCAATAAGTAGCTGTCTTATATATTTTGGTGCTCCTTGGTTTGGTGCATATATATTAAAAATTGTTATGTCTTCTTGATTCAGTGTCCCCTTAGCCATCATGAAATGGCCATTTTTGTCTCTGAGTATTTTGCTGTCTTGTAGTCAGCATTATCAGATATGAGTATTGCTACACCTGCTTTTTTTTGGATGTTATTTGCTTGGAGTATTGTTTTCCAGCCTTTCACTTTGAATTTGTTTTTATCCTTGTTACTTAGATGAGTTTCCTGTAGGCAGCATACAGTTGGATTTTCTTTTTTAATCCATTCTACTACTCTGTACCTTTTTATTGGTGAGTTTATTCCGTTTACATTTAGTGTAATTATTGACACTTGTGAGTTCCCTACTGCCATTTTATATATTGCTTTCTGTTAATTTTGTATCTTCTTAGATTCTTCTCTTTCGTTTTTCTATCTTTTATTTTTATTTGGTTGTATTCCATACATCTTTCCTCTGTTGCTATCGTTTTTATCTCATGTGCTTCTGTGGTGGTTTTTTCAATGGTGGTTACATTTAAGTAATGAAAAGGGTTCCTACCCTGTTCATTGTAGTGCACTATTTTGTGAGTACTTTTGCACTTCATTGTCCTGTGCTACTGTTAATCTCCATCCTCTCCCTCCCTTTCTTTTAGTTGTTCTCACAGTTTAAATTTGGTTTTATTGTGTTCTTCTTGGAGCTTTTACTTGTGGCTTTGTTTTGTTTTTTTTTTGTTCTTTGTATCTGATTGGAGAACCCCCTTTAGTAATTCCTGGAGTGGGGGTTTTCTGATGATAAATTCCCTCATCTTTTTTGTATCTGTGAATGTTTTTATTTCTCCTTCATATTTGAAGGATAGCTTTGATGGGTATAGTATTCGTGGCTGAAAGTTCCTCTCTTTTAGGACTTTAAATATTGGGGTCCACTCTCTTCTAGCTTCTAGAGTTTCTGCTCAGAAATCTGATGATAATCTAATGGGCCTTCCTTTATATGTTGTATTCTTCTTTTCCCTGGCTGCCTTGAGAATTTTTTCTTTGCCGTTGGTTTGTGGCAATTTCCTTATGATATGCCTTGGAGTAGGTTTGTTGGGGTTAAGAAAACTCGGTGTTCTGTTTGCTTCTTGAATTTGAGGCTTTCATTCTTTCCCCAGGCTTGGGAAGGTCTCATCTATTATTGTTTGAGTATGTTCTCCATTCCATTTTCTCTCCCTTCTCCCTCTGATATACCTATTATTCTTATGTTATTCGTTTCGATGGAGTCAGATAATTCTTGTAGGGCTATCTGATTTTTTTAAATTTTTGAGTCTCTTTCTTTTTCTCTCTGTTGAGCCTCAAGTTGCTTGTCTTCTATCTCATTAATCCTACCTTCTATCTGGCCTGTTCTTTTAGCTAAGCTTGTTACCTCATTTTTCAGCTCATGAATTGAGTTTTTCATCTCTGTTTGATTTGTTTTTATAGTTTCAATTTCCTGGGAAATATATTCTTTTTGTTCATTGAGTTGTTTTCTGAGCTCCCTAAATTGCCTTTCTGTGTTTTCTTGTATATCTCGGAGGATTTTTAGGATTTCTATCTTGAATTATCTATCATTTAGCTCCAAGGTTTCCAAAATATTAAATTTTTTCTTTATACATTTTTCCTCATCTAGCTGTGTTACCTTTCTTTTGTATTCATGATATTCGATTTTTTCTTCCTTAATGGCATCTGAGGGTGGTTTTGTTGATAGTATTAATGAGATTTAATAAAGAATAAAAAGTTAAAATAATAAAAAATCGAAGTTTTTTTTTAAAAAAATTAGTAATGAAATAAAGAAAAATAAAATAAAATTAAAATTAAAAAAAGGAAATTATTCCCCCTCCTCCTTTTTTTCTCTCCTCTCCTCTCCCCTCTTCAGAAAATCTTGTGGTGAACTGTGAAATATATTGTACTAAATAGAACAAACAATGCCTGTAATGGAGGGCCTGAATTGGGGAGAAGTAATAAAGGGTCAAAAAAAAAAAGAAGGGGGTATGGACCCACAAAAAGCAAATAAGAAAAAAATTTGGGTCAAGAATAAAATGATTTGCTTTTAGGTGTTGGTTGACTAAGAGTTTTGATGAGAGGAATAAGAGGTAAAGAGGAAAATGGGGGGACAAATTATAAAATTACTATTGTATTTAGTGGAACAAGAACTAGATAAAATGGAGAGGCAGGGATGGGAGCACTGCTAGTGAGTTAAAAGGCTGAAGTAAAAAACCCCTAAATGCCACAAACATAAGTTTGAGTCCAAAATAAGATAATTTGTTCATTATTGATGTTTGAATGAGAGGAGATGTAAAGGAGAAAGGAACTAATATAGAGGGAGAAAAGAAAGAGAGAGAGAGAGAGAAAAAAAGAGGGAACCACTAAAAGAAGAAAAAAGAAAACACAGAAGAGAGAAAGAGAGTTAAGGGTTTTGGAGTGCAACCCTCATAGAGAGAAATGAAGAGGAAAGAAAAGATAATGGGACATGTAACACTTATGGGTAGTGTACTTCAAGGAGAGGAGAGAGTAAGACTGGCAGAGTTAATCGACCAAAATGGAGAAGGAAAAAAAATTTCAAGAATGAAGATAAGAGAAAAAAACGAACAAATATAATAAAATGAGATAGGTTATAATGTCTGCGGATTATTCTTGATTTTGAGAGGTTATCTTCTTGCTTTTTCTTTTCTCTCCCTCTTCCTGGTCAGTGACTCTGTATCCCGGTTTCTGCCCCTTTGGCACACTCAGGTAGAGGTTTGCAGTTGACAAGTCTCTATGGCGATGCCATGTATTGTACTTTAGTCTCGTTGGCAGTCGAGGCTCATTACCATTTATAGGCTCCGCAAGTGAGAGAGTCCATGTTCCTGGAGCCTATCTCCTAGTCTTTCCTTCCTCAATTAGTAGCCTGATAATCCAGCTATGGAGTTGCTGCTGCCTCTGCCTGGATAGTAAGAGGCTCAAAGAGCTGGCAACTCCCCACTCTATTCCCACTCAGCACAGGGCTCTGGGTAAGGCTCAGTCAGTCAGAGCTGCTAGCATAATCAGGCAGGGCTTCTGCCCACTCAAATACCTCTGGCTCTGCCACTCTGTCTGGTAACACGGGCGGGCGCCCACTCCCGGGGTGCTTGGAGGAAACTCTCACTCTCTATCTGTGCGCACAGACTAGGATATCAGGCCAGCAGTCTCACACTCTGAGTGAAACCCCCACCCACATAGAAAAGTTCCAGCGTTGGAATTGGCTCTCGCTCCATCCCCATGCGCGGCTTTTGCAAGGTGCTAGGGCAGCCCAAGATTCCGCTTTTGGCCCACACAAAGGCCCCTGACTCTGCTCCTCTGTGGGGTAACACGGGAGCACACTGCTGAGGCACTCAGAGGAATCTCTCGCTCACTATCTGTGCGCGCAGACCAGGATATCAGGCCAGCCGCCTCACCCTCTGAGTGAAACCCCCACCCATACGGAAAAGTTCCAGTGTTGGAATTAGTTCTTGCTCCCTCCCCGTGCACAGCTTTCCCATGACGCTGGGGCGGTCCGGAGATTCCGCTTTCTTTCGGCCCACACAAATGCCTCTGACTCTGCCCCTCTGTGGGACAACCCGGGCGCCCACTCCCGGAGCTTTTGTTGGAATCTCTCGCCCACTATTTGTGCGCACCACCAAGGGATCGGGGAAAATGGCTGCACCACTTGTGTTTCTTTGTCTGGGTTTGGCACAAGTGTTAGCTTGTATTGCCCAGGTTGCCACAGGAACAGTTTTTCATCGGCTTGGATCTCCATGCCACAGCCTGGTTCGGCCATTTGTGCCATGGCCTGGATCTATTCACCCCCTTTGCCTGCCTTAGTTTCTATATTCTCAGTTCTCAGTGAAAGCCTCCCTGTTTAGGTTAGTGAGGAAGGCGGAGCATTTCTTACTCCTTATTTCCTTCGGGGTTTGGTTATATATTTAGCCAATTTTTCACTTGACCATACCTTTGGGTGTATTGCGAAACATCTGGAGGCTCCAAGGATAGGTTTTTCTGTTTCTGGTTGAAGATCTTGTTGAGTTTTGGGGGAAATTTATCGGTATCGCTTCCTACCCCGCCATTACTCTGACGTCATTCACAGCAACTATTGAGAACACAACTGCAATATGGTCCTAGACATGGTACTTGACCCGGAGACTTATAGTTAATGACCACATCATTGTACTTACTCTGGCAGCTGTAACCATGCTTTTGCACATAGTAGTTGCTAAATATCTATATGTCAAATGAATAAACAAGGGATTCCATTTTATGTATTAATTTCATCAAAAAGAATCAATTTCTGTAACAGTTAACTTCCAATGGTTAAAAAGTACATGTTGAGGCCCTGGCCAGTTGGCTCAGTGATAGAGCGTCGGCCTGGTGTGTGGGAGTCCCGGGTTCGATTCCTAGCCAGGGCACACAGGAGAAGTGCCCATCTGCTTCTCCACCCCTCCTTCTCTCCTTCCTCTCTGCCTCTCTCTTCGCCTCCTGCAGCCAAAGCTCCATTGGAGCAGCGTTTGCCTGGGCGCTGAGGATGGCTTTGTGGCCTCTGCCTCAGGTGCTAGCAGAGCGATGTCCCAAGATGGGCAGAGCATCGCCCCCTGGTGGGTGTGCCAAGTGGATCCCGGTCGGGCGCATGTGGGAGTCTGTCTGATTGCCTCTCCGTTTCCAACTTCAGAGAAATACAAAGAAAAAAAGAGTACATTTTGGTATATCAAGCAAGAAGGGTTTAGCTGGAGGGTAACGTCAGAGAAATGGCACATGAGGAGCACTACTGATAAATCTTCCCAAATTTCAACAAGTTCTTCAATCAGAGAAAGAAAAATCTATCTTCGGAGTGTCTAGAAGTCCAACACACTGAAAACTAAGGCTATCAATAAAACCACCCTCAGATGCCATTAAGGAAAAGAAAATCGAATATCATACATACAAGAGACAGAGATGTAGCACAGATAGTTGAGCAAAAAAATCTATGGAGAAAAAATTTAATATATTGAAAACCTTGGAGCTAAATGACAGAGAATTTAAAACAGAAATCCTAAAAATACTCAGAGATATACAAGAAAACACATAAAGGCAATTTAAGGAGATCAGAAAACAACTCAATGCACACAAAGAATATATTATGAAGGAAATTGAAACTACAAAAACAAATCAAACAGAAATGAAAAACTCAATTCATGAACTGAAAAACATTCTCAAGAATTGACCATATGTTGTGCCACAAAAATAACATCAGCAAATTCAGAAAAATCAAAATTGTACCAAGCATATTTTCTGATCATAGAGCCTTGAAACTAGAATTCAATGGCAAAAAAAAGGGGAAAACCCCACAAAAATTTGGAAACTAAACAACATACTTTTAAAAAATGAATGGGTCAAAGAAGAAATAAGTGCAGAGATCAAAAGATATATACAGACAAATGAAAATGACAATACGACATATCAGAATCTATGGGATGCAGCAAAAGCAGTAATAAGAGGGAAGTTTATATCACTTCAGGCCTATATAAACAAACAAGAGAGAGCCTAAGTAAGTCGCTTAACTTCACACCTTAAGGAACTAGAAAAAAAAGAACAAAGACAACCCAAAACCAGCCAAAGAAAGGAAATAATAAAAATCAGAGCAGAAATAAATGAAATAGAGAACAGAAATCTATAGAAAATATTAATAAAACATGGAGCTGGTACTTTAAAAAGATAAAAAAATTGACCAACCCTTGGCAAGACATACCAAGAAAAAAAGAGAAAGGACTCATATAAACATAATCCAAAATGAAAAAGGAGAAATCACCACAGACATCATAGATATACAAAGAAGTATTGTAGAATGCTACGAAAAATTATATGCCACTAAATTCAACAATCTAGAAGAAATGGATAAATTTCTAGAACAATAAAACCTTCCTAGACTGAGTCATGAAAAAGCAGAAAGCCTAAACAGACCCATTAGCAGGGAGGAAATAAAAAAAATATATTAGCTGGCTGGCTCAGTGGTAGAGCATCGGCCTGGCATGCGGAGGTCCCGGATTTGTTTTCTGGCCAGGGCACACAGGAGAAGCACCCATCTGCTTCTCCACCACTCCCCTTCTCCTTCCTCTCTGTCTCTCTCTTCCCCTCCTGCAGCCGAGGCTCCATTGGAGCAAAGATGGCCCGGGTGCTGGGATGGCTCCTTGGCCTCTGCCCCAGGTGCTAGAGTGGCTCTGGTCGCAACAGAGCGACGCCCCAGAGGGGCAGAGCATCGCCCCCTGGTGGGCAGAGCATAGCCCCTGGTGGGCGTGCCGGGTGGATCCTGGTGGGTCACATGCGGGAGTCTGTCTGACTGTCTTTCCCCATTTCCAGCTTCAGAAAAATACAAAACAAACAAACAAACAACAAAATATATATATATATTAAAAACATCCCCAAAAATTAAAGTCCAGGCCCAGGCGGTTATACTAGTGAATTCTATCAAACATTCAAAGACTTGGTTCCTATTCTACTCAAAGTCTTCCAAAAAATTGAAGAAGAAGCAATACTTCCAAACACATTTTATGAGGTCAACATAAGCCTCATAGAGAAACCCAGCAGGGACAGCACAAAAAAAGAAAACTACAGACCAATATCTCTAATGAATACAGATGTTAAAATACTAAACAAAATACTAGCAAATCGAATACAACATATTAAAAAATAATACATCACGATCAAGTGGGATTCATCCCAGAATCTCATGGATGGTTCAACATACGTAAAAAGGTTAACGTAATACACCATATCAGCAAAACAAAGAACAAAAACCACATGATCTTATCAATAGATGCAGAAAAGGCATTCGATAAAACACAACACAATTTTATGTTTAAGACACTCAACAAAATGGGTATAGAAAAAAAATATCTCAACATCATAAAGGCCATATATGATAAACGATCAGCTAACATCATATTAAATGGCATAAAACTGAGGACTTTCTCCCTTAAATAAGGAATAAGACAGGGTTGTCCACTCTCTCCACTCTTCTTTAACGTGGTGCTAGAGGTTCTAGCCAGAGCAATCAGACAAGACAAAGAAATAAAAGTTATCTGTATCGGAAAAGAAGAAGTAAAGGTATCACTTTTTGCAGATGATATGATCCTATAAATAAAAAACCCCAAAGACTCCACAAAAAGATTACTAGAAACAATAAACCAATACAATAAGGTTGCAGGGTACAAAATTAATATACAAAAGTCCATAGCCTTTCTATATGCCAACAATGAAATATTAGAAAATGAACTCAAAAAAATAATCCCCTTCACGATTGCAACAACAAAAATAAAATACCTAGGAATAAACATAACAAAGCATGTAAAGGACCTATATAATGAAAACTACAAAGCATTATCAAGGAAAATCGAAAAAGATATAATGAGATGGAAAAATATTCCTTGTTCTTGGATAGGAAGAATAAATATAATTAAAATGGCCATAGTACCCAAAGCAATATACAAATTTAATGCAATTCCCATCAAAATTCCAGTGACATTTTTTAAAGAAATGGAACAAAAAATGATCAGGTTTAGATGGAACTATAAAAACCCCAAATAACCAAAGCAATCCTAAAGAAAAAGAATGAAGCTGGGGGCATTACAATACCTGACTTCAAACTATATTATAGAGCCATGACAATCAAAACAGCATGGTATTGGCAGAAAAATAGACACTCAGACCAATGGAACAGAATAAAAAGTCCAGAAATAAAACCACATATATATGGTCAAATAATCTTTGATAAAAGGGCCAACAACACAAAATGGAGAAAAGAAATCTTCTTCAACAAATGGTGCTGGGAAAACTGGAAAGCCACATGCAAAAGAATGAAACTTGACTACAGTTAGTCCCCTTGTACTAAAATTAATTCAAAATGGATCAAAGACCTAAATATAAGACCTGAAACAATACACAGAAGAAGACATAGGTATTAAACTCATGTATTAAAGAGCATTTTATGAATTTGACTCCAAAGGCAAGAGAAGTGAAGGCAAAGATAAATGAATGGGATTACATCAGACTAAGAAGTTTTTGCTCAGCAAGAGAAACTGACAACAAAATAAACAGATAGCCATCTAAATGGGAAATGACATTTTCAAAAAACAGGTCAGATAAGGGCCTAATATCCAAAATATACAAAGAACTTATAAAACTCAACAACAAACAAACAAACAATCCAATAAAAAAATGGGAAGAGGACATGAACAGATATTTCTCCCAGGAAGAAACACAAATGGCCAACAGATATATGAAAAGATGCTCATCTTCATTAGTTATTAGAGAAATGCAAGTCAAAACTGCAATGAGATACCACCTCACACCTGTTAGATTAGCTATTATCAACAAGACAGGTAATAGCAAATGTTGGAGAGTCTGTGGAGAAAAAGGAACCCTCATTCACTGTTGCTGGGAATGTAAAGTAGTACAACCATTATGGAAGAAAGTATGGTGGTTCCTTAAAAAATTGAAAAGAGAACTACCTTATGACCCAGCAATGCCTCTACTGAATATATACCCCCAAAACTCAGAAACACTGATACATCAAGACACATGTAGCCCCATGTTCATTGCAGCATTGTTCACAGTGGTCAAGACATGGAAACAACCAAGAAGCCCGTCAGTAGATGACTGGATAAAGAAGATGTGGCACATATACACTATGGAATACTACTAGGCCATAAGAAATGATGTCATCAGATCATTTACAACAAAATGGTGGGATCTTGATAACATTATACGGAGTGAAATAAGTAAATCAGAAAAAAACAAGAACTGCATGATTCCGTAGATAGGTGGGACATAAAAACAAGACTAAGAGACATGGACAAGAGTGTGGTGGTTATGGGGTGGCGGGGGGGGGGGAGAGGAGGGGAGAGAGAGGGAATAGGGGGGGAGAGGGGCACAAAGAAACCAGATAAAAGGTGATGGAGGACAATCTGACTTTGGGTGATAGGTATGCAACATAATTGAATGAGAAGATAACCTGGACATATTTTCTTTGAACATATGTACCCTGATTTATTGATGTCACCCCATTAAAATTAATAAAAATAAAAACAAAGAAAAACAGAAGAGTTTAAACAGAAAACTGACTTTATTTAGTAAATAATTGTTCAAGTTAAGTTTTGAGATAGCATGTGAAAATGGTATGTCACTGAAAAAGGAAATATAAACATTTAAAAATAAATCTTTAATAAAGTTTTGGAAGAAAAAAAGAAGAAGAAGAAGAAAAGGAAGAGGAAGAGAGGAGGAAGAGGAGAACAGGGATGAGAATGAGAGTGTGGAAGAGTAGGAGAAGGAGAAGAAGGAAGAAGAAGGAAGAGGAAGAGGAAAAAGAAGAAGAAGAAGAAGAAGAAGAAGAAGAAGAAGAAGAAGAAGAAGAAGGGGAGGAGGAGGAGGAGGAGGAAGAGGAAGAGGAAGAGGAAGAAGAAGAAGAAGAAGAAGAAGAAGAAGAAGAAGAAGAAGAAGAAGAAGAAGAAGAAGAAGAGAAAGTAGAAAGAAGAAGAAGAAGAGAAGGAGGAAGAGGAGCAGGAGGAGGAGGAAAGCCTAAACTAACTTTCCCAGTGAGAGGGAAGATTAGCAATGACTGGGGGAAAATAATACAACTGATAATCCAATAATACATTACTTGCTAAAACCCTTATATAAGATATTACCTTTGAAATTGTGTGACTTACTGTGGAAACAAATTAGCATAGCATATAGAACAGAAAGGATAATATCAGTTATATCCCACATTTCCCTGGAAAATTATACCTAAGGTACACTTAATGGGCACATATAAAATGTGTGAATATGTCAAATGCCGAGTCTTTATTCTATAATAATACAGTTTTCCCTCATTTATCTCGTTCTTATAGGCTTTCAAATCTGTATATTTGTCTAGCATCACATATTGACAGGTATATATGGTCCAAGATAAAGTGAAAATCTCTTGTTATTACCTGCTATGTAATCAGTTAGCTAATTAACTTAACAGTAATGCTATGATAATCTCTGAATATCTTGAAACCTAAAATTCTCTAAATGATTGGTAATAAAGATATTAAAACATGACGTTTTTTAAAGAATCAAGCCAGGATCAATGAAAGAATAGCCAAATGAATGGGACTATATGTCAGTCTGTACTAGACACTAAATAATATTATATAGAAATAATACCCAAAGAAAAAATGATAAAGAGTTCCATTTCTATCATTTCACATTATTAAAATATAGGCTGAAATAATTTTGTTAATTCACAAGAGAGATATATTCCACCAAATCTAGCCAAAGTTCTGCTTTCCTGAAGAAATTAAAGGAGTTCATTATATCCAGATTTAGGATAAATCTGTTCATGCAAGCAGAGGCATCTGTTGGTACTAGCATTTTTTTTTCAGAGTGTATGAAGATGAATTGAATATAAACTTTACTTTCATAAACTTCTTTTCCATCTAATTTTCAAATTTAAAAGTTTAGAGAGATGTAAAGAGGAACAGTCCTTCCCAAACTCTAAAGAATATAGGGTATATTTTAACTAGACAAAAGAGTGTGAATGCTGAGATACAGTGTGCTTCAGTGCTGGGGACAGGGAAAACTGACAAGCTTAGATAGCTCGATATGACTCAAGCCAGCAAGTATATTTATATTAGTTAGCTTATCATGGTTTTTCAAAACAAGCCCACTAACTCTTTAATAAAGTAATAAAACAGTCTTGTATTTGTGAGAAACCAAAAGCCACTACAGTTCTTTGACAGCATATATATACTAAGTAAATCTGAAGCCTCTGCCGGCCTGGCAGAATGGAATGGAGTCAGGAATAAGGAAAGCAGGGGATAGATTTCTTCTCTTAAAATTGAATAAACATACACCCAGAGAAAATGGCTGCTGTGATGGTTAATATCATGGTTGAAATCCAGGCTTTTAACCCATTTATCAGTAGCTTCCCTATTTATCAGTAGGAGGACTTGCATGCACACCACCAGATTCCATCTGTGTAGCTAATGCTTTGTCAGAGTAGTTAGGAAGGTTGGTTCCGGAGGCAATCAGAACTGGGCTCCAGGCCCAGCTCTGCCCTTTCCAGCTGTGTGACCTCAAGTAAGTGGTTGACCTTGGCAAAACTCATCAACTTAATGGGATGGTAAAGCCTGTGGGAGATAAAGCTTATCTCCCCACTGCTGAGGGCTTTTTCCATGGCCAGAGGCCTGCACTGAGCTCTCCCCATGTTCGGTTTACTCAGCTCTGCCTCTCGGGAAAGACTTCTCTGATTAGTAACTGGTCACACTCAGCCCCAAGGAGAAGCATGGCCACCAAAATCTCAGAGAATAATGATGTTCTGCTTTTCTATGTCTTAAATATTTCCTGGGAGACCTATCCCTGCCCAGCATTGCCTTCCAGCATGGCCTCTATTGGTAATAAAAAGTGATACTATTTTACTTCCCTCATTTATTATATTTTTCAACAAGTTTAGAAGCCTGATGGGGAGGAGGAATTCTATTTTACTAGGTGACCACTTTGAGATCCCAATATTTAGTATTACTATTACTAATATCATTGGTCATTCACTGATTGGAGAAAAGGGAAAGGTTTAAAAATATTAAGTAATCTCTATCACATTCCTCAAGGATTTCTTTAACAACTATTGGCTAAATTATAAAACACTGAAACTGTAAGAAACTTTAAAGACCATCAAATCTAGTGCCATCTTTATACACGTAGGAACCTTAGTTCTTAAATTCATCCCAGTCCCATAGACAGCCAGGAGCAGAATCGAGACAAATGCAAGTTTTTCAACTCCTAGTTCTGCCAAGTCCCAATCTGATGCTCTTCTTACCACTCCCAAGCTGTCTCCTTGGCTACTCTAAATCAGCAATTTGTTCTCAGTTTTTCTTTTGCACTCTTTTTTGACTAAGTTTCTCTTTGATTCTCAACTTAGAACTCAGGTTTTGGGGATAAACCAAGCTCCTCAAAACTAACGCGGGGAACAGGGAAAATTTCCAGCTCACAAAGTGTGGTCCAGCTATATCAACGTCACCTGGAAACTTGTTGAGAAAGGAAATTATTGGGCCCACCCCAAATCCATGGTATTAGTCTCCTAGGGCTGCCATAACACAGTACCACACACTGGGTGGCTTGAAAAACAAAAATGTATTGTCTCCAGTTCTGGGGAGGCTCAAATCTAAGATGAAGGCATTCACATATTTGGTTCTCTTGCAGTCTTGCTCTGGCTTGCAGATGGCCACCTTTCTGCTGTGTCCTCACATGACCTTTCACTGTGTGTGGGTATCTCTGGAGTCTCTTCCTCTTTTTATTTAAAAAAAAAAAAAAAAATCAGTCATCTTATATAAGGGCCTCAGTCTTATGACCTCATTTAACCTTAATTACCTCTCTAAAGGTTCTATCTCCAAGTACAGTCACATTCTAAGGAACTGAGATTAAGGCTTCAAGATATAAATTTGGGGGAGATACAATTCAGTCCTGTTGAGAAAGAAACCCAGACATAGGGCCCAGCAATGTGTGTTTTAATGAATCTTCCCAGTGATTTACATGCAGGTTATAATGTGAGAGCCTCTCTGCTAGCCAGAGAGGACACCCACTCACAGTAAGAAAAGGGTAGTCTGGGCTGAAGTGATAAACTTATCATGAGGGTCCATTGATTTTTGAGAGAGGATTGATTCTCTCTCTCTCTCTCTCTCTCTCTCTCTCTCTCTCTCACACACACACACACACACACACACACACACACACACACACACAGATTAATCTTGAAGATATCAGAATCAGAATTGTTTTGGCAAATGTATGAGTATGAAATAAAGGGAGCTCTAACCGGAAAGCTTAACTGTGGAGCTCAGGCCTAGGCAAGATACTAGTCACCAAGGGCAGGACTGCAGCCATCCATTAAATACTGTGTGAGTGCTAGAGGTGCATGCAGCAGTGAACAGATTAGACTCGCCAATATTCTCTTCCACTGGCCAGGAGAGGTAGACTGTACCTTTTAGATGGAGAAAGTCACCCCACTTGGATTCTTAGACAATTCCAGAAAGTGATAGGATCTCAAAAGAGAACTGGCAGTCTATTTTAATACACTGAACCTTACCTTAAAATGCAAATGTAAAATAGAAGTAATACATTAATACTGAGATGAATTAATCTCAAAATAATATTACTGTGCTTCCTGCATAAAGCAGGAAGGAGTAAAAGAGGACACATTTTAGGATTTAAAATCCTGGCTGGCTTTCAGGATCACCTGAGATTTTTAATATATGGATTTCCCAGACCTTACCTTGTCTGACTTAATAAGACTCTCCAAAGATAACCTGACCAGGTGGCGGTAGCACAGTGGATATAGTGTAGATCTGGGATGCTGAGGACCCAGGTTTGAAACCCGAGGTTGCCAGGGTTCACCAACTTGAGCACAGGGTCTCCAGCCTAAGCACAAGGTCTCTGGCTTGAGCATGAGGTCACTGGCTCAGCTGGAGCCCTCAGGGCAAGGCACATATGAGAAGCAATCAATGAATAACTAAAGTGACTCAACTGCAAGTTGTTGCTTCTCATCTCTCTCCCTTCCTGTCTGTCTGCCTCTCTCTCTTTTGCTAAAAAACAAACAAACAAACAAACAAAACCTCTCCAAAGATAGGGCTCAAACCTCAATTCTGCCTGGTCTACCAGGCAAGTGCAAAACTGGAATGACATACTAAGTTAACTGAATAAGTAGTTCAGCATATTAAGCAACAGAGATTCAAAAGTAGTACTTAAGCTTTTTGTCACATGTTTTATAAGAATTGGAAGGAAAAAGAAGAGAATAAATTGAGATGTTTACCACAGAATAACTCCAGATTAGAATTTGAATATTATAAAGTTGTAATACCGATATAAAAAATGGAATCAATGTTACTTTCCCTCTATTTTCCCCTTCCCTATGCCAGCTGTCCGTTCAAAGCTGTCTAGCCCCTTGACCCAGTCACCACACACAGGTACGCTACTCACTGACATTGGGTTACGAAGCCATCCCTTCAGCACTAGTAGCATCATATCCTATACATTTAAAAAATATTACTTACTCTCCTTTGCCATATTGATATTACTGCCATACATAATATCGATATTAACATTAAATTAACATTAATATCAATATAATTAAATTAATATCGATAATACTTTTGTCAAAATTCAGATTAAATTTTTAAAATATATCTTCATAGAGTGATTACTTAAATGATCACCTATAACAGTTATAAAAGTGATTATAAAAATTAATTCAACCTCTCACCCTGCCCCCCCCCCAAATCTGAAACAAATTTGGCTGATTTTGAGACAAATTAAGTAAAATAATTTACTTTTGAAATCTTTAAAAAATTTTTAATTTATTGTGTTTACATGGATTCAAGTGTTCCACTGAACATAACTCCCTCACTCCTATGTCCCTTTTTATACCCCCTTTGTCCCCCTCCCCCAGCTCCCTCCCTCCATTCCTCTAGGATTTGCTGTCCTGTTACCTAAATCTCTGTGCTATGTATATATAGTTTCACTAACCCCTTCACCTTCTCTGATCCCTTCTTCTCATCCCCCTTCCCTCTGACAGCTGTCCCTCTGGTTCCTGTGTCCCTGCCTCTGTCTCTATTCTGTTCTTCAGTTCACTTTGTTCATTAGATTTCACATATATATAAGATCATATGATGTTTTTTCTTTCTCTGCCTGGCTTATTTCACTTAGCATTATAACCTCCAGGTCCATCCATGCTGTCACAAAAGGTAAGATTTCCTTCTTTTTCACAGCCACATAGTATTCCATTGTGTACCACCGCTTTTTAATCCACTGGTCCACTGACAGACACTTGGGCTGTTTCTAGATCTTGGCTGTTGCAAACAATGCTGCAATAAACATGGGGGTGCATATCTTCTTTTGAATCAGTGATTTGGTATTCTTAGAATATATTCCTAAAAGCAGGATAGCTGAGTCAAAAGGCAGTTCCATTTTTAATTTTTTGAGAAACTTCTAAAACTAAACACCAGGTAAATGATCCAATTAAAAAATGGGCAAAAGAACTGACTAGACACTTCTCCAAAGAGGACATACAAATGGCCAATAGGCATATGAAAAAATGTTCAAGGTCATTAATCACCAGGGAAATGCAAATTAAAACCACAATGAGATACCATCTCACACCTGTCAGAATGGCGTTCATCAACAAAACAACACAGAATAAGTGCTGGTGAGGATGTGGAGAAAGGGAACCCTCCTGCACTGCTGGTGGGAATGCAGACTGGTGCAGCCACTTTTGAAATCTTGAGATGATTTATTATTGTTTTCTCATAATGCACTGTGTTTCTAAAAAATCTCTTTTCCTTTGTATCAAATTTAGTTTACTTTTATATAAAGGCCTTGCCTCTGTTACTTATTTTCTCAGAGCTGTCCCCTGTTTTTTAAAAAAATTAGCCTCTGAAATGTACATAAAATAGGATCATGTATTTTATCTTCCTAATATCAACAGGGATGACTAGAAATTTTTTACATGGCTGATTCTACCACTAACACAGATTCAAAAAGTCAATTCCTTGCAAATAAGTCAGGGTTATGTGATGTATGTAGCGAGTCAACAAGATTCTTGCACAGGTTTTAATGAATCATAAAACTAAAAATTATATTGCCTTAATTATTTCAAACATCTTTTATAGTATCAGGATTTTTGTTTCCTTTTACTTTTGTTCCTTTTGTAACCTTTTCTGCCATTTGCCATCATATTTGACTATTTGAATTTATAACAGGTTATCAGTAATAACTCATTGGTATAATTTGCACATTCATCTGTGGATTCAACTGTGTGGCAGATGGCAATTTCAACCCACTTGATATTGTTCCCATAATATCACCAAAAGATTGCCTTTAAATAACTCCTGTCCATCTGCCTTAGATACCAATGTTAAAAAGCCTTCATATTAGTTTTGATAGTTGTTTTTAAGAAAGTTAATGAACTTATTTATATTATATTTGTCTCCTAAACATGACTGTGAAAACAATATAGAGTATAATTACTCTTTAGAATCTAACCCTGTGTCTCCATATAAATTTTTCATCTGTCCCAGATTGTTCTTTGAAGGCTTATGATCTCTCAGCAACATTATACAGCTACCTCTGTTGTAATGAGAGAACCAATGATACCATTTCATGTGATTTCTGTGGTTTGTCTGAACTCAGCTCCTCTCTTCTTGAAGCACTAAGACAAGTGTATATAAGATAAAATGTAGCATTTGCATACAATTTTCATAGATTGATGAGACACTCATTTATTGAGTTCTTCTGCAGTTCAAGGCCTGTGATGGGGGCTGGGGATTATAAATGAGAGTTTCTCTTAGGACTTCAAGAAGCTTACAGTGCAAAATGAAATAGTGTCACAATACAGTGTTCTCTTGAACACCAGTTTAAGCAAGATGGTATACAAAAAGGGGGCACGAGGAACATGAAACCTGTCCTCCAGGTGCTCACAGTAAATAGAAGAAACAAAAGGGTAAAGCTGAACATGACAAGTAAAATCAGTGAAGCATAAAGTATACTAGGGATTGAAAGGGGGATGGCCAATGTTCAAAGCTAAGTCTCTGCTATTTTGATAAATAATTTAAAGGGTTATCATAAAAAATTCATGTAGAAAAGGTTATCAGAAAGATTCATGTAGAAAAAATCCCAAAGTGGATACTGAAAGCATTTTCCAGTGTGTATCAAAATAACAGGATACAGTGGACTTGATGGTGTGTATTAAATGGAAACACATTTGCATAGCATCTGATCTGTAGATTTCCAAGTGCTTTTGTTGGATGTTGACAGAAGCCTTCCAGGTATCTATTTTCCTCAGAAAGAAATTTTCTATTCCCACATCTTCACACATATCATGCAATTACAAGCTAAAAAGACATTATCAAAAACAATTTTTTTTGACAGAGACAGAGAGAAGGACAAATAGGGACAGACAGACAGGAAGAGAGAGAGAGACAAGAAGCATCAATTCTTTGTAACAGCATCTTCGTTCATTGTTTACTTTCTCATATGTGCCTTGACCAGGGGGCAACAGCAGAGCAAGTGACCCTTTGCTCAAGTCAGCGACCTTTGGGCTCAAGCCAGCGACCTTTGGGCTCAAGCCAGCAACCATGGGGTCATGTCTATGAGCCCATGCTCAAGCCGATTGAGTCTGCACTCATTTTAAATGAAAACATGGATTTTTGAACCTAGGTCCTCTGCATCCCAGTCCCATGCTCTATCTACTGTGCCACCGCCTTGTCAGGCAGGACATTGTCAAATTTAGGTCTAAAAAGGATCCTTATAAATCATCCCTATTTTTTTAACTTTGGATATAACTTCCATCAGCAAATATACCATGAAATAAATTTGGACCTGGTTTTTAGGGTCCATATATTGAGCATTTGGAAAAATTAATCTTTGAGAGAGTATTGTTAGTGCCCCTTTGTGGCTAAACCATAAATAATGTCTTTAAAATACTCAGTGTTGTACCCTTCTAAAAGACAGTGTTTATTTAATCATTAAATCATAATATTAAAAAAAGAGGGGTATTACATTTCATAGTAAACCTTGCGATTTTTGTCTATATATTTTTGGATTTTTATTTTTTCAGAGTTTTACTTTTTCCAACAAGACTCCAAATTCATTAAAGGTTAGTGTGGGGCTGTCTTTGACTTCGCTACTGAAAGAAGGTCTTCCCCACCTTTTCCACCCATCTAACTCCTTCTTAGGACTGAACAGAAATGAAACCCAAGGGAACCCAGAGTCAATACAAAATTTTTTATGAACAAAAGGTGGATACAGGTTATGATCTGAAGAACAGACTTGTACAGTACATTCAAAACAGCCAATCATTCTCAGGACTCCAAAAATTTACCAACAAGGAAGTGCAAAAGCTGTCATCCTGGGAGGTATCCAGACTGGAAGCAGGAGATACGCACAGGTGTCCTGACACAAGAATGAGGGTTCAGATTGAGGGCAGCTCAACACATTCTGCCAAACACTTCCACTTCACCAGCACTTCTTTCCTGTGTGTCACCAGAACGTTCAACTCTTTTCACTCCAGCACATCACAAAGGTGTCATTCAGCCTTAGACACACTTCATCCATTAAAGCCTCACTCAGAACTCACCCCTACCCTGATTCCTTACCTTAAATTTCCAATAATCTTTTTCTTCCAACTTCATGCACCATTTTCAGGTCTATTCTGCACAATTGAAATATGTGCCTGACCACTTGTACTGTTAAATAAGCTTGAAACACAACAGTTTAAAAAAAGAGGATGAAAACCAGGTTCAGAAAAACTGAGGCAATGCTGAGCCAGAAAATAAAGGTTAGGCACAAGAGTGAGTCAGCTCTGGTGGAAATTCAGACGCAGGTGATCACAAGGTGGAACGTGGAACTAATAAAATGTTTTGCAAAGGAAACATTTTCTAAATACCTGTGCCAAAAGCTAAGGTCAAAGTGGTAGTTTAAAATCACACATTAGAAAGGGCCAAGGAGGACAGGAAAGTTAGAGCAGGCAACAATCCACAGAGAGTCTAAGAAGCCAGTTTGTGAAGGATAAATGACACTGTGTATCTAAAGTTGTTCCCCATTCTTTCCTCCCAGAAGCCTCACTCTTTCCAATCTTTCCCGGGAATCTCAGCCACATGACTTCATGGAATCTTTTTTATCTAAGTTCCATTTAAGCAAGTCATATCTGATTTGAAGAAATAGAAAGTCCCATGACTTTGCCATCTGCATAATGGGACAGTCAACCCCTAAAACCAGGGATTGTAGCAGAGTACTCTGACTTTTCTGCTCTTTATTCTTAAACCCAATCTAGAAAAAAATGAATAAGTGTAGAAAAACATAGGAGTTTAGCACATATTTAAAGTCATGTTATTTTTAATATACTAGTAAGGTATTTTCTGACACTTTATAAAAGAATAAATATGTTCAGTTTTCAGTTTTGGGTTTTTGTGTTCTTCCCACGCTTTACTTGTCTGATTGCCTTTATGGCACTTAAGAGATGCCTACCCTACCACTATCACCTGCAAAGTTATCACAAAGCTAGTTTTCAAAATTAAATAAATGATAAATTTGTGTTTCACATATTCCACATTTATCCTCCACCTGCAGCCACTAGCTGGCATTTCTTTCTGCTTTGAAATAGCAATTTCTGATCCCCAGAGGCTTATCAGAGTGAAACACATTTTCCTTGCTAACACATCCAGAGGGCTAAATCAGCAATAACTGGCCTTTTAATTTTTTTAGAAAGTTGTTGACACCCTTTCAATACCCAATAAAACTATTAATGGTTAAATAAAAGTCAATAGCATTTAATTTGAATTTTTGATTGCCTTTAGTGATGAAGTAAAAAATGTCTAACAATGAAAAACAACACATAAAAATAAAATAAGTGAGTAAATTTAAATTGTAAACAAATAAAATAATAAAACCCCAAACTCAGTCAACATCGGAATATCAGAGGGAGAGAAGAGCACAAATCATGCTAATCTTTCATGTGATGCCCCAGCTAGCTCCTGATTACTATAAATTTTCCTCATGGCCTCCAACACCACAAGGTAATTGCTCCTCTTTCTTTCTTTTAATGACAGAATAGCAAAAGTTATTTAGTTGTGTAGTTGAACACAAAGTAGAAAGTATATTAGCCAGCCTCCCTTGCAGCTACATGTGGTCAAATAACCAAATTTAGGTCAATGGGATTTGACTGAAACTAGTGCAACAAATTTAGCTTCTGGCCTGTGATGCCCTTTCTCTACTCCTCCATGTTAGAACATGATCCTAGTACTACTCACCAGGTGAACAAGGACAATTAACACAACTAACCTTGAGTAAAAGAACTCAGCTACTACTATAACTATTAAATTAAAAAAAAAGAGAGATCAACTTTCATCTTATTTGAGCTATTGTACTTGAAGAGTCCCTTTGTTTCAGCAGTTTAGCTTTTGCCCTAAACATTACATCCATTAATCTATATTCAGAAACATCTCCTACTTACCTTAGCTCCAACCCAACTCTATGAAAAATACCCAAATACTCCTCCCTACTAAAAATGAAAAACTGTATTAAATAGGGTAATGAAACAGATCTAATTCTCCTTGTATCTATGACAAAGAACTTAAGTTCCTGAGATAGTAAGAGACAATCAATTTTCAACATATCAGATGTTATTCTAATCAGGATTCTTTTCATTGCAAAAAACAGTGACTCGCTTGTAGGATATAAAGCAAGGAAACTTTAAATAATGCTATAGATCCTCAGTTCCATGGCAATGTACCAAGATTCATGGGAACATGAATTGAATTTATAAAATTGTCAAGAAACTGAGAAAACACACTAACCTCTCAGGATTCACACAATGTCCAGTTTCTGCTTCTCTCTGCACGATATCTTAGTCCTCTTCTATTTGCGACCATCTTTCTCATAAGGGAGTTACAAGTTACTTGGGGCTGTACATTTCCAGTGCTATATAGGAAACAGGATGTCAAAAGGGGGGGATTATGACCAAAGATATTCAAAAGCTTGTCCACCAAAGATGTTAAGTTCTTAGATCTCTTCTTTACCAAGACTCTTCCATGCTACCCTCCCTCTGCCATCATGAAAATCCAGCCTTCCTTCGGAAGGCCTACTTTCTAGGTCTTAGATTCTTTGCCTCCTTATTCTGTGAAACTCCAAAGTAGTCAGGCCCTGTGCCCAGGCCCTGAACTAGTGTGAGCACCATTCCCCAATGCTGTCTCAGCCCTTCCTCAGAATTCTACCTCTGTATCTTTTTATCCTGTGATTTCCCTCATTTTTCACCTAACTAATGTTTTGGTTATTTATTTTATCTATACTTGACACCACTGCTCAAATGCAGGATGTGTCATCAGGTTGCCAAAGAGTCACTCACCCCGGCTCTCAATAAGGCTTCAAAATAAACTTACAATAATCTCTCTAAATTATTTTACACGTGTAGTCTCTGCTATACACTTAAGATCTTGTTCATCAACAGTCCATTGCTAAATATCTATAGTATATCATACTATATTTTTAATAATACCTCAAATAATTTTTATTAATAGCACAATTATTATATTGTAATTTATATGTTATAACTGTTATTTCTTACATGATCATATTAGAAACTTGTTTTAATTTTTTGCATTTTTAGGAAAAGGGGGGAGGGAGAGGACTTCCTTGATCTGTGAAAGTCCCTGACCTGGCTTCAGCTCTCAGCTGCCCACCTGGATTGTACCCTCCCACACACATTCATACATGTCCTAATTCAGTGTGTGGGTGCACAGAAACAAGGAAGAAAAAACAAGTAAACAGACACTATTGGGAAGATGGCCGGAGAGGGACAGAGGAAGGAAATGCTTTCAACTGGGAAGGTCAGAGGAGGACATGGCATTGAAGCCGGCTTCAAGGTAGATTAAATTTTGGGCTGACCAGGTGGTGACACAGTGGATAGAGCATCAGACTGGGATGCGGAGGACCCAGGTTCGAGACCCGAGGTCGCCAGCTTGAGTGCGGGCTCATCTGGTTTGAGCAAAAAGCTCACCAGCTTGGACCCAAGATCGCTGGCTTGAGCAAGGGGTTACTCGGTCTGCTGAAGGCCCACGGTCAAGGCACATATGAGAAAGCAATAATGAACAACTAGTATGTCACAACACGCAACGAAAAACTAATTATTGATGCTTCTCGTCTCTTTGTTCCTGTCTGTCTGTCCCTGTCTCTGACTCTCTCTCTGCCTCTGTAAAAAAAAAAAAAAAAATTGTGCAAAGTGAATGACATAAATATAAGAGAAAGAGACAAATGTGGAAAAACATGGGGAAAATACAGGAGAAGAAGAAAAAAGTCATTTTACTGCCTTGGTTCAATAAATAAAATATGACACTCTGTAAAGAGGCAGATACAGCAGCTTCTCCATAGCCCTCTCCTGCCTCATTCATTCCACAAATCACAACATTCTACTGTTGGAGATTTGCTTTGAGGGGAACTAAACAAAGCTTTAATTAGGGTACTTATAGGTCTGTGTCAGCTATGAGAAAGGCTTTATCGGTTGCCTTGTGAAACTGAAAAAGGAAAAACTGACACAATGAGCAGGTGACAGTATCAACAGCATGGTGGAGAGCAGTGCGGGGACGGACACCAGGGAAGCCCTGCTGAGAGGGCAGCCGAGGTAGGGCATGGATAGAGCCTGCTGTGGCCACAGAGACTCGGGCCACACACACACAAATGGGAAAATATGATAAGATATTATTTTTTGCCTGTATTTTATTTTATCCAGAGCCATCTGGAAAGAAAGAAAGTTATAAGTAAAGGAATTAAGGTCATGAAGTGCTTGAAGATAAGCACCATGAAGACAAGGACTTTGTCTAATTTGGCTCTGCTTTATCCCAGAGCCTAGAACAGTGACTGACACTCAAATATTTTGGGGGTTATGAACAAATGCCTACTCTGTGCTTGGTACTTTGTCTACATTAGCTCATTTAAATCTCACACCTAAGTGCAGATGAAGAAATTGAGGTACAGGCAGAATGAGTCTTGGCCAAGGTCATTCAGCCAATGAATGACAGTGCCAACATTCAAATCCTAGTCTAGGCCCTGGCCGGTTGGCTCAGCGGTAGAGCGTCGGCCTGGTGTGCGGGGGACCTGGGTTCGATTCCCGGCCAGTGCACATGGGAGAGGCGCCCATTTGCTTCACCACCCCCCTCCCCTCCTTCCTCTCTGTATCTCTCTTCCCCTCCCGCAGCCGGGGCTCCATTGGAGCAAAGATGGCCCGGGCGCTGGGGATGGCTCCTTGGCCTCTGCCCCGGGCGCTGGAGTGGCTCTGGTCACGGCAGAGCAACGCCCCGGAGGGGCAGAGCATCGCCCCCTGGTGGGCGTGCTGGGTGGATCCCGGTCGGGCGCATGCGGGAGTCTGTCTGACTGTCTCTCCCCGTTTCCAGCTTAAAAAAAAAAAAAATCCTAGTCTAATTGAGTAAAGCTAGTGCTAGAAACCACCGTGAAACACTTCTTCACCAGACCGGAAACCAGACTATGACTATAGCACTCAGTAATCTTAGTTTGGCACAACTCAGTCTTATGATAGCATCACTCAGATGGCAACTGGGGGAACCAGTTTAGAGGAAAGTGAGCGGGTACAGAATACTAGGCGAAGCTGAAAAGTCAGGTTGATTCTGTTGTGTGGTCTCAAATTTGGTTCACTTGAAGCTAATTGGGACCAGAATTAGCAGGTCCCAATTAAAAGAACAAATGAGAATTTATTTCTTTTTATCTCAGCTTCTCTCTTTGGTTAAGAATCCTATAAAAGAAAAACAGCAACCATTCCTTTATTAAGCAAGTATTATCAAAATCTATCACATTTGTATTGAAAAGCACCAGGTAATTTCTTAATTTCAGTAACCTCAATTTGCTGCTAATGAAATTTCATGATGGCTGCAATAACCAATTACTCAGAAGTATTTTGGTAACTCATTGGCAAACTGAAACTAAATTATTTCTATATCTGACCATTTCTATTAACCATCATAGGCTCAAAGACATTTATTTTACCCTGGTACTCTATAATGATAGAAGAAGGAAAGGATAGAATGAATAAGTGGGATATTAAATAGTACTGTTTGTTTTGTATTCATTACTAATGGACTATGGCAGGTGACATTGTACATTCAGGCTACTAAGTCTGCTTCTGAATCTTTCCACTGAATACCAGAAATGTATGATGCAACAGAGACCAAGCTGACCGCCAGCCAGCCTTGTACTGACTAGTGAAAAACGGAAGTGAGTCATTCATTTTTCACCCACACTCTTGAAACTAAACCTAAAAGGGAAAGAAATGCAATACAAAATACAAGTCCATCTTGTTTACTGCCTTGTCAATACAGCTGCTAGAACAGTGCCTGGCATGAATGCTTACGGCATAGATGTTTAAAATAAGTATTTTTTGAGTAGCAGAAAAAGTGAACTTTTTTCCTATTATTCCTTTAATCTAAGAATAGGTAGGAAAGCAAGCACAAGAGAACAATGCTAATTACCCACAGAGTTTTTTAGTTTGCTGAGAAAACAGAAAGACTTGAAGTCAGGATCCACTTTCAAGTCTAAATAGGCATCGTGCACTTAACATGTCTGAGGTAGGACTTCTAATTTCCTCCCCTAGAAATTGGTGCCCCTCCTAATCTTAATAAATGTGTTTGCATCTAGCCAGCAGCTCAATCCTAGATGTGATATCTAATGCCTTTCTTCCCTTCATTTCCTCTATTTCTGCTCTCCAAAGTTTTCCGAATCTAACCACTTTACCACCCCAATCCCATCCCCACTGTCCAGCGCCTGGACCACCACAATAACCTCCAATTGGTCTCCCCACATCCAAGTTTACCTCACTACAATTTAATCTTCCCCCAGTTCTGCACCAGATAATTTCTTAGTTTCAGAAACTGTGATCAGTTTAATCATGAATATTATTTTACTCCTATGCTTATAATTCTGAGGGCTTCCTGTTGTACTTAGAACAAAAGTCTAATCTGCCATTGCTTCTAGGCCATAGGTAGTCAGTTCTCCTTACTCCCTCTTTTGACCTCACCTTGTACAAAACGGCTGCCTTGGCCTTCACCATGCTGCTTGCTTTTTTCTGTTTGATCTTTCTCATTGAAAGGACTCTCCAGTTGGTGTTTCTTTGTATGAAATGTCTTTCCTCCTAATCTTCTTGTGGCTGATTCCTTCTCATCATTCAGGTTTTAGCACAAACATCTCTTTATCTAGGATGCCTTCCCTGAATAATGTTGACTCTCCTCACAATATCCTCACACCAGGTACATTCTATCACATCACCCTGTTGTATTTTCTCCATAGAACTTAAACTATCCTCAATTGCATTATGGATATGCATACTTGATTATTGTATGTCTCCCAACTAGGATGCACTTTTGATAAAAGTAGAGATCTTATTAGTCTTGTTCTTCATCATTTCTCCTGAACCTCAAAAAATGTTTATAGAATGAAGGGCTATTTTCTAGAAGTCTTTGAGCAGTATTTATGCTTGTTTTTGGTACCTTTGTTGAGTATTAATTAGTCATTATATTATAGGATTTCTACAAGCAGGAAAAAAAAATAGGATTGAGATTGAGTCCTTTTATTTGGTTTCAGAGCGGAGTCTGACAGCCCTTTCTTCAGGAACTGCGTTTAAACTGCCATGTATTGCAGAGCCAATTCTGACACATCTGTATCAAAAACTGATATTCTCAATTCTCCATGTATAGCATTTAATTTTTTTTCCTAAGTATTACCCACATCTGGCATGGCTATTACAGCTAAATGAGTCTATTAACCACACATCTCCCACTCTTCTCTACACTATTACTTATACTGATAACTTCCAAAAAGTAAGTGGTTGCTTTTTAAATGTTGGCAGAAAAAAAAATTACTCTTTGCAATGGCAGAGAAATCTATTGTTACTTAGACAAGTGCCTCTTCAGTACGTAAGTTCTCAGAAAGCTAGCTTTCCAGAATATATCAGAGATGGTATTTAGAATAATTTCACTTTATTGAGCCTGCAGGCCGTATCATGGCACCTGAGGCTACTTGCCCTGCAGACTCACATAATGGCACTCTGTCCACTTGTGACTAAATAATATAACCCTCTAAACTTGATCTTCAAAGTCTAAGAAGACAGCCTACATCTACACAAATATTTTCTCTTCTTTGATGTCATTTACAACAGTTTTTAGCTTATTAGAGTAATCTAACTTTCATATTTAAATTAGTTGCATTAGTTATCTCTGCAAACAAAGCTGTTTTTATATTTTAGGTTTATTTCACAGTACCATCATTTGTCCATCTGTCTCTCTACTTACACTCAAAAATAAGACAATTCTGACAAGGTATTTTTTTGAATTTCCATTTTGGAAAGAAGAGTAACAACACAACCTAAAAAGACAAATAGATAAATCCTTGAAGGAAAAATAAATCTACATCTCTAAGAGGTATAGATAACCAAAAAATAAATAAGTAAAAATAAAAAGAATCAAAGTTATTCAAATAACAGTCTTCAAAGTTTTTAACAGAATTTTAAAATTATTTTTATTTAACATTGCACTGGATGATAAATTTCCACCTTTACAAATACAGTAATCATTTACTCATTTTAAAACAAAACCCTAAAACCAAAAACTTTCTGATAATCATTATTTAAGTTTTGTTTGCTTGTTTGTTTTTGTCTGTTTTAACAAAAAGAGGAATGTCATTATACAAAGATTTCAAATAGGCCATCTTTTTAAATAAGGCGATGATTCAAAAAAGACTAAGAATATAATATATAAATGGTTGATATAAATCTAATAAGATTTGTTAAAATTAGTAATATAACAAATATAAAGTGTTCTTAAATAATCATATAAAAAAGACTATCAATGTCTAAAATAGTGAGTTTGTTCAGACAACCTAAGTTATCATAAAAAGTGTTTTCCTGAGATATGAGGAAATACAATATTATTTTTTTTAAATAAATAAATTTATTCTTTAACAACTTTTAAATATCCAACACATATTTACTATTGGCACCATTCTGTATATCCCCAGGACTTATTTTTTTGATTGATTTTAATTTATTGTGTTTACATAGATTCAAGTCTCCCACTAAATATATCCCCCCACCCTCGTGTTCTCCTCAACATCCCCCTTGCCCTCCTCCCTCCAATGCCCTCTCCCCTTCCCTCCAGGATTAGCTTTTCTGCTCTCTATAATGCTGTGTTTGTGTATATAATTTCACCAATTTCTTTCCCTTCTCTGATCCCATCTTCTCATCCCCTTTCCCTCTGACCGCTTTCACTCTGGTTCCTTTGATCCCGCCTCTGTTTCTATTCCATTCCTCAGTTCACATTGTTCATTGGATTCCTCAAATGAGTGAGGTCATATAATATTTGTCTTTCTCTGCCTGGCTTATTTCACTTAACATAATAGTTTCCAGTTCCATCCATGTTGTCGCAAAAAGTAAGATTTTCTTCTTTTCCATATCCCCATAGTATTCAATTGTGTATATGTACCACTGCTTTTTAATTAACTCGTCCACTGACGGACACTTGGGCTGTTTCCAGATCTTGGTTATTGTAAACAATGCTGCCATAAACATGGGGGTGCATTTCTTCTTTTAAATCAGTGTTTTGGTATTCTTAGGATATATTCCTAAAAGTGGGAAAGCTGGGTCAAAGGGCAGTTCCATTTTTAATTTTTTGAGGAATCTCCATACTGTTTTTCACAGTGGCTGCACCAGTCTGCATTCCCACCAGCAGTGCAGGAGGGTTTCCTTTTCTCCACATCCTCGCCAGCACTTGTTACGAGTTGTTTTGTTAATAAGCACCATTCTGACTGGTATGAGGTGATATCTCATTGTGGTTTTAATTTGCATTTCTCTGATAATTAGTTATGAACATTTTGTTATCTGCCTATTGGCCATCTGTATGTCCTCTTTGGAGAAGTGTCTATACTTTTCTTTTGCTCATTTTTTTATTGGATTGTTTATCTTCCTGGTGTTGAGTTTTAGAAGTTCTTTATAAATTTTGGTTATTAATCCCTTATCAGATGTAATGTTGAATATGTTCTCCCATTATGTGGATTGTCTTTTTTTTTTTTTTTTTTTTTTTGTATTTTTCTGAAGCTGGAAACGGGGAGGCAGTCAGACAGACTCCCGCATGCGCCCGACCAGGATCCACCCGGCACGCCCACCAGGGGGCGATACTCTGCCCATTTGGGACGTTGCTCTGTCGCGACCAGAGCAGCTCTAGCGCCTGGGGCAGAGGCCAAGGAGCCATCCCCAGCGCCCCGGCCATCTTTTGCTCCAATGGAGCCTCGGCTGCAGGAGGGGAAGAGAGACAGAGAGGAAGGAGAGGGGGAGGGGTAGAGAAGCAGATGGGTGCCTCTCCTGTGTGCCCTGGCCGGGAATCGAACCTGGGACTTCCACATGCCAGGCCAACGCTCTACCACTGAGCCAACCGGCAGGGCCTATGTGGATTGTCTTTTTATTTTCTTCATATTGTCTTTAGCTGTGCAAAAGCTTTATAGTTTGATATAGTCCCATTTGTTCATGCTGTCCTTTATTTCACTTGACGGTGGAGATAAATCAGCAAATATATTGCTGCAAGATATGTCGGAGAACTTACTGCCTATGTTTTCTTCTAAGATGCTGATGGTTGCACGACTTACATTTAAGCCTTTTATACATTTTGAGTTTATTTTTGTGAATGGTGTAAGTTGATGGTCTAGTTTCATTTTTTGCAGGTATCCAATTTTCCCAGCACCATTTGTTAAAGAGACTGTCTTTACTTCATTTTATACTCTTACCTCCTTTGTCAAATATCAATTCTCCATGAAGGTGTGGGTTTATTTCTAGTTTCTCTGTTCTGTTCCATTGATCTCATGCCTGTTCTTATGCCAGTACCAAGCTGTTTTGAGAACAGTGGCCTTGTAATATAACTTAATATGAGGAAGTCTGATACCACTCACTTTATTCTTCTTTTTTAGAATTGCTGAGGCTATTCGTGGTTTTGGTTTTTTTTGTTTGTTTTTTTTTTTTGGTTCCATATAAATTTTTGGAAAATTTTTTCTATATTTTTGAATTATGTCATTGGTATTTTAATAGGAATTGCATTGAATTTATAAATTGCTTCGGGTAATATAGACATTTTCATGATGTTTATTCTTTCTATCCATGAACATAGTATATGCTTCCACTTGTTTGTATCTTCCTTGATTTCTTTTATCAATCTTTTATAATTTTTTGAGTACAAGGCTTTAACCTCCTTGGTTAAATTTACTCTTTGGTACTTTATTTTTGTTGTTGTTGGAATAGTAAAGGGGATTGTTTTCTTAATTTCTCTTTCAGACAGTTCATTGTTAGTGTATAAAAATGCCTCTGATTTCTGAATATTAATTTTATATCCTGCCACCTTACCAAAATTATTTATCAGGTCCAGTAGTATTTTGTCTGAGCCTTTAGGGTTTTCTATGTACAGCATCACATATCATCAGCAAATAATGATAGTTTTACTTCTTCTCTTCCAATTTGGATGCCTTTTATTTCTTCTTCTTGTCAGATTGCTGTGGCTAGGACTTCCAGAACTATGTTGAGTAAGAGTAGTGAAAGGGGGCACTCCTGCCTTGTTCCTGATCTTAAGGGATTGTTTTTAATTTTTGCCCATTGAGTATGATGTTAATTCTGGGTTTGTGAGATATGTTCCCTGTATTCCCACTTTGCTAAGAGTTTTGATCATAAATGGATGTTGGATTTTAGCAAATGCTTTTTCTGCATCTATTGATATTATTATGTGGTTTTTCTCCTTCCTTTTGTTTATGTGATGAATCACATTGATTGATTTGCAAATATTGTACCAGCAGTGCCTCCCCAGAATAAATCCCACTTGATCATAATGTATGATTTTTTTCATGTATTGCTGGATCCGGTTTGCTAATATTTTGTTGAGAATTTTAGCATCTAAATTCATCAGAAATATTGGCTTATAGTTTATTTTCTTTCTTTTTTTACAGTTGAGAGTACACAAAAGTTTGTTTTATTATTATTTATTAATTGTTGCATTATTTTTAATTAATTTTAATGGGGTGACATTGATCAACTAGGGTACATAGGTTTAGAGAAAACATCTCCAGGTTATTTTGACATTTGATTATGTTGCATACCCATCACCCAAAGTCAAATTGTCTTCCATCACCTATAGTTTATTTTCTTTGTGTTGTCTTTGCCTGGTTTTGGAATCAGAATTATGCTCGCCTCATAAAAGGAGCTTGGAAGTCATCCCTCCTCTTGAATTTTTTGAAATAGCTTGAGAAGAATAAGAGTTAGTTTTTCTTTGAATATTTGGTAAAATTCACCTGTGAAGCCATCTGGCCCAGGGCTTTTGTTTGTTGGGAGTTTTTTGATAACTGTTTCAATCTCATATGTTGTAATTGGTCTGTTTAGGTTTTCTGAATCTTCCAGATTGATTTTTGAAAGATTATATGTTTCAAAGAGTTTGTCAATTTTACCTAGGTTGTCTAATTTTTTGGCATACACTTCTTCATGGTATTTTCTTACAATCTTTTGTATTTCTGCTGTGTCAGTTGTTACTTCTCCACTCTCATTTCTAATTTTATTTATCTGAGTTCTCTCTCTTCTTTTCTTGGTGAGTTTGGTTAAAGGTTCATCAATCTTGTTTACCTTTTCAAAGAACCTGCTCTTGGTTTCATTGATTCTCTGTATTATTTTTTTAGACTCTATGTCATTTATTTTCACTCTAATCTTTATTATTTCCTTCCTTCTACTTCCTCTGGGCTTTACTTGCTGTTCTTTATTTAGTTATTTTAGATGCAGGGTTAGGTTGTTTATTTGAGCTTTTTCTTGTTTCTTAATGTATGCCTGTAATGCTATGAACTTCCCTCTCAGGACTGCTTTTGCTGTGTCTCATAAATTTTGAGTTGTTGTATGTTCATTTTCATTTGTTTCAAGAAATTTTTTATTTTTTCCTTGATCTAATTGTTAACCCATTCATTATTTAATAACATGCTATTTAGTTTCCAAGTGTTTGAGTGTATTTCAGTTTTTCTGTTGTAGTTGATTTCTAGTTTCATGCCTTTGTGATCAGAGAAGATGCTTGATATGATTTCAATCTTAAATTTTTGAGATTTCTTTTGTGTCCTAACATGTGGTCTATTCTAGAGAATGTACCATGAGGTCTTGAAAAGAATGTATATTCTGCTGCTTTAGGGTAAAAGGTTCTAGAGATATCTATTAAATCCTGTTGATCTAGTGTGTCCTCTAAGTATGCTGCTGTTTCTTTGTTAATTTTCTTTCTTTAGGATCTATCCAGTGATATTAGTGGGGTGTTGAAATCCCCTACGATTATAGTATTACTGTTGATCTCGCCCTTTATTCCATCAAAATCTGCTTTATAGATTTAGGTGCTCCTCTATTAGGTGTATAGATATTTATAATGGTTATCTCTTCCTGTTGGATCATTCCCTTTATCATTTTGTAGTGACTTTGTTTATCCGTTACTATAGCCTTTGTTTAAAAGTCTATTTTGTCAGTTATAAGTATTGTTATCCCAGCTTTTTCATTTCTATTTGCATGAAATATTTTTTTCCATCCCTTTACTTTCACTTCATGTATCTTTTTTTTTTTTTTTTTTTTTTTTTTTTTTTTTTTTTTTGAGGTGGGTCTCTTGTAGACAGCATATGTACAGGTCCTGTTTTCTTATCCATGCAGCTACCCTATGTCTTTTGATTAAAACATTTAATCCATTTACATTTAAGGTTATTATTGATATGTAGTTGTTTATTGCTATTTTACTCTTTAAATCTAATGTACATTCTTCTTTTACTAGATTTTTTTCCTTTTGTTTTGATACAACAGGCTCCTTAACATTTCTTGCAGCATTGGTTTGGTTGTAATGATTTCCTTGAGGTTTTTTGTCTGGGAACTTTTAATTTCTCTTTCAATTTTAAATGATAGCCTTGCTGGATAAAGAAGTTTTGGTTGTAGGCTCTTGTTCTGCATTACTTTCTTGCCATTCCCATCTGGCCTCAAGTGTTTCTGTTGAAAAGTCAGATGTCATCCTTATGGGGTCTCCTTTGTAGGTGATTGACTACTTTTCTCTTGCAGCTTTTAGTATTCTTTCTTTATCTTAATTTTGGTATTTTAATTATGATGTATCTTACTGTAGGTCTCTTTGGGTTCCTCTTTAATGGGATTCTCAGTGCTTCCAGAACTTGTGTGACTTTTTCCTTCATCAATTTAGGGAAGTTTTCATCTATGATTTCTTCAATCAGGTTCTCTATCCCTTGTTCTTTCTTTTCTTCTTCAGGAACCCCTATGATGTGGATGTTATTTTTCTTCATGTTGTCACAGAGCTCTCTTAGAGTTTCCTCAGACTTTTTGATCCTCTTTTCTTTTTGCTGTTCTGCTTCCATGCTTTCACTTATCTGTCCTCTAAATCACTGATTCAATCCTCTGCTTCATCCAGCCTCCTGCTTTTAATTCCTTCTAGTGTAGTCTTCATTTCTGATATTGTGTTTGTCATTTCTGTCTGCTTCTTTTTATGATTTCAATGTCCTTTTTGATGCCTGCTATCTCTTTGTTTAGGTACTCATTT
This sequence comes from Saccopteryx leptura, assembly GCF_036850995.1. Taxonomy (NCBI): domain Eukaryota; kingdom Metazoa; phylum Chordata; class Mammalia; order Chiroptera; family Emballonuridae; genus Saccopteryx; species Saccopteryx leptura. The sequence goes on from NC_089506.1 coordinate 142,705,590, forward strand.
TGTCCATCTATTGTTGCTCTAAAATCTTTGAGCATCCTAACAATCATTATTCTAAACTCTGCATCCAGTATCTTGGTTAGTTCCATCTTATTCAGTTCTTTTTCTGGTAATTTTTCTTGTTGACTCATTTGAATTGCATTTCTGTCTCCTCATTTTGTCTCTGTATAGACTGCTCTTTGGATGTGTTGTTTGTGTAGCTAGTTGAGTATAGGGTTGGTGTTGTTTGTCTCCTGTTTTTAGTTGTGGTTTTTCTAGATCTTCTTGGCTTGGCTTCAGCTGTTTGTATTTCACTGTAGGCTACTTGTCTGCTGCTGCTGCTCTTTTTTCTGTTTATGACAGCATGTTCTATGCCTTAGCTGGGTCAGGTGTGAAGAGCCTTTACTTAAGATACCACTCTAACTAAAGTTGTTAGGTCCTGAGCTGATGCTCTCTATATCTGGCCATGGGATTTACCAACCCCGGACCTCCCTGGCCAGAACCTGGCTCAGATCAGTGGGAGTCACTGCTTTTGACTGGCCCTTAGCAACTTTCTTGGAGCTACAGGTGATCCAGAATTTGTGGCTGCCTCTGCTGGGCCCTGATGCTGTTGTAAATATCAGCTGTATTCCTAAGCTGGCTTTTATCTACTCTTGGCCAGTGTGTGTGGCCTCTCTATTCCTGAAATGTGGTCTTTCTGCCAGCCTCTCGCCGCCTCCACCTCCTTGGGCACTCAGGCACCAGTGTGGGCTTGGGGGCCACAGCTCAGGCTGCTCCACTCCCCAAACCCCCCCTCCCCACTGGCACCCAAGCTGCCTATCTGGGCTCTGCCCCCCATGGGCGTGTGGGATGCCTCTTGGTGCTCTGCCCCTCACCATCATCATGTGGGCTTCCTGGATCCACCCCCTGTGGGTGTACAGGACCCCTTGCAGGGCTACACCTCTTGTAGGCATGTGGGACACCTCGTTCTACAGGGTTCTACCCCCTGCAGGCACACAGGAGTCCGCTTCAGGCTTTACCCCTCACTGACACCATGTGGGCTGCCTTGTTGGGCTCCGCCTCTGTCCACTGCTCTGGCCCAGTGCCACCACTGCCTCAGCAGCCAGGATCTCCTGCCCTTCACAGGGTACTCAGCAGTTTGGGGGAGAAGGTATAGCCTAGACCTCAGCACTCAAAACCTGTGTCCTTGATGTACCCCTGTTTCTAAGTGTCTCTCTTCACTGACTGGAGCAGGAGAGTCTCTTTTGGGTGGGGTAATTGTTTCTGTTTGCTGGTTCTCCCAGGAAGAATGTCCTGTTTAGGTTTGGGGAGTGGCCTAGTACAAGGGTCAGGGTGGCTGTCCCCCACAATTTCTCCCTGTGCCCCAGAGATTACATTCTTCTCTCGCAAGTCCAGTCCTCTCAGTGTTACACGCTTCCAGAGCCCCAGGTCAGTGGCTGTGAATGAGGTTTTCTGCATGGTCCCTTTAAGACAGAGCCTGGGTGTCAGAGTTCTGTCTCCCTCTCACAAACAGTGACCCAGCTCTTCTTTCTTTTTCTGTCCGTACACTTCCTCTAGTCTCTGGGGCTCCAGCCTGGCATTCCAGTCCTGTGGCTGAGGACCCATAACTCTCCAGCCAACCCACCCCACCATGAGAGACCCTCTGGGTTGCCTTTCACTCCTGGGAGTGGGGCAGCCCTTTCCACGTCTCCACCTTTCCTACCAGCTCAGTGTGGTTTCTTCGGTGATGCTTGGTTATAGATTCCTTTTATTTTAATTCAAAGTTGGTTTTTCAAGATGATTGTTCCTAAATTAAGTTGTAATCCAATTTGGTCCTGGGAGATGGGACCTATAGATGGGAGCTATAACCTCTGCCTACTCTGTTGCCATTTTCCCTACTCCGCAATATTATTCTTCTTGAAATTTTTCTATTTGAGGTTTCCCACTGAATAAACTAGCTGAGGCTCTGAAACTGGCAATATATATTTGAGTGCTAACAACCTGTAAAAGTTAATACTTTTCTTTTTTGCATCATCCAAGGGTATTATTGAACTTACAGCCAACTAGCCTGCTCAGTATACAGTTCTGATGTGAAAGATACTTTTCTCTATAGGAGCCTATATGTCTTCAGGGAAATCCTTGCAGTTGTCTAAGAGAGGCAAATGGCTTATCCCATTTTGTAATAATTTAATGGTCTTATTAGTGAAAGAATGGGAATTTCCTCATAATATTTTTTTATTTTGATGTTTGGAACTCTTGACTCAACATTCTAGAGCAAGAGACTAATAAATTCTTTGTGATTTGATGCAAAAATACAGTCTTCAAAAATAAAGTTTAAAAAATAGTAATATAAAAGCACCGTCGTATTTGTACTGTTTATTCATTTTCCATTTACATTCAAATGCAGGGTTTTGCAAGAAATTACTGATATAAGAAGCAAATGAACACTAAATCACTACTGAGAGTGTTCATTCACTTTGATAATTAGGAACTGATACCAAATATTTCAAATTACCAGTTAGAGGAGTTTTAAATGAGATTTGCCAAATAATTGTCACTTAGTATCAGAAACACCAAAATATAGGCATCATAGCAGTCTTCAAAAGCTTTAAATCTCTTTTAGAAAAACAAAATAAATAAAGGAAAAAAATCACGTAGGCTAAGTAAAAAATGAGTGGTATAGACACTAAGTTTTAGGTGGTCCAACATAATAAGCTTTAAATTATTTTTCCCAGTTTAAAATAATGTTTGATTAAAAATTCCTTGTGAAGAAAACTTAGTTATCAAATTAATTAATATTTATAAAAATTAAAAACAGCAACCCTACATTTAGAAATTTATTCTATTGAAATACATCTATTTGTATACAAGACATATGTAAAAATAATGTTGATTGCTATAAATGTTTATTGCTGAAAATCATAACAACTTAAATGTCTGATAATAGGATACTAAAGGCACAAAATAAATTATACTTACAAAATGTAATACTAGATGGTTTTATTTAAAAGTGAGTTAGTGCTTGACCTGTGGTAGTGCAGTGGTAAAGCATTGACCTAGAATGTTGAGGTCACTGGTTCGAAACCCTGGGTTTGCCTGGTCAAGGCACATGTGGGAGTTGATGCCTCTTGTTCCTCCCCCACCAGTCTCTCTCTCTCTCTCTCATCTCTAAAATAAATAAATAAAACCTTTAAAAAAATAATAAAACTGATTTTATATTTGTAATTTATTGTTATAAAATAATGTCTAAGAAATATCAAGTGGATAAGTCACCAAACTGTATGTATATATATGTCTGGAAGACGTGTATGAAATTAATACCAATTGCTTTTGGGAAGGAAGCTATGTGACATGTTGTCAGGGGAGAAAAAGTGAATTTCATTATATAAATTTTTTAAATAATTTAAAATTTTGATCAGGCACATGCACTTTTTATGAAAATACTTGGAAAATATAAAGAATGGGAACTTAAAAAAATATTATCTACATTTTTCTCATTCAATTAAGACTCCCATTTCAAAGTAATCCAAAACAAGTAATGTGACAACTTTGCATTAAAGAATAAAAATTTATTTAATGGCTCCTTAAATTTTACTGAGCTTTAAAAAAGAAGAAAATTATTATAAAACATTTCCCTAGGCTATGCTTCTATACAAACATGCTGTTTGTTTTATCAAATTTTGTATATACAGATATTCTAATCCTGTTGGATTTATTTCACTTTGAGAGAAACAAATATTGAGACAAGGTAATAGCTGACATTGTTTTAGCACTAATTGATTTTTTTCTTACAGTTGCTAACCACATCCTCTACCAAAATATCTTTATGTAATGTCTATATCTGGTAAGTTTCTTTGTAAGTAGCAAGAATTTTTAAACACTCAAATATTATTTTTAAATATCTAAAAGCTATAAGTTTTAAAAGTTCAAAATAACTAGTGTATTAGTAATTATAATCATCAAATGGTATTTCTTCATATTACTATAGCTCAGTTCTGATCCTTAACACAGCTGCTTTTCCATTATCCATCAATGATATATATTGTTAGCGTGTGTTCTAACTCCTTCTAATATTAATAAAACAAAAGTTAATGTGCTAATAAAAATAGTTATAATAAATCTATAAAAAAGATTGAAAGCAATAATTTTTCAGAAATGTAATATTCAAGTAAAAAAATATGACCATTTATTTTTAATAAGATAAATATAAATTAAATAGGAAGATATTTAACTTAAATATTTAAAAGAAATAGTACAGAAAAATAAAGTATTACCTATTAAAGTTCAATGAAGTGGTTAAAAAGAAAAATCATTGAGAAGTATTCTAATTTAATGATATTTTTATAAATAGTAAATACTATATATATATATAGTATATATATAGTATATTTCCAAGCATCAAATATATATATATATTTCCAAGCATCAAAATAAAGAAAAGCTAAAAATAAATAAGTATAAAATTTGAACCACTGTAGACAACTGACTTCAAGAAGAATATTTTTAATAACTTTTCCTAAGGCTATACCTAATTAAAATATATCTAAAAATCATTACATGATTTAGGTATTTTTAAATCTCACCTCTTTAGAATAGCCAGTGAATAATACATTAGGTGTTTGACTTTAATAACAGAATGTATTTCATATTTTTACATTATCAAACAGAAACAAACTCAAAAGCAAGTAGCAATAAAATGCTGTTTCAATCTGTTAATTCTTCCAGTTTGAACTGACTAATAATACAAACTGACACTTCTTATGAGGACGAAGTCCTGTTTAAATGTAACTATTCTTGATTTTTTGTGGAAAAGAATGAGTGTATACACTAGAAGTTAACAATCTACTAAATAAAATATACTTGACAGCTAATCCTTCTGGGTGAATATATTGGGCCAAACTCTGTTTCTATGCTTGCCTTAGGCTCCTATTAAGGTCAAACACAGTATATAATTTGGTTGATGTTCAAAATCCTAGGAACTTTTCTCAGAACAATAATTAGGGAGAAAACATAAATTTTCTCTAAATTAGAAGATTCTATTTTATATCACTATCACCTAAATTCTTAAATCCAGCAGGAAGATGAGGGAAATTATTTCATACTTTATATTAGCAATTTTCAACTGGTGTAGCTCAAGAATTTTTAAAACATGTAATACCTGACTATTTAGTCAAGGGCACTGACCTCTTTTTCCTTAGATTATCAAACAAAAATGTAACAGCCAACACAACAATAGCTGTCTGGTGTGAATGAATCAAAATTATTCCTATTATTTTTTGTCAGATCAGCAAAAAATATGTTTTCTGGCGTGCCGCAAATTTTAGTAATTAGTTTATGTGTGTCATGAGATGAAAAAGGTTGAAAATTGCTGCATTTTGGAAGGACGAAAAGGAAGGAGGGAGAAAAGGGAAGGAGGAATGAAGGAAGGAAGGAAGAAAGAAAGGGAAGAAGAGAGGAAGGGAGGGGGGAGAGGGAGGAAGGAAGGAGGAAGGGAGCAAAGGAAGGAAGGAAAAAAGGAAGGGAGGAAGAAAGGAAGGAAGAAAGGAAGGAAGGAAGGAGGGAGGGAGGGAGGAAGGAAGGAAGGAAGGAAGGAAGGAAGGAAGGAAGGAAGGAAGGAAGGAAGGAAGGAAGGAAGGAAGGAAGAGCAAAGAATAGAATAGAGAAAGAGAGAGAAAATTAACATGCTTCATAGTTTCTCCAGGATATACTTATATTTATTCTACCACAGAAGTTAACTATTATCACAATCTTCATTAAAAATGCATGTCCTAAACAACAGTGCTGTCCAAAATTAATCTTTGAGGACTCTTTACAAATTGTTCTATATACACTTTGTGCAATGACATTTTCCCTACCAATGTCTCTTCTTATAAAATGTTTCTAACCAGATGTTAACTATGATGATAAACAAAATGTTCATCAGTGCAGCTGGATGCTTACTGAGATATTGGCATTTCAATGTTGATCATTTAAAGACTGAAATGACCTTATAACCACAAAGAAAAAGCTGTAATTTATTCATTCACTTGCTCACTCACCATAGCACTCTACCAGGGCCCTACTTATTGTCCCTCAGTACTACCTATTCTTTTATTTTCTTTTTATAAATAAATTTTTAATAATGTTAATGGGGTGACATCAATAAATCAGGGTACATATATTCAAAGAAAATATGTCCAGATTATCTTCTCATTCAATTATGTTGCATACCCATTGCCCAAAGTCAGGTTGTCCTCTGTCACCTTCTATCTAGTTTTCTTTGTGCCCCTCCCTTCCCCCTTCCACTCTCCCTCCTTCCCTCCCGCACCACCCTTCCCCACCCCCCCGCCACCCCCAGTAACCACCACACTCTTGTCTGTGTCTCTTAGTCTCGTTTTTATGTCCCAGCAATGTATGGAATCATGTAGTTCTTGATTTTTTCTGATTTACTTATTTCACTCCATATAATGTTATCAAGATCCCACCATTTTGTTGTAAATGATCCAATGTCATCATTTCTTATGGCTGAGTAGTATTCCATAGTGTATATGTGCCACATCTTCTTTATCCAGTCTTCTATTGAAGGGCTTTTGGTTGTTCTTATGTCTTGGCCACTGTGAACAATGCTGCAATGAACATGGTAGAGAAATATGATACTTTAAGCAAATCAAGGCTAAAAACCCTCCACACCAGATCCTTAACTAAGTTAGCCCAGGCAGCCAGTGCTGTATTGCCAAAGTTAGTGCCATTTGATGGGGGCTTCTAAAAATAATTCTGGGTGCCAACCTCAACATTTGTCCTGCAGTTATTTTTTTATTTGTTTCCTGCTTGAATAAATCTTTTAAGTAAAATAATTCATAGGTTAAGAGAACAGATTGATGATTCTCAGAGGCAAAAGTAGGCATGGATGAAATAAAAGAAACATATCTTGGTAATATAATACACAGCATAGTGACTACAGTTAAAAGTACTGTATTATATATTTGAAAGTTACTAAGAGAGTAGATCTTAAGAGTTTTCATCAGAAAGAAAATAAATTTTATAATTATGTGAGATGATGAATGTTAATTAGACTTAATGTGGTGGTCATTTTGCCATATAAACAAATATTGAATCATGTTATATACTTGAAACTAATATAATGTTACATGTTACTTATATTGCTGAAAATATACTGGAACAAAAATTTTCAGAATATTAATGGTGACAATTGCTGAACTGAGAATTTTTGGAAACTTTGTTTTACCTTTGCCAGTTTATAAACAGGGGTGAACAAAAGTAAGTTAATAATAATAATAGATAATACAATAAATAAAAATACAAGATTGAACCCTGTATTTCATGTACTCACCACTGTGAGGTGAATGTGGTAACTACTACACCACAGAAACACCTATGTATTCACAACTGTAAACCTAATTTTGCCCAAATTGTACACTATTTTTATAACTGGAATTTAAAAAATTTATTGAATTTATTAGGGGGACATTGGTTAATAAAATTATATATGCTTCAAATATACAATGCTATGATACCCCATCTGTATATTGTATTGTGTTCACTACCCAAAGTAAAGTCTCCTTTCGATATAATTGAAGAATTTTTAATTTTCAAAGTTATTTCATTGGTCTTAGCATTTTCTTAGAGTTCCAGAGCATTGAGTAGTTATTATTGCTGATAGACATGTTTCTCCCATTGAAAAAAGACTTTTAAAAGTGAAGTCTCACTCTCTTTCTATTTCCTGTTGATTCCCAATTTTATTTTTTATTATTTTTATTTATTTAAAAAAGTTTTTAAGAATTTTAAAAAATTTTATTTAGAAAATAAAATTTAACAGGGTGACATTGATCAATAAGAGTGCGTAGGTTTCAGGTAAACATTTCTATAGCATTTGAACAATTAATTATGTTGTATACCCAGCACCCAAAGTCAAATCATTTTCTATCACCTTATATTTGTCCTTCTTTACACCCTTCCCTCTCCCCCTGCCCCGTCCTTCTCCCTTATCTCCCCCTCTTCCTGGTAACCACTTCACCTTTATCTATGTCCATTAATCTCAGTTTTATATCCCCCCTATGTATGAAATCATACAGTTCTTAGCTTGTCCTGATTTACTTATTTCACTCAGATAATGTTCTCAAGGTCCATTCATGTCGTCATAAATGGCACTATGTCATCATTTCTTATTGCTGAGTAGTATTCCATTGTTTATTTGTACCACATCTTCTTTATCCAGTCATCTATCAAGGGACACTTTGGTTGTTTCCATGTCTTGGTCACTGTTAACAATTCTGTGATGAACATGGGGGTATGTTTGTCTTTACATAACAATGTTTTTGAGTTTGGGGGGTAGATACCTTGTAGAGGGATTGCTGGGTCATATGGTAGTTCTATTTTTAATTTTTTTATGGTGGTTCCCAATTTTAAAAACATATACTTGTGGTCCTGGCCAGGTTGCTCTGTGGATAGAGCATCATCTGGTAGATGGAAGTCACATGCTCCATCTCCAGTCAGCGTACTTATGAGAAGTAATCAATGAGTACACACATTCTCTCCCTCTCTTTCTTCCTACCTTCCTCTCTCTTTCTCTCTCTCTCAAGTCAATGGAAAAACTTTTTAAAAGTAGCATTTACTTGTGTTGATAGGTCTTGATTATGAAGAGTACTCTTTTTCATGAAAGCAACACTGGCCATTATCCTAAATAACACTAAATCATTAAAGAAAACCTTTAAAACACACCTTCAAAACATCTTAGCAACTGCTACTTAAAGAAAGAAAAATTGATGATGGGCTGCAGCGTATAGTTTCCTACACTAGGCTCTATTTTGAGTCTGATAATAAAGATTCTATCCTAGATAGAGATAACAGTCTTCCTGGAGTAGGTCGGTGACAGTATATGACAGCTGTTCTCCTTTCTGACTGTTCATTCCTGGTCTTCCTCTGGGTGCTTTTTATTTGTAAGGCACAAACATGTGGTCTTATTTATTAACTCCTTGATCATGATTTTATATTTAGTTTCAAGTGTCATGGTCCTTATTTTAATCGAGGATATTTAAATACATTCCCTGAGAATAAAATGATATTTGCTATTCCAGCAATGCCGCTGAGGTATTTTGAGTAAACAACTTAACTAAAAATACGTCCTTCTTTTCTGAATCACTTTGAATGATGATTTCTAAAGGAAGTGTCTTCACTTCGTGCGGAACCACTGACTCACAGACAGAAGCTCCTTTGTTTCCTGTCATTCTGAGCACTAAACTTAGGGAGCAAATAAATCAAACCCTTTATTATCTGAGGACCTTTTGGATCTATAGAAACAAAATGAATAGAAATACTTTAGTAATGGTTTGTCCCATTTTCTAATAAGTTTGACTTTGGCCATTTGCTTTCCAAACCTGTTGCACTGTTTTCATACTGCGGAAGCAGTACTTCAGTGCAAACACTGTGCTGCTGTTTTTGCTACTGGTGATTTCAACTGAAATATTTTCAAATCAAATCATCATTTTGGCATCGTGTCTGCCACTTACAGAGAGAAGATTTGGAACTGAAACAAGGTGTCAATTCACATGCCCTCTTTGGAATATACTGCATGTCCCACACCTGACAGGCTCAGCACATTCCTAGAATGTCTTTTGCTTTTGGTGTGCCTGGCCTGCCAGTGAGTAACACCCACACAAATACATAGAATAAAAATATGTACTATTTTTGGGTTCTCCAAATATAAACTACCTGCAAAAGTGCAGTCTAAAATCATAGTTGTTGTTTTTTTTTTAAGAAAACTTACCACATAAACACTTCCTCAGATACCAGTGTGACACATGACCTGACTGATGAAGGAGGTGGCCTTGCCAGGATGTCAAGAATGCAAACATTTGAAAGGAAATGCTAGTGGCAGAAACAGAGACGCTAACTGACAGATGAGCCACTGAAAGATTTCCTAGATAAAAAGCATTTTGTTTACATAAAAGTTTTTGTTTGCAAAGAAGTATTTTCTGAATTTAGGGAAGACACAGCTCTAATGAGTCTGACTTACAAGGAATATAGCTCATCACTAGTAATATTATTTAAAAGTATTTTTAACAATTGGTTACTGAGAATCAAATATACACATATGATTCTTGGAACACCAGGAGAATTGTTTAGATGTTGACCAGTTTACAGGTTTTCTTAAATGAGTAAGAAGAACATGAGAAAAATGCATTTAATTTTTTTTAATATATATACAATCACGGGAGTGAGTGCAATAGAATATGTGGAGATAGCATAGTTTTAAGGGAAGAAAGCTACAATTTTCTAATCTATGAAACAGAAATAATAATACCTATTTTGGGACTACTTGTGGATTAAATGTGCTATTATTTCGATAAGTAGTTTGGGATAAGTCATTTAAAGGAGACTAAATATTAGGAAATTACTTGCACCCCATTAGGGAAAGTACCCATATGAATGACAGGAGGTTTTGGAAATGAGGATAGGGACATAGTCTTATTTAATACTGTGATGTTGTATATAGCTTTGTCATGAAAAATAGCAAAGAAAACGCTGTAGAAATAAGAATGAAAACAATTAAGATGGTCAAATTTAATTAGTGAATTAAAGTGTTAAAGCTTTTGAGAGAGATGAAAAAAAACAAGCATGACTTGATAAAGAAAAAATACCAGGTAATCGCTATTTGATCTTGACTGAAAAAAGGAAAAATGAACAGTAATGGGCAAAGCTGATTATAGAAGTTGACGGTGGATGTGATCTCTTTTATGATAGAAATTTGAGGAGTGCATAACATCGCTCCCTGCTTGAAAACATTCACTTATATGTTCTCAGGATTCATATTTGATTTTTATTACCTGTGACATTTTGTAGCCCCTAAAGCACACTAAGTAAATGTTCTTGGATAAAGAATGAATGAGTGTTTGAGCTTGTCCCTCTGTCCCCAGAAGCAGATCCTAAAATAAGGATTTAAATGTTAGTACAGCAGGTCCTCAAATAACCTACTTTTGTTCAGGCTAGATTTATTACATTAATGAGATTCATAGAAACTTAACTCTTGTTTATATTAATTAACCTATGGTAAAATTGGTTTCATTTTATGTCATTCCATTTGAAGTCTCAGAACCTATCCATGATTTTGAGACTTACTGAGTTTATTTGCAAGGTAATCTTAGGAAGCCCCATTAAAAGACTGGGTAAGTGAAAATAAAAAGGAGAAAAGGGATTCAAAAAAAGGTTACGTTAATCAGCATGTTACCATTGTGGGCCATTGGGGCTTATTTCTACTAGGGGCTTCTGAAAATGATGTGCAACACCCATTCTTTATTAGTTGAAGGTTACTGCTGAGGGTATCAATTCCCTAGTCCCCTCTACTTTTTTTTTTATAAGTGAGAGGAGGGGAAATAGAAAGACAGACTCCCTCATGCACCCTGATCCACCCAGTAACTCTTGTCTGGTGCTGATGCTCAAATAAGCTGAGCTATCCTGAGCACCTGAAGCTGATACTCAGACCCATTGAGCCACGGGCTCTGTGAGGGTAAGAGGGAGAGAAGGGGGAGAGGAGGAGAGGGAGAGGAAGAGAAGCAGATGATTACTTTTCATGGGTGATCTGACAGGGGATCGAACCTTGGACGTACACACACCAGGCTGACCTTCCTGTTAAGCATGCTCCTTTGGCAGACAAAGTTCTCAGGCAGACTCTAAGGTATTTGCAGTAAAGAACTGTAGACTGTATATGAATGGGTAGTACTGGAGTGAAGTCAGAGAAATGGTGCCGTGAGGAGCACGACCGACAAATCTCCCCAAAACTTCAACAAGTTCATCAACCAAAGACAGAAAAATCTATCCTTGGAGCATATGGGAGTTCCACACACTGAAGGCAAAGGTAGGGTCGAGCGAAAAATTGACTAAATATATGATCAACCCTGAAGGAAATAAGTCAGACAAAGGAACACTCTGCCTTCCTCACTAACCTGAGCAAAGGTTGCTTTCACTTGGAACTGAGGGGGGGGGGGGGGCTAAGGGTGTGGAGAAAGCTAGGCTGCAGTACGGATGTTCATTCAAGCCGAGTGTTGGGCAGATAAAATGTATTATGCTCACTTTGTTAAAGTGGCGCTGCCCACGTGGAGGCCGTTGCCCAGGTGATATTAATGTGTCTCTGTGGGCAGGCAGAATCCTTGTAGCCTGGGGCTTGGTTTTGGGATTAAGCCTTTCCCACCCATTTTGATGTGGGGTGGTACAATCCAATCATGCCTCAGAGAAGTGACTTTGTATTAGAGACTTCCCTATTTTGTATATTGGATTAAGGGTTTGGATAGCTACACTATAAAATGGGGGCAGAACGAGAGTTTGCTCTCTTGGTTCCTGGGATGATTAGCATGAGAGAGCAGAAGGAGCAGAGCAGAGAGCAGAAAGAGGCCATGTGGCCAGGAGAAGCAGCCAAGATGGCGGAGTGCTGAGTGAGATGCCAGTTTGTGCAGAGTTTGTATCTGGGATAAGGAAGGAGATGGGGAACTGAGGAGAATAAGGCTGGTGAGCTAGAAACCTTTGATTCTAGGAAACTCGTATAAGTCAGTGGCTTTGTGAGCACTGAATGTGAGTGGGTTTTGGAGCCCAGTGTATGTTTTTACTTGCCCGCCAGGTGCAAGCTAGGATTAAAGACTATGGCCCACCAGTTTGTGGCTCCGTTGTTTCTTTACCAACTGTCCGAATCCAATGCGAACCTGCATGGGCCAGGCGGCTGTGATAGTGACCCCAGCCATGGCTCCTGGCTTTACACCTAGGAAAGAGTGTGCCTGTGGTGAATCAGTCCACACGAGCAAACATCTGCGTGCCCCGAGCAAACGCCCGCGCGCTGCCAGCAAATGCCTGCGCCGTGAACAGCAGCTGCCAGGGGCATGCGGGGAGTGCGACAAAGTGAACTTTCCTATGCCCAAGCTTCTCTAGGCAGGCGGGGCGCCTCACCCAGCCATTCAAGCTAACAATCAAGTGTCGGGGGAGGGGCGCGTGGGCAGCTTGCAGTTCTTTCTGGAGCAGATCGGTGGATCCAATCATTGAAATTAGCTTAACCCACAGTCTGCTCACCTCCCAACTGACCTACACAGCTCTAATTGACAAGATCTCTCTCAGTTCTGCGATTTAAGAAAAGAGGCGTGATATTTTTTAGTGCCTCTTGGTAAAGGGGTGGGGGCATCTTCTGACTGGCAGAGCTTTCATACTCAGGGATATACACTAAAAAGAGGGACTTGGCAGTGTTAAGACCTCCTGTACTGCAGGCAGCGACTAGGGAATCTTCTTCCCAGACAAAACAGATTACAAAGTGCAAAAGCCTGGGGAGAGTGGTCCCACAGAGTGCAAGGCATGCTGAACAGGCCTAGAGGCTCATAGAAAGTCACCTTGAGAGCAATTGGCTCCCAGCCCTGCCTGATTACTCTGGTGGCTCAGACTGCCAGAGCCTTACCCAGAGCCCTGCATTTAGTGGAGATAGAGTGGGGATTTTCCAGCTCTTTGAGCCTCTTACTCCCCAGGCAGAGGCAGCAGCAGCCTCATAGCTGGATCATCAGGCTGCTAATTCAGGAAGGAAAGACTAGGAGAGAGGCTCCGGGAAAATGGACTCTCTCATTGTCGGAGCCTGCAAACGCTGACAAGCCTTGACTACCAATGAGACTGAAGCCTAATATATGACATCGCTGTAGAGTCTCATCAACTGCAAATTCCTACCTAAGCATGCCACAGCGGCAAAGCCTGGAGTAGAGTCACCAACCAGGAAGAGGAAGAAGAAAGAAAAAGGAAGAAGAAGTTAACTTCTCAAAATCAAGAAAAATCCACAGACTTTATAACTTGTTCCACTATTTTTTTGTTTCTTTCATCTTCTTGCCTTTATTATTATTATTTCTATTTCTTCGACCTTGGTACTTTTATTCTCTGCTTGTCTTATTCTATCCTCTTCTTGAACTACACTATCCATAAGTGTTACATTTTATTTCTTGTCTTCTTCCTTATTCTCCATGAGGGTTACACTCCAAAACCCTTAACTCTCTCTCTCTCTCTCTCTCTCTCTCTCTCTCTCTTTGTTTTTTTTTTTCTTTTTTCTTCTTTTCCTTTTCCCGTTTTTCTTATTTCTCCTGCTCTATTAGTTTCTTCTTTTCTCCTTTTACTTTTCCTCTCATTCAAACCTCAATCACAAACAAATTATTTATTTTGGGACTCAAGTTTTCTTTGTGGCATTTTGGGTGCTTTCTACTTCGCTTTTTAACTCATTAGCATTCCTCCCAACCCAGGATCTCCATTCTATTTAGTTTTTGCTCCACTTAATACAATAGTTTTTTTTCTTTTTTCCTGTTTCCTTCTTATCCCGCTCATTATATCTCTTAGTTGACCATCACTTACAAGCAAATCATTTTACACTTGACCCAAATTTTTTCCTTTTTTGCATTTTGTGGGTCCTTAGTTGCTTTTTTGCCCCTTGAACACTTCCCCCCAACTAAGGCCCTCCATTATAGGCAGTTTTTGTTTTATTTAGCATAATATAATTCACAGTTCATCACGATATTTTCCTAAGGAGGAGGGGAGAAGAGGGGAAGAGAAAAAAGAAAAGGGGGGGGGGAATAATAAATTATTATTGGTTTTTCTGTGTGTTTTTTTTTCCAAATTTTTTTTCTATTTTTTTTTATTTTTTTTACGTTTTATTCTTTATTAATTCTCAATAGTGCTATCAACAAGACCACTGTCATGCCATTAAGAAAAAAGAAATAGAATATCATGGATACAAAAGATAGAGAAGTAGCACAGATAGATGTGGAAAAATCTATGGAGAAAAAATTTAATATATTGGAAAACTTGGGAGCTAAATGAAAGAGAATTTAAAATAGAAATCCTAAAAATACTCAGAGATATACAAGAAAACACAGAAAGGCAATTTAGGGAGCTCATAAAACAACTCAACGAACACAAAGAATATATTACCAAGGAAATTGAAATTATAAAAACAAATCACGGGTTCGATTCCCGGCCAGGGCACACAGGAGAAGCGCCCATTTGCTTCTCCACTCCTCCGCCACGCTTTCCTCTCTGTCTCTCTCTTCCCCTCCTGCAGCCAAGGCTCCATTGGAGCAAAGATGGCCCGGGCGCTGGGGATGGCTCTGTGGCCTCTGCCTCAGGCATTAGAGTGGCTCTGGTCACAACATGGCGACCCCCAGGATGGACAGAGCATCACCCCCTGATGGGCAGAGCGTTGCCCCATGGTGGGCGTGCCGGGTGGATCCCGGTCGGGCGCATGCGGGAGTCTGTCTGACTGTCTCTCCCTGTTTCCAGCTTCAGAAAAATGAAAAACAAAACAAAACAAATCAAACAGAGATGAAAAACTCAATTCATGAACCGAAAAACGAGGTAATAAGCTTAGCTAATGGAACAGGCCAGATAGAAGGTAGGATTAGTGACATAGAAGACAAGCAACTTGAGGCACAACAGAGAGAAGAGTAAGACTCAAAAATTTAAAAAAATGAGAAAGCCCTACAGGAATTGTCTGACTCCATCAAAAAGACTAACATAAGAATAAGAGGTATATCAGAGGGAGAAAAGAGAGAAAATGGAATGGAGAATATATTCAAATAAATAATGGACGAGAGCTTCCCAAGCCTGTGGAAAGAACTGAAGCCTCAAATTCAAGAAGCAAACAGAACACCGAGTTTTCTTAACCACAATAAACCTACTCCAAGGCACATCATAATGAAAATCGCACAAACCAACGACAAAGAAAAAATTCTCAAGGCAGCCAGGGAAAAGAAGACTACAACATATAAAGGAAGGCCTATTAGATTATCATCAGATTTCTCAGCAGAAACTCTACAAGCTAGAAGAGAGTGGACCCCAATATTTAAAGCCCTGAAAGAGAGGAACTTTCAGCCAAGAATACTATACCCATCAAAGCTATCCTTCAAATATGAAGGAGAAATAAAAACATTCACAAATACAGAATAGATGAGGGAATTTATCATCAGAAAACCCCCACTCCAGGATATACTAATGGGGGTTTTCCAACCAGATTCAAAGAACAAAGCAAAACAAAACCACAAATAAAAGCTCCATCAAGAACACAATAAAACCAAATTTAAACTGTGACAACAAAAGCAAAAAAAAAAAGGGGGAGAGGACGGAGATTAAAAGTAGAAGTGCAGAAACACTCATAAGATAGGGGTACTACAGTGAATGTGGTAGGTACCCTTTTCATTACTTAAGGGTAACCACACTTGAAAAAACCACCACAGAAGCACATGACTTAAAAAGCTAGCAACAGAGGGCCCTGGCCGGTTGGCTCAGCGGTAGAGCATCGGCCTAGCGTGCGGAGGACCCGGGTTTGATTCCCGGCCAGGGCACATAGGAGAAGCGCCCATTTGCTTCTCCACCCCTCCGTCGCACTTTCCTCTCTGTCTCTCTCTTCCCCTCCTGCAGCCAAGGCTCCATTGGAGCAAAGATGGCCCGGGCACTGGGGATGGCTCTGTGGCCTCTGCCCCAGGCGCTAGAGTGGCTCTGGTCGCAATATGGCGACGCCCAGGATGGGCAGAGCATCGCTCCCTGGTGGGCAGAGCGTCGCCCCATGGTGGGCGTGCTGGGTGGATCCCGGTCGGGCGCATGCGGGAGTCTGTCTGACTGTCTCTCCCCGTTTCCAGCTTCAGAAAAATGAAAAAAAAAAAAAAAAAAAGCTAGCAACAGAGGAAAGAAGTATGGAATATAAACAAACAAAAACAAATAATAGAAAAACAAAAGAGAAGAATCAAACAAGATACAAAACTAACAGAAAGCAATTTATAAAATGGCAATAAGAAACCTACAAGTGTCAATAATTACACTAAATGTAAATGGATTAAACTCACCAATAGAAAGACACAGAGTAGAAGAATGGATTAAAAAAGAAAATCCAACTGTATGCTGCCTACAAGAAACACATCTAAGCAACAAGGATAAAAACAAATTCAAAGTGAAAGGCTGGAAAACAATACTCCAAGCAAATAACATCCCAAAAAAGCAGGTGTAGCAATACTCATATCTAATAATGCTGACTACAAGACAGAAAAAGTACTCAGAGACAAAAATGGTCATTTCATAATGATTAAGGGGACACTGAATCAAGAAGACATAACAATCCTTAATACATATGCACCAAACCAAGGATCACCAAAATATATAAGACAGCTAGCTACTTATTGACCTAAAAGCAAAAACTGACAAAAATACAACGATCCTTGGAGATCTCAATACACTGCTGATGACTCTAGGTTGTTCATCCAAACAGAGAATCAATAAAGATATATTGGCCTTAAACACAACACGAGAGCACCTGGATATGATAGACATCTACAGGGCACTTCATCCTAAAGTGACAGAGTATACATTTATCTCTAGTGTACATGGAACATTCTCAAGGATTGATCATATGTTAGGCCACAAAAATAACATCAGCAAATTCAGAAAAATTGAAATTGTATCAAGCATATTTTTTGATCATAAAGCCTTGAAACTAGAATTCAACTGCAAAAAAGAGGGGGAAAAAAACCATAAAAATGTGGAAACTAAACAACATACTTTTAAAAAATGAATAGGTCAAAGAAGAAATAAGCGCAGAGATCAAAAGATATATACAGACTAATGAAAATGACAATACGACATATCAGAATCTCTGGGATGCAGCAAAAGCAGTGATAAGAGGGAAGTTTATATCACTTCAGGCATATATGAACAAACAAGAGAGAGCCCAAGTGAACCACTTATCTTCATACCTTAAGGAACTAGAAAAAGAAGAACAAAGACAACCCAAAACATGCGAAGAAAGGAAATAATAAAAATCAGAGCAGAAATAAATGAAATAGAGAACAGAAAATCTATAGAAAAAAATAATAAAACACGAAGCTGGTTCTTTGAAAAAATCAACAAAATTGACAAACCCTTGGCAAAACTCACCAAGGAAAAAAGAGAAAGGACTCATATAAACAAAATCCAAAATGAAAGAGGAGAAATCACCACAGACATCAGATATACAAAGAATTATTGTAGAATACTACGAAAAACTATATGCCACCAAATTCAACAATCTAGAAGAAATGGATATATTCCTAGAACAAGACAACCTTCCTAGACTGAGTCATGAAGAAGCAGAAAGCCTAAACAGACCAATTAGCAGGGATGAAATAGAAAAAACTATTAAAAATTTCCCCAAAAGTAGAAGTCCAGGTCCAGAGGGTTATACTAGTGAATTCTATCAAACATTCAAAGAAGACTTGATTCTTATTCTACTCAGTCTTCCAAAAAATTGAAGAAGAAGCAATACTTCCAAACACATTTTATGAGGCCAACATAACCCTCATACCAAAACCTGGCAAGGATGGCACAAAAAAAGAAAACTACAGACCAATATCTCTAATGAATACAGATGCTAAAATACTAAACAAAATACTAGCAAATCGAATACAACAACATATTAAGAAAATAATACATCATGATCAAGTGGGATTTATCCCAGAATCTCAAGGATGGTTCAACATACATAAAAAGGTTAACATAATACACCATATCAGCAAAACAAGGAACAAAAACCACATGATCTTATCAATAGATGCAGAAAAGGCATTTGATAAAATATAACACAACTTTATGTTTAAGACAATCAACAAAATGAGTATAGAAGAAAAATATCTCAACATGATAAAGGCCATATGTGATAAACCATCAGCCAACATCATATTAAATGGCATAAAACTGAGGACTTTCCCCCTTAAATCAGGAACAAGACAGGTTGTCCACTCTCTCCACTCTTATTTAACCTCTGGCTAGAGGTTCTGGCCAGAGCAATCAGACAAGATAAAGAAATAAAAGGTATCCAGATCGGAAAAGAAGAAGTAAAGGTATCAGTTTTTGCAGATGATATGATCCTACACATCGAAAACCCCAAAGACTCCACAAAAAGATTACTAGAAACAATAAACCAATACAGTAAGGTTGCAGGATACAAAATTAATATAGAAAAGTCCGTAGCCTTTCTATATGCCAACAATGAAATATTAGAAAACTAACTCAAAAAAATTATCCCCTTCACATCCATTAATAACTCTTGTTACTTCATTTTTTTTTTAGCAAGATGATGGGGAGACAGGCAGACAGGAAGGGAGAAAGATGAGAAGCATCAATTTTTCATTGTGGCCTCTTAATTGTTCACTGATTGCTTTTTCATACGTGCTTTGAATAGGGAGCTCTATCTGAGCCAGCGACGTTGGGCTCAAGCCTGCGAACTTGGGCTTCAAGCCAGCAGCCATGGGGTCATGTCTATGATCCCATACTGAAGCTGGAAAGCCCACATTCAAGCTGGTGAGTCTGCACTCAAGCTGGCAACCTCGGGGTTTCAAACCTGGGTCCTCTGCGTCCCACGTCGACACTCTATCCACTGTGCCACCACCTGGTCAGGCTCTTGTTACTTCTTTTCTTCTTTAAAATAGCCATTCTAACAGGTGTTAGGTCATTTTTCATTGTGATTTTCAACTGCATTTCCCTGATGGTGAATTGTGTTAAACATCTTTTCATGCATATCTTTGGCCACGTGTATGTCTTCTTTGGGAAAATACCTATTCAGAACCTCTGCTATTTTTGATGGATGTTTTTTTGCTATTGAGTTCTATGAGGTTTTTGTACCTGATAACCAGTTATTTTATATATTAACCCCTTATCAGGTATGTGATTTGCAAACATTTTCTTCTATTCTGTAGGTTACCTTTTCATTTTGTTGTACACAAGTTTTTTTAGTCTGATATAGAATCATTTGTTTATTATTGCTTTTGTTGCCTTTGCTTTTGGTGTCAAATTAAAAAAGCACCCAAAAGACCAATGTCAAGGAGTTTACAACCTATGTTTGTTTTTTTTCTAGGGGTTTAATTTCATTTCTTACATTCAAAGTCTTTAATCCATTTTGAGTTCATTTTTGTGGGTGGTGTAAGAAAATGGTTTAGTTTCATTCTTTTGCATGTGGCTGTCGTTTTCCCAGCCATCGTTTATTGAAGAGACTGTCTTTCCCACTGTGTATCTTAGGTCTTTATCATAAAATAATTGACCACATATGCATGGGTTTATTTCTGGACACTCCTGTTGATCTATGTGTATGTTTTTTATGCCAATACCAGATTGTCTTGACTACTTACAGCTTTGGAATATAATTTGAAGTCAGGAAGCATGATGCCTCCAACTTTATTCTTCTTTCTCAAGATTACATTGGCTTTTGGAGGTCTTTTGTGATATTATAAAAATTTTAGGATTCTTTGTTCTATATCAGTGAAAAATGCTATTGGAATTTTGATAGGGATGGCAATGTATATATTGTTTTGAATAGTATGAACATTTTAACAATATTAATTCATCCAATCCATAAGCATGGGACACTTTTTCATTTATTTTTGTATTTTTCTACTTCTTTCATCAATGTTTTGTGATTTTCAGTATACAGGTATTTCACCGCCTTGGTTAAATATATTCATAGGTATTTTATTGTTTCAATGCAATTTTAAGTGTGATTGTTTTCTTAATTTCTCTGATGTTTTGTTATTAGTGTATCAAAATGCAGCCAATTTTTGTATATTGATTTTGTATTCTACAACTTTACTAAATTTGTTTAATTAGTGTTAACATTTTTTGCGGAAGACTTTTAGGATTTTCCAATGCTATGTTGAATGAATGTGACAAGAATGGGTATATCTGACTTGTTTCTGATCTTAAAGGAAAAGCTTTCAGCTTTTACCACTGACTATAACGCTAGTTGTGGATTTGTCATAGATGATATTATATTGAAGTGCATTCCCTCTATACCTGCTTTGTTGAGAGTTTTTTTTATCATAAATGAATGATGACTTTTGCCAAATGTTTTTTCTTTATCTCTTGAAATGATCATATGATTTTTATCCTTCATTTTGTTAATGTGTTGTACATCACATTGACTGATTTGTATATATTGAGCCATCACATCCCACTTGATCATGGTGTATGATCTTTTTAATGCATTGTTAAATTTGGTTTGCTAATATTTTGTTGAGGATTTTTTCATCAATGTTTATTAAGAATATTGGCCTGTAATTTTCTTTTATGGAATCCTTGTCTAGTTTTAGTATCAAGATAATGCTAGCCTTGTAAAATGAGTTTAGAAGTGATCCCTCCTCCTCTTCTGTTTTTGGAAGAGTTTGGGAAGAATTGGTATTCATTCTCCTTTAAGGGTTTGGAAGTTCAATGAGGCCATCTGGTATTGGATTTTCATTTTTTGGGATGTGTTTAATTACTAATTCAATCTCCTTACTAGTAATCAGTCTGTGCTGATTTTGTATTCATGATTCAGTCTTAGTAAATTGTATGTTTCTAAGAACTCATCCATTTCTTCTAGGTTGTCCAATTGTTGGCATATAATTTCTGCTCTGATCTTTATTTCCTACTAACTTTAAGCTTTGTTCTTCAGCATATTTTAATATCATAACTGCAATCTTATTGTAAACATAGTTTTGTATCTTGATTTCCACTATTGAAACACTAATGTTTCGGTCCTGGCCAGTTGGTTCAGTGGTAGAGCATCAGCCCAACGTGTGAATGTCCTGGGTTTAATTCCTGGTCAGGGTACCCAGAGAAGCACTCATCTGTTTCTCCACCCCACCCCCTCTCACTTCTTTCACTCTTTCTCTCTCTGTTTCCTTCCTGCAGCCATGGCTTACTTAGAGCAAGTTGGCCTCAGACACTGATGATGGCTCCATGGCCTTCACCTCAAGTGCTAAGAACTTGGTTGCTGACCAACAGAGCAATGCCTCAGATGGGCAGAGCATTTCGCCATAGTGAGCTTGCCAGGTGGATCCCCGGCAGGGCACATGCAGAAGTCTGTCTCTCTGCCTCCCTTCTTCTCACTGAATTTAAAAAAAAAGTAATGTTTCACTATATTATTGTACATTTTTAATGGCAATAAACTGTTTCATTGAATTGATGTACCATGTTTTCTTAATCAACCTCTTATAGGTTTTTTCTTTTTTATTTATTTTTAAATTTCAGATAGTGCTGTGATAAACATATTTGTTTCTGAAGCATTTTTTAATATGTTTTGTTTATGAAGATCAGCTTCCTAAATTGTAAATACTAGGCCAAAAACTATGTGGAATTTGAAGAATCTAATAACTAACATAAAGCTAAATTACTTTCAAACATGTTTTCTGATTTACATCTCCACTAATACACACAAATTCAGACTTTTTAAAAAGGTTAGGCGTACTCCATGCTAGTTCCAAAACAAATTATGAGAAATAAAAATGACATTTAACATTAAATGTTTGTTAATGCTTGACATTACTTTCAAGGTTGCCTCAGGTATATAATTACAGAGTTTTTATTTTAATAATATGCAGTTAAATGTGTATTCAAAGATACCTTAAATTCATTTTAGAAGATTCATCAAAATTAATGTCAAATTCATTATTCAGTAGTTATATGAAATCAAGATTTGTTAAGACCAAAAATAATAACTAGTCAGAGAAGCTACACTAGCTGATGCTCACTGACATTAAATGAAATTCACTTTGGAATTTATGATTGAAAAGAGCTAGTGTCACCTGACCAGGCGGTGGTGCAGTGGATAGAGCATCAGACTGGGATGTTGAGGACACAGGTTCGAGACCCCTGAGGTTGCCAGCTTGAGCGCGGGCTCATCTGGTTTAAACAAAAGCTTACCAGCTTGGACCCAAGGTCGCTGACTCGAGCAAGGGGTTACTCGGTCTGCTGAAGGCCCACGGTTAAGGCACATATGAGAAAGCAATCAATGAACAACTAAGGTGTCACAAGGAAAAACTAATGATTGATGCTTCTCTTTTTTTTTTTTTTTATAAATTTTTATTAATGTTAATGGGATGACATTAATAATTCAGGGTACATATATTCAAAGAAAACATGTCTAGGTTATCTTGTCATTAAATTATGTTGCATACCCCTCGCCCAGAGTCAGATTGTCCTCCGTCACCCTCTATCTAGTTTTCTCTGTGCCCCTCCCCATCCCCCTAACTCTTTCCCTCCCTCCCTCCTGCGTCCTCCCTCCCCCCACCCCTGGTAACCACCACACTCTTGTCCATGTCTCTTAGTCTCGTTTTTATGTTCCACCAATGTATGGAATCATGTAGTTCTTGTTTTTTCTGATTTACTTATTTCACTCGTATAATGTTATCAAGATCCCACTATTTTGCTGTAAATGATCTAATGTCATCATTTCTTATGGCTGAGTAGTATTCCATAGTGTATATGTGCCACATCTTCTTTATCCAATCTTCTATTGAAGGGCTTTTTGGTTGTTTCCATGTCTTGGCCACTGTGAAGAGTGCTGCTATGAACATGGGGCTACATGTGTCTTTACGTGTCAATGATTCTGAGGTTTTGTGGTATATACCCAGTAGAGGGATTGCTGGGTCATAAGGTAGTTCTATATGCAGTTTTTTGAGGAACCACCATACTTTCCTCCATAGTGGTTGTACTACTTTACATTCCCACCAAGAGTGGATGAGGGTTCCTTTTTCTCCACAGCCTCTCCAACATTTGTTATTACCCGTCTTGTTCATAATAGCTAATCTAACAGGGGTGAGGTGGTATCTCATTGTAGTTTTGATTTGCATTTCTCTAATAATTAATGAAGCTGAGCATCTTTTCATATATCTGTTGGCCATTTGTATTTCTTCCTGGGAGAAGTGTCTGTTCATGTCCTCTTCCCATTTTTTTATTGGATTGTTTGTTTGTTTGTTGTTGAGTTTTATGAGTTCTTTGTAAATTTTGGATATTAGGCCCTTATCTGAGCTGTTGTTTGAAAATATCAGTTCCCTATTAGTTGGCTGTCTTTATTTTGATATCAGTTTCTCTTGCTGAGCAAAAACTTTTTATTCTGATGTAGTCCCATTCATTTATCTTTGCCTTCACTTCTCTTGCCATTGGAGTCAAGTTCATAAAATGTTCTTTAAAACCCAGATCCTATGTCTTCTTCTATGTACTTTATTGTTTCAGATCTTATATTTAGGTCTTTGATCCATTTTGAATTAATTTTAGTACACGGGGACAGGCTGTAGTCGAGTTTCATTCTTTTGCATGTGGCTTTCCAGTTTTCCCAACACCATTTGTTGAAGAGGCTTTCTTTTCTCCATTTTGTGTTGTTGGCCCTTTTATCAAAGATTATTTGACCATATATATGTGGTTTTACTCCTGGGCTTTCTATTCTGTTCCATTGGTCTGAGTGTCTATTTTTCTGCCAATACCATGCAGTTTTGATTATTGTGGCCCTATAATATAGTTTAAAGTCAGGTATTGTAATGCCCCCAGCTTCATTCTTTTTCCTTAGGATTGCTTTGGCTATTTGGGGTTTTTTATAGTTCCATATAAATCTTATGATTTTTTGTTCCATTTCTTTAAAAAATGTCATAGAAATTTTGATGGGAATTGCATTAAATTTATATATTACTTTGGGTAATATGGCCATTTTAATTATATTTATTCTTCCTATCCAAGAACAAGGAATATTTTTCCATCTCATTGTGTCTTTTTCTATTTCTCTTAGCAATGCCTTGTAGTTTTCGTTATATAGGTCCTTTACATTCTTTGTTATGTTTATTCCTAGGTATTTTATTTTTTTTGTTGCAATCGTGAAGGGGATTATTTTTTTGAGTTCGTTTTCTAATATTTCATTGTTGGCATATAGAAAGGCTATGGACTTTTGTATGTTAATTTTGTATCCTGCGACCTTACTGTATTGGTTTATTGTTTCTAGTAATCTTTTTGTGGAGTCCTTTGGGTTTTTGATGTATAGGATCATATCATCAGCAAAAAGTGATACCTTTACTTCTTCTTTTCCGATATGGATGCCTTTTATTTCTTTGTCTTGTCTGATTGCTCTGGTCAGGACTTCTAGCACCACGTTAAATAAGAGTGGAGAGAGTGGACACCCCTGTCGTGTTCCTGATTTAAGGGGGAAAGTCCTCAGTTTTATGCCATTTAATATGATGTTGGCTGATGGTTTATCATATATGGCCTTTATCATGTTGAGATATTTTCCTTCTATACCCATTTTGTTGAGAGTCTTAAACATAAAATTGTGTTGTATTTTATCGAAAGCTTTTTCTGCATCTATGGATAAGATCATGTGGTTTTTGTTCTTTGTTTTGTTGATATGGTGTATTACGTTAACTGTTTTACGTATGTTGAACCATTGTTGAGATTCTGGAATGAATCCCACTTGATCATGATGTATTATTTTTTTAATATGTTGTTGTATTCGATTTGCCAGTATTTTGTTTAGTATTTTAGCATCTGTATTCACTAGAGATATTGGTCTGTAGTTTTCTTTTTTTTTGCCATCCTTGCCAGGTTTTGGAATGAGGGTTATGTTGGCCTCATAAAATGTGTTTGGAAGTGTTGCTTCTTCTTCAATTTTTTGGAAGACTTTGAGTAGAATAGGAACCAAGTCTTCTTTGAATGTTTGATAGAATTCGCTAGTATAACCATCTGGGCCTGGACTTTTATTTTTGGGTAGGGTTTTAACAGTTTTTTCTATTTCCTCCCTGCTGATTGGTCGGTTTAGGCTTTCTGCTTCTTCATGACTTAGTTTAGGAAGGTTGTATTGTTCTAGGAATTTATCCATTTCTTCTAGTTTGTTGTATTTGGAGGCATATAGTTTTTCATAGTATTCTACAATAATTCTTTGTATATCTATGATGTCTGTGGTGATCTCTCCTCTTTCATTTTGGATTTTATTTGAGTCCTGTGTCTTTTTTCCTTGGTGAGTCTTGCCAAGGGTTTGTCGATTTTGTTGATCTTTTCAAAGAACCAGCTCCGTGTTTTATTGATTTTTTCTATAGTTTTTCTGTTCTCTATTTCATTTATTTCTGCTCTGATTTTTATTATCTCCTTTCTTTGGCTGGTTTTGGGTTGTCTTTGTTCTTCTTTTTCTAGTTCCTTAAGGTGTGAAGTTAAGTGGTTTAATTCGGCTCTCTCTTGTTTGTTCATATAGGCCTGAAGTGATATGAACTTTCCTCTTATTACTGCTTTTGCTGCATCCCAGAGATTCTGATATGTCGTATTTTCATTTTCATTGGTCTGTATATATCTTTTGTTCTCTGCGCTTATTTCTTCTTTGACCCATTCATTTTTTAGAAGTATGTTGTTTAGTTTCCACAATTTTGTGGGTTTTTCCCCCTCTTTTTTACAGTTGAATTCTAGTTTCAAGGCTTTATGATCAGAGAATATGCTTGGCACAATTTCAATTTTTCTAAATTTGCTGATATTGTCTTTGTGGCCCAACATATGGTTAATTCTTGAGAATGTTCCATGTACACTAGAGAAAAATGTATACTCTGTCGCTTTGGGATGAAGTGTCCTGTAGATGTCTATCATATCCAGGTGTTCTAGTATTTCATTTAAGGCCACTATATCTTTATTGATTCTCTGTTTGGAAGACCGATCTAGAGCCGTCAGCGGAGTATTGAGGTCTCCAAGTATGATTGTATTTTTGTCAGTTTTTGTTTTAAGGTCAATAAGTAGCTGTCTTATATATTTTGGTGCTCCTTGGTTTGGTGCATATATATTAAGGATTGTTATGTCTTCTTGATTCAGTGTCCCCTTAATCATTATGAAATGACCATTTTGTCTCTGAGTACTTTTTCTGTCTTGTAGTCAGCATTATTAGATATGAGTATTGCTACACCTGCTTTTTTTGGGGTGTTGTTTGCTTGGAGTATTGTTTTCCAGCCTTTCACTTTGAATTTGTTTTTATCCTTGTTGCTTAGATGAGTTTCTTGTAGGCAGCATATAGTTGGATTTTCTTTTTTAATCCATTCTGCTACTCTGTGTCTTTTTATTGGTAAGTTTAATCCATTTACATTTAGTGTAATTATTGACACTTGTGGGTTCCCTATTGCCATTTTATAAATTGCTTTCTGTTAGTTTTGTATCTTGTTTGATTCTTCTCTTTTGTTTTTCTATCGTTTGTTTTTGTTTCTTTATATTCCATACTTCTTTCCTCTGTTGCTACCTTTTTTAAGTCAAGTGTTTTTGTGGTGGTTTTTTCAAGGGTGGTTACCATTAAGTAATGAAAAGGGTACCTACCATATTCATTGTAGTATCCTTTCTTGTAAGTATTTCTGCGCTTCATCATCCTTTGCTACTGTTAATCTTCATCCTTTCTCCCTTTTTTTTTCTTTTGTTGTCACAGTTTAAGTTTGGTTTTATTGTTTTCTTGATGGAGCTGTTACTTCTGGTTATGTTTTCTTTTGTTCTTTGAATCTGGTTGGAAAACCCCCTTTAGTATTTCCTGGAGTGGGGGCTTTCTGATGATAAATTCTCTCATCTTTTCTGTATTTGTGAATATTTTTATATCTCCTTCGTACTTGAAGGATAGCTTTGATGGGTATAGTATTCTTGGCTGACAGTTCCTCTCTTTCAGGGCTTTAAATATTGGGGTCCACTCTCTTCTAGCTTGTAGAGTTTCTGCTGAGAAATCCGATGATAATCTAATAGGCCTACTTTATATGTTGTAGTCTTCTTTTCCCTGGCTGCCTTGAGAATTTTTTCTTTGTCATTGGTTTGTGTCATCTTCATTATGATGTGCCTTGGAGTGGGTTTGTTGTGGTTAAGAAAACTCGGTGTTCTGTTTGCTTCTTGAATTTGAGGCTTTAGTTCTTTCCACAGGCTTGGGAAGTTCTCATCTATTATTTGTTTGAGTATATTCTCCATTCCATTTTCTTTCTCTTCTCCCTCTGATATACCTATTATTCTTATGTTTTTCTTTCTGATGGAGTCAGACAATTTCTGTAGGGCTTTCTCGTTTTTTATTATTTTTGAGTCTCTTTCTTCTTCTCTCTGTTGTGCTTCAAGTTGCTTGTCTTCTATTTCACTGATCCTATCTTCTATCTGGGCTGTTCTATTAGCTAAGCTTCTTACCTCGTTTTTCAGCTCTTGAATTGAGTTTTTCATTTCTGTTTGATTTGTTTTTATAGTTTCAATTTCCTTGGTAATATATTCTTTGTAATCGTTGAGTTGTTTTCTGATTTCCCTAAATTGCCTTTCTGTGTTTTCTTGTATGTCTCTGAGTATTTTTAAGATTTCTATTTTAAATTCTCTGTCATTTGGCTCCAAGGCTTCCAATATGTTAAATCTTTTCTCCATAGATTTTTCCACATTTATTTGTGTTACCTCTCTGTCTTTTGTATCCATAATGTTCTATTTCCTTTTTCTTATTGGCATCTGAAGGTGGTCTTGTTGATAGTGTTAATTAGAATTAATAAAAAATAAAAAGGAAAAGAAAAAAAAGAAAAAAAAAAGAAAAAAGGAAAACACTCCACCAAAAAAAAGTAATAATTTATTATTTCCCCCCTTTTTTCTTTCTTCTCTTCCCCTCCTCTCACCTCCTTAGGGAAATATCGTGATGACCTGTGAATTATATTATGCTAAATGGAACAAAAACTGCCTATAATGGAGGGCCTGATTTGGGGTGAAGAGTTCAAGGGGCAAAAAAGGGAGTAGGGACCTACTAAATACAAAAAAAAAAAAAGGAGAAAATCTTAGACAAGCATAAAATGATTTGCTTGTAAGTGATGGTCGACTAAGAGATATAATGAGAGGGATAAGAGGGAAACAGAAAAAAGGAGAGAAAAAACAATAATTAAAGAAGAAAAAAATAAAAATAAAAATAATAAGTAAAAATCTGTTGTATTAAGTGGAGCGAAGACTAAATACAATGGAGACTTTGGGTTGGGAGGAATGCTAGTGAGTTAAAAAGCAATGTAAAAAGTGCCCAAAATGCCACAAAAACAAACAAATAAAGGAAAACCAAGAACAAAAGGAGAAGAAGAAAAAAAAAGAACAACAAAAAAAAAACCCAAAAAAACTTGAGTCCCAAATTAAATAATTTGTTCATGATTGAGGCTTAAATGGGAGGAAAAGTAAAAGGAGAAAAGAAGAAATGAATAGAAATGAAAAAATAAGAATAAGAGAGAAATGAAGGAAGAAAAAAAGGAAAGGGAAAAAAAAACAAAAGGGGAGAGAGTGAGAGTTAAGGGTTTTGGAGTGTAACCCTAAAGGAGAGTTAGGATGAAGAAAAGGAATAAAATGTAACACTCATGGGTAGTGTAGTTCAAGAAAAGGGTAGCATAAGATGGGCAGAGAGTAAAAGGACCGAGGTGGAAGAAAAAGAAATAATAATAAAGGCAATAAGATAGAAGAAAGAAATAACAACAACAAAGAATTAGTGGAACAAGTTATAAAGTCTGTGGATTTTTCTTGATTTTGAGAGGTTAACTTCTTCCTTTTTTCTTTTCTCTCCCTCTTCCTGGTCGGTGACTCTGTACCCCAGGTTCTGCCCCTGTGTCACTCTTAGGTAGGAATTTTCAATTGATGGGATTCTATGGCAATGTCATATAATTGGCTTTAGTCTCGCTGGTAGTCAAGGCTTGTTGGCGTTTGCAGAGTCCAACAATGAGAGAATTTGCTTTCCTGGAGTCTCTTTCCTAGTCTCCCCTTCTTGAATTAGCAGCCTGGTGATCCAGCTATGAGGCTGCCACTGCTTCTGTCTGGGGAGTAAGAGGCTCAAAGAGCTGGGAAATCCCCACTCTATCCCCACTCAGCGCAAGGCTTTGGGAAAGGCTCTGGCAGTCAGAGCCTCCAGCGTAATCAGGTGGGGCTGGGAGTCAATTGTTGTCAAGGTGACTGTTCAGCGCCTATCATTCAGTTGGACCACTCAACCCAGGCTTTCCACACTTGGTAGCCTGTTTTGGCTGGGAAGAAGAAGCACTAGTCGCTGCTTGCTTTATGGATCTTAATATCTGCCAAGTCCTTCTTGTTAGGTATATCCCTGAATTTGGAGGCTATGTCAATCAGAAGTTGCCCCCGCCCCTTTAGCGAATGGCACTGAAAAATATCACGTCTCTTGTCTTGGATGGCTGAACTGAGAGAGATCCTCTCAATTAGAGCCCCGTGGGTGCGCAGATTTCGTGGGTTAAGCTAATTTCAGTGATTGGATCCGTAGCTGTGCTCCAGAAAGTATTTCAGGCTGCCTGCGCTCCCCTCCCCCCAATGCTTGATTGTTAGCTTGAATGGCTGGGTGAGGTGCCCCGCCCACGGAGAGAATCTCCTGACTAGGAAAGACAGCCTTGGCGCCCCTCCTGGACCGCGGCTCCGGGTGCACGCGCGCAGTTTCTCAGCACGCCAGTGGCCGGGGACTCTCTAGACCGTAGCACGGGGCGCGCGAGCGCGGTTTCTCGGCACGCTAGTGGCCGGGGACTCTCCGGGCCGCGGCACGGGGCGCGCGCGCGCGGTTTCTCGGCATGCTAGTGGCCGGGGACTCTCCGGACCTCGGCACGGGGCGCGCGTGCGGTTTCTCGGCACGCTAGTGGCCGGGGACTCTCCGGACCGCGGCACGGGGGGGGGGGGCGCGGTTTCTCAGGGCATGCAGCGGTGGCCGCCAGTGCCCAGGCTGCCGTTCCCCGAGTGTGGGCGGGCAGCTGCACGTGTGGGTTGACTCACCACAGGTGTACTCCCTCCTCGGCAACAGTCCTTTTGCTTTCAGTGTGTGTGTGGAACTCCGGAATGCTCCGAGGATAAATTTTCCTGTTTCTAGTTGATAAATTTGTTGAGATTTTGGGGAGATCTGTCGGACGCGCTGCTCACGGTGCCATTTCCGTGACATCACTCCTCGATTGATGCTTCTCATCTCTCTCCTTTCCTGTCTGTCTGTCCCTATCTATCCCTCTCTCTGACTCTCTCTCTCTGTCCCTGAAAAAAAAGAAAGAAAGAAAGAAAGAAAGAAAGAAAGAAAGAAAGAAAGAAAGAAAGAAAGAAAGAAAGAAAGAAAGAAAGAAAGAAAAGGGGTAGCATCATATGTTATGCTTTAATAAAGTTGGGGGCCTGTTTTTTTAAACTTCTTCTTTTTTATGTCTTGAAACACAACATAACATGCACTAAAAAATTATAGCTGCCTAAAATTTCCTGTACATTTTTGTTTTCTTAATTAAATAAAATATTAAAAAAGCTCTCTGGATACTTTCACAAAATAAGTGATAAGACACTCCCAGTAGGGAACATGATCTAATAATGCTTATCTTGGCACCATGGAGAGCAAGAATTTCAGGTGCTACTCCCACATCCCTCATTTACTGTCTGCAGCCTCAGATTTAACTACATTTCAGTTCTAGCTGTCCGTTTGTGAGAAAACTGCACAAAACAGTAGCTATTTGTTTCAGTTTGCTAGCATGAGCCTAGGGTGGGGGATGGGAATAGTAGCAGTATAGTATCCAACTAATATTCTGTGTTAGAAGTATATCTCTCTATAAAATATGATTACAGTCATGAAAACCAGCAATTACCTAATTGCCAGACTATACCAACAGCAACAAACAATGACAATAAAAAAGACCTCGGTGAAGAAGGGGAGCCAAAACGTAGTATCTATTATATTGCTACTCTGAGTTAGATAGTGCACTCAATTATTTGAATGCTTTATTTAATTTAGTTTTGAAAAAGATTTAAGCTGAGGCTTAGGAAGGTTAAATGATTTCCCAATTTACTATGGCCAGCCAACAACAAAATTAGCATTTTAAAATATGTCTGACTTTCAAATCGTGCTCATGTCCCCAGAGTGTGCCCCAGAAGGACAAGGTGGTAAGTCTTGCTGAATAAATGTGATCAGAACAAGCAATAGAATTAAGGAAGTCATATTTGCCTGGATTAAACAGCTTAATTTACAAACCATTTAACTTTAATAAAAGGTGGAAAATATCATTTCAAAAGAAAAAAAGAACACAGACAAGAAAGTGATTTTCAACAGAGGCAAGTGAGCAATTAAAAATAAATCTTTCATGATTTGCTCCTGAAAATAATATTTTCAATCGTACTTAACCCAAAGCAATATGAGTTACCTAAAGTATTATAACCACTTGTGACAAATGAAAGGGTTTATTCTACCCTTTCATGAGTAAGGACTTCTCAGAAGCAGGAAGTACATGTGAAAAGGGACCAGGTTATGCACATCACAGTGTGCAGCTTTCTGTTATGTGTGCAGAGGCTGCCATATCCCTGCCTCAAGCATGTAGGGGGTTCCCCCCTATACAGTTTAGACCAGGAAGTCTATTCTCCATTCTGGCTGGGAAAGCAGGATATGTTCAGTCCTAATGGGTACCAAAACACAAATGGAGTTATGAAGCCAGGAAGAAGTTTGCACACTATTCAAACTAATACTTTGCTTTAAAAATGAGGGTCACTGTCTTTAGACACACTGTAGTTAATAGCAGGATTCCAGATTAGAAAACTGAAGAATTCAGAAATCCAACTATACCTCCAAATTAAATGCACGGTTTCATTTGCAAAGTAGGGCATAATTACCTAAAGATAATAGCATCTGCAGAAATACTTACTTAGCAACTAAATCACAAGGTCTTCCTTAGAGCTTCCTTTAGGCTAGAAATAGTCCCTGCTTAACCAGCTGGCCTGAAAAACTAAGGACCAACACCAAACCAAACGAATTGCAAAACTTATTCCCTCCCGTCATCTACTCGGAAGAGTGTCTGTAACACTTTTTTTGAGACTGGCGGTTATAAAAGCTAATGGGAAAAGGAAATGCTTGGATTTTCTTCCTTTGTGGCATGTTTTATACTGTAAAAAGCTACTTTTTTAATTAATCAAAGACGTAACTTCTTATTCAACTGTCTCTGAAATTTAAGGTTGGTACTGTTTACAAAGATTGTGATAGCCATGACTTATTCAGTGGCCTCAGATCTACTTCCAATGGGCCCAGGCAGACACAGACCCTGGGAAATGCATGCACCACCCATCTCTGCAGTGTTTGGGCCCATGTGTGTACTGAGTGATGCTGATCGCCAGGTGCCCTAAGGGGTCTTGAAGAATGACACCCTCAATGTCCTGGTTTTAAAATCCCATTTTAGAAGCTCCCACTGCAACTATCCTAATTTTGCCATATTGTTTTCTTAATTTATTTTATTTGTGAAGTAAATATTTCCATTAAAATGCTGTACTGAATAAAGAAAATAAGTTTAAGTCATATTCATCCCTCTAATATATAGCAAGCTATATTTTAAATTCTCACATGAAAATCTAAAAAGAGACAATAATTATGCAACGTATTATCTGTAAATAAATGTTCATTTTTATTTACTTGACCTAAATATTGAGACAAAAAGATTCATTAAAAAGAGTTTGCTTGAATCACTCATAAAATCATATTTTTATGGAGCACTCATTATAGGAAAAATATCACCTATATGTTAGAGTTGTACAGTTGAAATCTGTATAATTTTATTAACCAATGTCACCCCAATAAATTCATTAAAGAAAAGAAAGCTATCACCCTAAAGTCTCAATCAAAAAACTACTAAACCTAGGCCCTGGCCGGTTGGCTCAGCGGTAGAGCGTCGGCCTGGCATGCAGGGGACCCGGGTTCGATTCCCGGCCAGGGCACATAGGAGAAGCGCCCATTTGCTTCTCCACCCCCCCTTCCTTCCTCTCTGTCTCTCTCTTCCCCTCCCGCAGCCAAGGCTCCATTGGAGCAAAGATGGCCCGGGCGCTGGGGATGGCTCCTTGGCCTCTGCCCCAGGCGCTAGAGTGGCTCTGGTCGCGGCAGAGTGATGCCCCAGAGGGGCAGAGCATCGCCCCCTGGTGGGCAGAGCGTTGCCCTTGGTGGGCATGCCGGGTGGATCCTGGTCGGGCGCATGCAGGAGTCTGTCTGACTGTCTCTCCCCGTTTCCAGCTTCAGAAAAAAATACAAACAAAAAACAAAACAAAACAAAAAACTACTAAACCTTATAAATGAATTCGTAAGGAGGAAGAATATGAAATTAATATTCAGAAATCAGTGGCATTTTAATACACCAACAATAAACTGTCCAAAAGAAAAATTATGGAAACAATCCCCTTCACTATTGCAACAAAAAATAAAGTAACTAGGAATAAATTTAACCAAAAAGGTAAAAGACTTGTACTCAGAAAAGTGTAAGACATTGAAAAAAGAAATCAAGGAAGATACAAACAAGTGGAAGCATATATCATGTTCATGGATAGAAAGAATAAATATCATTAAAATGTCTAAATTACCCAAAGCAATCTGTAAATTCAATGCAACTCCTATTAAAATACCAATGGCATACTTCAAAGATATAGAACAAATATTCCAAAAATTTATATGGAACCAAAAAAGAACATGAATAGCCTCAGCAATCTTGAAAATGAAGAATAAAGTGGAAGGTATCACACTTCCTGATATAAAGTTATACTACAAGGCCACTGTAATGAAAACAGCTTGGTATTGGCATAAGAACAGGCATACAGATCAATGGAACAGAACAAGAAACCCAGAAATAAACCCATGTCTTTATGGTCAATTGATATTTGACAAAGCAGATAAGAGCAGACAATACAGTAAAGACAGTCTCTTTAATAAATGGTGTTGGTAAAATTGGACTGGGACATGCAAAAAAATGAAACTAGGCCACCAACTTTCACCATTCACAAAAATAAACTCAAAATGGATAGAAAACTAAAATGTAAGTCACAAACCCATAAACATCTTGGAAGGGAATGTAGGCAGTAAACTCTCTGATATCTCTCATAGCAATATTTTTGCTGATTTATCTCCACAAGCAAGTGAAATAAAGGACAAAATAAACAAATAGGACAGTATCAAACTAAAAAGCTTTGCACAGCAAAAGACAACATGAACAAAATAAAAAGACAATACACACAATGGGAGAACATATTCACCAAGACATCTGATAAAGAATTAATAACCAAAATTTGTAAAGAACTTCGAAAGCTCAACACCAGAAAAGTAAACAATCCAATTAAAACTTGGGCAAAGGAACTGAATAGACACTTCTCCAAAGAGGACATACAGATGGCCAATAGGCATATGAAAAATGTTCAACATCACTAAGCATCAGAGAAATGCAAATAAAATCACAATGAGATACCACTTCACACCTATCAGAATGGTGTTCATTAACAAATCAACACACAATAAGTGCTGGCAAGGGTGTGGAGAAAGGAGAACCCTCCTGCACTGCTGGTGGGAATGCAGACTGGTGCAGCCACTGTTGAAAACAGTATGGAATTTCCTCAAAAAATTAAAAGTGGAACTGCCTTTTGACCCAGCTATCCCACTTTTAGGAATACATCCTATTAATACCAAATCACTGATTCAAAAGAAGAAATGCACCCCCATGTTTATTGCAGCATTGTTCACAATAGCCAAGATCTGGAAACAGCCCAAGTGTCTTCCAGTGAACAAGTGGATTAAAAAGCAGGGGTACATATACACAATAAAATACTACACTGCTGTGAAAAAGAAGGAAATCTTACCTTTTGTGATGGCATGGATGGACCTGGAGATTATTAGGCTAAGTGAAATAAGCCAGGCAGAGAAAGACAAATATCATGTGACCTCACTTATATGTGGAATCTAATGAACTAAGTGAACTGAGGAATGGAACATTGTTTTAAAGTAAAATTTTAATTTCTTTTTTTTTTAAATGATTTTATTTATTTATTTTTTTAATGGGGTGATATCAGTAAATCAAGATACATATATTCGAAGATAACATGTCCAGGTTATCTTGTCATTCAATTATGTTGCATACCCATCACCCAAAGTCAGATTGTCCTCTGTCACCTTCTATCTAGTTCTCTTTGTGCCCCTCCCCCTCCCCCTTCCCTCTCTCTCTCCCCTCTCCCCCCATAACCACTACACTCTTATCAATGTCTCTTGGTCTCAATTTTATGTACCATCTACATATGGAATAATGCAGTTCCTGGTTTTTTCTGATTTACTTATTTCACGTCATATAATGTTATCAAGATCCCACCATTTTGCTGTAAAAGATCTAATGTCATCATTTCTTATGGCTGAGTAGTATTCCATAGTGTATATGAGCCACATCTTCTTTATCCAGTCATCTATTGATGGGCTTTTTGGTTGTTTCCATGTCCTGGCCACTGTGAACAATGCTGCAATGAACATGGGGCTGCATGTGTCTTTACGTATCAATGTTTCTGAGTTTTTGGGGTATAGACCCAGTAGAGGGATTGCTGGGTCATAAGGTAGTTCTATTTTCAGTTTTTTGAGGAACTACCATACTTTCTTCCATAATGGTTGTACTACTTTACATTCCTACCAACAGTGGATGAGGGTTCCTTTTTCTCCACAGCCTCTCCAACATTTGCTATTACCTGTCTTGTTAATAATAGCTAATCAAACAGGTGTGAGGTGGTATCTCATTGTAGTTTTGACTTGCATTTCTCTAATAAATAATGAAGATAAGCATCTTTTCATATATCTGTTGGCCATCTGTATTTCTTCCTGGGAGAAGTGCCTGTTCATGTCCTCTTCCCATTTTTTTTATTGGATTGTTTGTTTGTTGTTGAGTTTTATGAGTTCTTTGTATATTTTGGATATTAGGCCCTTATCTGAGCTGTTGTTTGAAAATGTCATTTCCAATTTAGTTGGCTATCTGTTTATTTGGTTGTCAGTTTTTCTTGCTGAGCAAAAACTTCTTAGTCTGATATAGTCCCATTCATTTATCTTTGCCTTCACTTCTCTTGCCTTCGGAGTCAAATTCATAAAATGCTCTTTAAAACCCAGGTCCATGAGTTTAGTAACTATGTCTTCTTCTATGTACTTTATTGTTTCAGGTCTTATATTTAGGTCTTTCATCCATTTTGAATTAATTTTAGTACAAGGGGACAAGCTGTAGTCGAGTTTCATTTTTTTGCATGTGGCTTTCCAGTTTTCCCAGCACCATTTATTGAAGAGGCTTTCTTTTCTCCATTGTGTGTTGTTGGCCCCTTTATCGAAAATTATTTGACCATATACATGTGGTTTTATTTCTGAACTTTCTATTTTGTTCCATTGGTCTGAGTGTCCATTTTTCTGCCAATACCATGCTGTTTTGGTTGTCGTGGCCCTATAATATAGTTTGAAGTCACATATTGTAATGCCCCCAGCTTCATTCTTTTTCCTCAGGATTGCTTTGGCTATTCGAGGTTTTTTATAGTTCCATATAAATCTGATGATTTTTTGTTCCATTTCTTTAAAAAATGTCACTGGAATTTTGATGGGAATTGCATTAAATTTATAAATTGCTTTGGGTAATATGGCCATTTTAATTATATTTATTCTTCCTATCCAAGAACAAGGAATATTTTTCTATCTCATTGTATCTTTTTCGATTTCCCTTAACAAAACTTTGTAGTTTTATATAGATCCTTCACATTCTTTCTTATGTTTATTTCTAGGTATTTTTTTGTTATTGCAATCATGAAGGGGATTTTTTGAGTTCATTTTCTAATATTTCATTGTTGGCATATAGAAAGGCTATGGACTTTTCTATATTAATTTTGTATCCTGCGACCTTACTGTATTGGTTTATTGTTTCTAGTAATCTTTTTGTGGAGTCTTTGGGGTTTTCAATGCATAGGATCATATCATCTGCAAAAACTGATACCTTTACTTCTTCTTTTCTGATCTGGATACCTTTTATTTCTTTATCTTGTCTGATTGCTCTGGCCAGAACCTCTAGTACCACGTTAAATAAGAGTGGAGAGAGTGGACAACCCTGTCTTGTTCCTAATTTAAGGGGGAAAGTCCTCAGTTTTATGCCATTTAATATGATGTTGGCTGATGGTTTATCACATATGGCCTTTACCATATTGAGATATTTTTCTTCTATACTCATTTTGTTGAGTGTCTTATCAAATGACTTTTCTGCATCTATTGATAAGATCATGTGGTTTTTGTTCTTTGTTTTGCTCATATGGTGTATTACGTTAACCTTTTTATGTATGTTGAACCATCCTTGAGATTCTGGAATGAATCCCACTTGATCATGATGTATTATATTCTTAATATGTTGTTGTATTCGATTTGCTAGTATTTTGTTTAGCATTTTAGCATCTGTATTCATTAGAGATATTGGTCTGTAGTTTTCTTTTTTTGTGCCGTCCTTGCCAGGTTTTGGTATGAGGGTTATGTTGGCCTCATAAAATGTGTTTGGAAGTCTTGCTTCTTCTTCAATTTTTTGGAAGACTGAGTAGAATAAAAATCAAGTCTTCTTTGAATGTTTGATAGAATTCACTAGTATAACCGTCTGGGACTGGACTTTTATTTTTAGGGAGGTTTTTAATAGTTTTTTCTATTTCTTCCCTACTAATTTGGTCTGTTTAGGCTTTCTGTTTCTCTTGACTCAGTCTAGGAAGGTTGTATTGTTCTGGGAATTTATCCATTTCTTCTAGATTGTTGAATTTAGTGGCTTTTTTAACTGAAGGGTGATGTATTAAAAGAGAAGTTTTTCAAATAACAATATGTAGGATGGATAGGAGGCGGTGGGAAAAGTATGAACAAAAATAGAGACTTAAAACAAAGATTTAGATAGGAGACCTTTAAATAGGTTCATCAATAAAGAAGGAAGACAGACAACCATGTGACTGCCTCATTGATATCTGTATATCCAGAAATCTACAGAGGACACACCTAATATATCTGGCTTGACTAAAAGCACAAATGGATAAAAGAAAGGAAGGGGATGAGAGGAAGGAGCAGAAAGAAGGAGAGAAGATAAAAACATTGAGTAAAGAACAAAACCATGAACCAAGTTTAGCTTTAGCCATGTAGAGCTTTAGGCAACAAAGCATTTGACAGAAAATATCTAGCAGTAGTCAGAAATGTAAGCTGCTAGCTCTGGAGCAAGATCAGAATGCAGATAGAGATTAGAAGCATCTACCTTTAGAGATCAGCCACCGTTTCTGACAGTCACAATAGGCTTCTCAGGAATAATCGGTAGGAGCTTATTATGTTTATACTTATTTTGGGGTATGAAACTAAATGTTCAGGGAAAGTTGTAACGACAGGATCTGTCAGTGTGTCCAGCAGTTTTCAAGGTCTACTAAAGGGATCCTTTTTAATATAGCAATCACTGGCCTCAAAGATTTAGACCCCCATAACTGTCATTATTTCCATTAACAACAGAAAGAGGGAGAGGGAGAGGGAGAGGGAGAGAGAGAGAGAGAGAGAGAGAGAGAGAGAGAGAGAGAGAGAGAGAGAGAGAAAGAAGCATCAGGGCACCATTTTGTTATTTGGAAACAGATGTTTGCATCTGGAATATTATGATACAGACTAGACGAATAGCAGAAAATACTGGTTTTATTTTCTCCCCTCATCCAGATATCTCTTAAGTATCTCTCTAAAGGAGCATTTAAAAGTGTGCTTGTAAGTTTCCAGCAATTATCACTTTAAATTATGTTTTAGCAACTAAATGACTCTAAGAGCACAGAAAGAGGCATATAATAATTTTATGGTGTGACACACTTCCTGTGAGCTGCACTGAAGCCAGAGGGTTGCAACAAATAAAGTAATTTTTATCTCTAGCAAACTTACTCAAAGACATATGTATACATCTACAGAAATTGGTAGACAGTTCCCCATTTCCTGATGAACATTACCCTTTCTTGAAATATATGCTTAGCCAAGGCATCCAGTAAAGCAGCTCTCTGTGTTTTATAAGTAGCATTATCAGAACAATGGCATGCAGGGAATTAAAAATATCTCTGCTAAGGATTTATGTTCATTAGGAATTCAGAAAACACAGAATCTGCACCTGCTACAAGATAATATTAGGCTTACAAAGCAAAACAAAGATTTCATCGCAAAGCTAAAGATATTTAACTGGTTGGGATATTTACTGAACTGAGTCATGAGAAAATTAAAACCAAAATAACTACTTATGAAGGCATCCAACATCCAGAATATTAAGACATTGTTAGATACAAAGAATTTAGACTTGTGCTGGAAAACAATACAAAAGATACTATAGATCAGATTACAAAGGAAGGAAGGGTGGAACGGGCTGTGTCAGTTCTTACTATTTATTTTGCCCACATACACATCTTACACTAAGTTTTCAATTTTCAACTGAGGTAGAAATGCCTCATATTCTACAGTCCTGTTATGAATAACACTGAGACCCTCAAAGATGGAAACAAGAACCTAAAATGGTTTTCTAGGTCTTTATCCATAGTATGTTATGCATGACATTGTCCTTGCTGTCCCCAAATAATAAAGTGGTCTTTTCCACCTCTGTTGGTCAAATAAGTCTGTAAATATGATATGTTTGCTTGCTTATAGTTTCCACTGGGGCTGGGCAGCCAGATATAGTGGTCTGTGAGGTTGCAGGTTGACTTACTGCTTGGGAGAGACCATTGTCTTGCTAGTGTTTACTGGAAGGGAGATTCTTCCCTCACCACAGAGAGGTGCAGGAGGATTTCATCTTTCTCTCCTCCCTGATCCCTTACCCTCCATGGGAAAAGCAGGTTTTCCCATTTCTTTACCGTCTGCCCAATTTCAATGAAAACCTGCATGTGAAAGGCCACGATGGCAGTGGAGGCCTCTGGCCTTACAACCTCCTTTGTGTAACTGAGGGCCCTCCTGTCAGCTTTATGACCATGGTAATAAAATGAACTGGATTCTTCAAAGCTGCCTACCACAGCTCATACGTAGGTCAGGGTAGGAACTAAGCAGTGTGCATGCTCCTGCTACAGTGCTCTTATTATTTCCAAAAATAATACCTTGAATTTAAATAGTAGCTTTCCTCCAAGGAGCAGAAAATCTTTTCATATATATAACTTCATTCAGCCTTAATACTTCCCTAACAAAAAGAAAAAGTAAGGTTTTGCTGATTTCATTTGAGATGGAAAAACTGAGACAGTAAGTTAACGGATGATCAAATACAACCTCAGAATATGTATGATCTCATAACCTAGAGTTTCTAATTCAAAATCTCATTCTCTATATGCTAAATTATAATTATATGAAATTAATCTCTGACAGGTGGTAGCTTTCTTTTGGTTAATTTTGAAAAAGCCTAAGAATTAAAAGTAATTCCTGATTCCAAGTTTGAATACAGGTAATTTTTAATGAGGAATAACAAACTAAATATTTCCAACATTATCATGAAAATGTCAAATTTTCTAGTGTAACAATAATATTTGGCTGTATAATGAATAATTATTTAAGTCTAGTTGCTATCCAGTATCTAGTACCTTTAAGTTTTCAATTTTCCAATATTCATGACTAAGGAGTCCACTTAAAAAGAGTGAGAGATTTCAGATTGTCTTAAACCCTGAGGAAGTTCTTTGTGCAAACAGAAAATATGGAGTCATAATTATTGTTAATGTGCTACATCACAGGTCAAAAAATATGTCTTAGACATGGTTATTGAAGAACCAGAGCAGACTATGGACATCAAAGTGGCAAAATAGGAACAGAAAAGACACAGGAGGTACTGCACAAAAAAGGGTATGGGGTCTGATGATTCCTTTCAAAAAGTATTAGAAGAGTGAGGCAAGTCATAGATTTATGCCTGAGACATGTCAAATGAACAGGACATATTGCACATGGAAGTAAACATAAAGGTTTATGGAAAAAGAAAAGGCCAATGTGTCTCAGGTCCCTTCCAGTGAAAAGACCAATGTGTCTCAGGTCCAAAGAGCTCCTTTATAGAAAATCTCTGACCAACACTAATTCAGTTTATGATTACTGTGTGGTAGGCATTGTGTTAAGGACTTTCCATACATCACCTCATTTGACTCTTGACTAGTCTCAACTATTTTTCCTAGTTTACAGACGAGAAACTGGGTTAGAAGATGTCATCTAACCCACAGCTGTTATTTGGTAAAGTCAGAATAAGATCCTAGAATGATCCACCTCCAGAGCTTGCTCTTAACCACTCTGCCATGCTAATTTTAAGAAAAAAGATTAAACTTATGAAAAAAACTAACAAGGACCTTTTCTCAAAGATATTATCTCTTACCCTAGTTCCTCTATGCTTCCCTTTTTCTCTTGAACAAAAATACACTCCCACTTACTAAGGGAGGGGTGGGTTAGAGAAACATCCACATATTATACCTATTACTCATATCTCACAGGAACCTGAAAGGCAACTCTATCTGTGTAGTCATGAGCAGAGGCGTAATTAAGAATTTCTAGTACCTGAATGAGCTCCAAGATTTATACTTCACCCCAGTCCACTCTTTTTACAACAATTTCAGAAGTAAATATCATCACACACACACATACACACACGACAAACCCCAGTAAGGCAAGAACAGCCACGGTGCCTACTGTGTGCAAATCCATGTCGGAAGAGCTGTGGCCAGCTCTGCACTCCATCTGGTTTTGTTCTGCTGGGTTCAGCTATTCCCACCCTAACTCAAACAACATTTTGCCATCAGAAGAGAGAAACAGCATATCCATATCAGTCCCTACTCAGCCAACTGAATGATGTGTTGCCATCATAAACTAGCTTAACAGTCAAATCTGTAACAATTTCTCAATTAAGTACCTGTACTGCATACAAAGCCAACCACAGCCTTGCTCTCTTCCTCTATATTATCTCCCACTCTTCTTCTCTCACACTCTGTACGAATGTCATCCACATGGAATTATGTTCCAGTCCAGAAATATCCCATGCTCTTTCATGATTCTGGATCTTTGAAAATGCTGTTCTTTTTTCCTGGCTGTTTTTTCTTCTCTGAGTCAATTGACAAATTTATTATCCTTCAAGATGCAGCTCAAAAGCCCTGTTCTCCAGAATTTCTCCTCTATGTTCTGTATTTCTTTTCCCTTCTTTGCTCCCATGGAACTTTAGAATGCCTCTATTCTGATCCCTATTATTTAACACATAAGATTTATTCATATGTCTATGTCCACAGTGAACCTGTGAATTCCAGCACCAAGAGCAGTGTGGAACAGGTAGTAAACAATAGATGACGACTGGATGGTCTGTTAGTGAATGAAGGAATGAGCACAGAAACCTATGCTTTTTTCAAATACCTTAAAGTTTTAGTTCACATTTATAAGTTTATGCATGTACTTTGGTGTTACTAACATAATTGTTCTCCATGAATTCAAATAAAAGCTGTAAATGTTGATATTTTTACAATAGAAAAAGAAAATCTACTTGCAGTTAGTGGGGCTATAGACTTGACAAGCTCACAGGACCCAAACCTAAGAACCACAAAGAGGTGTAGGAATAGGAAGGAAGTGAGTAAGAACAGCAGCATACTAACTGGGTAGCTGTTATCATCACGGACACCAACAATAGCTTTGATTTACATAAATTGCTTCAACACTAGGAGTAGTCTTGATTCCTTGGGCGATTTTCTTCTCAGGTGACAGTGGTTGATTTTCTGGCCCTGACAGCAGTGGGACCTTCTGCTGAGTCATTTGTTGCAGTTCCCTCTGGCAACATTCCTACATGGAGACTGTATTTCCTCTTCCCATTCATCAACATTGTTTTCTTGATAAATTCTGCAGCTATCTTGTTATAGTGTCTAAGTACGCACTGCCCTTAGAAATTTTATAGTATGCTAATAGACATTTGTCTAAAATGATTTCATGTTAAATTTTCTGATTTATTTTTAAAACATCATCATAGAATAAGAAATAAAGGAGTAAAAAAAAAGAAATACCCTTTTAAGAGCAAGAACATGTGAAGTATAAACTCTGTTAATTGACTTTCTATTCACAACAGACTTCCAACATTTTAAGTAAACAGAATTTACAGGGGGAAAATGCAGAAATAGAAAATTCTTGGCCCTGGCGGGTTTGCTCAGTGGTAGAGCATCACCTGGCATGTGGAAGTTCTGGGTTTGATTCCTGGTCAGGGCGCACTGGAGAAGCACCTATCTGCTTCTCCACCCTTCCCTCTCTCCTTTCTCTCTGTCTCTCTCCACCCCTCCCGCAGCCAAGGCTCCATTGGAGGAAAATTGGCCTGGGCTTTGAGGATGGCTCCATGGCCTCCACCTCAGGAGCTAGAATGGCTCCGATTGCAGCAGAGCAACTCCCCAGAGGGGCAGAGCATCGCCCCCTGGTGGGCATGCCGGGTGGATCCCAGTCTGGCTCATGCAGGAGTCTGTCTGACTGCCTCCCCACTTCTAACTTCAGAAAAAATACAAAAAAAGAAAAGAAAAAAAATTCCTATTAAAGGTATTTTGATAATTTATTCAACCAGCATATGCCTGGCACTCTGCAAGTAACAAGGTCAAATAACAGAATCCTAGCTGGTAGTTGTTCATAATCTACAGGAAAGGCTCAAATTATAATGCAAAGTGATAAAAGGGAGGATACTATATTTCTTTTTTTCAGTCATAGCTCATATTCAATATTATTTGGTATTAATTTCAGGTATAAAGCATAGTGATTGAAAAATAATTATACTTGATTATTTTTTATACCAAGCCACCATCTTCCATGCCAATAAAAATTTGACCTTGGTAATCCTTAGTTCTTCTTCCCCCATCCTTTTATCTGGTGTTTGGGATTTGGGAGAAAAGGAAAGTGGAGAACTTGCCCTCCA
Organism: Saccopteryx leptura; assembly: GCF_036850995.1. Classification (NCBI taxonomy): domain Eukaryota; kingdom Metazoa; phylum Chordata; class Mammalia; order Chiroptera; family Emballonuridae; genus Saccopteryx; species Saccopteryx leptura. The sequence goes on from NC_089506.1 coordinate 142,749,944, forward strand.
ATATTGCTCATTGCTTGCCCTGTCTGCAGGACTCCTCAAGCTCAGGGGCCGTGGACCACTTCTGTGTCCTGTAAGAAAAACAAGCTTGTACAGGGCTGCAAACGTCTTCCTCTGCCTAAGGTCTCCAGGCAGCTGATCGTGAGGGCTTAGCTATAGAGGTGCAGAGTCACGAATTGTTTACAAAGGCTGACTTTGGCAGCACTTGGACTTGCATCCTGGGCATGCCATATCTGTGATATTTTAGCCAATGTTTTTTTTCAACTTGCTAAGCTTCAGATTTTCATCTACAAAGTGAAGTTATATATGTTATCTACTTCACAGAGTTATTGGGAGGGCAAAGTGTGGTAATTTAATATAAAGTACTTATTAGCACAACACCTAGTACATAATATGTGTTCAGTAACAGCTGCTATCATTATCATTGTTATTGTTGTTATTGTTTATTATTACTGACACCATCATGATCAAGGCACCACCAGGAGTACTAGGTCCTTTCTGATCCCAGGACCTACAGATTTCTTCTCTTCCTCCCTTCCCCAGGCCAGGGAACTTTTTTTCATCTGGGATGAGGTCCCATGTTCTGCACCACTTTCTCCAAGCCTCATCTCCAGTTGTACATTATTTTATCTTAATACTTTTCCAATAGTCATCTGTCTATTAGAATGTCCTTTGTGTGGGTTTTTTGAGGGGGAAAGGGGCTTCTTTCCCCAAAACTGTCTTGGGTAGAGAACAGCAGGGAGGGAAAAGGGGGAAATACAGAAAATAAAAAAGAATTAATTTATTTCAAAATATTGTTTAGCCACACTGATGAAAAGTGGTCTAATATTGCTGGGTGCCTGGCATATCATACATACTTAATAAATTTTGCTGGATAAATAAAATAAATTTCTATAAGAAGAAATAGCATGTATAAAGCCATGAGCCTTTAAAAAATTTAGATGTTTAGAAAGGTAACACATAGATGAAAGTACAACTTTATAAAGTAAGGGGAGAGAAAGAGAGAATAATGGAAATAAAATATGCTATTAAACTAACCAGAATGAACTCATTGGTCTTACTAAAGAAGTTTAAATTTTTCCTATAATGGAAATATTTATTTAAGCTGAGAAATGACTAAATCAGTTATAAATGATGAAGAAAGACATGGAGCAAGACTAGACATAAAAGATAATAGTTTGAAAATTAGGCAAAAGTTACAGTGGTCCAGAAAAGGAGATTGAAATATTAGACATAATTTTCGGCTTCTCTGTAACAGAATTGTATACTTTAGCTTTGCCACAACTTTGTGGAGGGGAAGGCTAAATGAACAGCCCTTGACCTTGGACTTGGTTGTCTTTCTTTGACTAAAAGGATGTTCGTGGACATGGTAAAAGCATAGGTTTGGAATATGCTTGTGCACTTGAGGTATCCTTTTGAGCTCTGGGGATCTTCCATGAAAAGATCAAGCCCTAGTAGCCACTTGAATCTATCCTAGGCCCCAGAATGATGTACATGTAACAGGCCCGAATCCAACATGCAGCCTGCAGCTCAGAGCCCAGACTCTAGAGTCCAGATTTAACCAAATGAGACTTATGAGAATAAAAAATTGTTTTAATAAGTGGATCATTGAATTTTAGAGAGCAGTCATTCTTAGGGCACTCTAGATTCTAAAACTTGAGACTCTTTTTAAACTTGATGGCCTCCTCTTTACATTGCTGTCTCTGCTGCTGCTGACAATCCCTACAAGATCCTTAAAGTGCTCCTTTCAAAGTGATCAGAAAGTTCTTGAGGAAGCCTGTTACTTTGTTCCCATGAAGGGAAAAACAAAAACAAAAACAGGAGAACCAGCTCATTACTTGGAAGAAAATCCTGAACTCAGTGAAAAAACTCCAACATCAATGCTTCTAGACAGAAAGTTAAGGTTTAATAACATAAATTGGGGCATTTTTTAAATGAGTTTTCACAGATATGTTTTTTGAAAAAATATTTTTTTACAAACTGGATTTGAACCAACCACTGTAATTTATTATAAGTATCAATGATTGATACTATAAGTATTAATGACTGCATATTTGCAGAGTTGTTTGACTCATTCTGTATTTAAAATATAAAGCAAAGATAAAGAGGATGGTAAGAAGGTCCTAGAAGCACAATTCCCCCACCCCCACTTCATACTGCTAAAAGGAAGCTGAACTGATTATGGCCAGCACACTCTCTCTTGGATGACTGCCTTTAAATTAGGCATTACTTAAGCCAGAAAAACCCTGGCAGGTTATGGTGTTATAGGGCCTTTCAAGGGTTCCTAAGGTAGTTTCACAGCTTTACGGCTAGGTATGGAGCTTTCCTTAAAGAGAGTTTATTTTCTCATTTTCAATCATCCTAGATGAGCTCCAATATGAGTCAAGAAATGAGGGTTTAGAGAGCCTTAGATTGATGTGAATAGTATCTTCATTTTGAGCCTAGGGATTTGGACAGGGCTCTAACTCATGGATATGCTGGGACATTCCTGGAAAGATATCCATCAGCTTGAAGCTGGAGCAAAAACAGAGCTGAAGTTCTTCTACTCTAAGAGCAGCCACGTTTATAACAATGGTAACTTACTGCCTTTGTAGTATTTTCCTTCCAAAGTCTAGCGAATATTTTAACCTGGTTTCAGGTGTGCTGTGGGAGTTAGGATGAATAATCAATCTCATTTTTCAGATGGAGAAGAGCAAGGGTCTGACTTGCATGAAATGAGAAAAGCAGCAGTGGTAGTGATTGTTTGGGAGGACAAGCAAGCTGAGCCCATATGTTTAGTGATCTCGTGAACAGGGCCAACAGCAGAGGCAGCAGCATGATGAGGAAGCCACCTGCTCCTGAGCAGATGCAAGTCAGGACCCAGGAAACTCTCAGAAGTAAAGAGGACCTATTTCCGGTGCCTAGACTAGTAGAGGCTTAAATTGTAAGTGGGAACTAAAAGAAAGCATGATCTTATTTTATGATCACTAGCTGGTAAAATCTGAAATATTTAGATAGCAACAATTTCTCAGTTTAATCAATAAATAATATTTTTAACTTATAAAAGGCATTTTAAATGCAAAATTAATGCAATATTATAAGAAAAATTAAAAGCAGGCCCTGACTGGTTGGCTCAGTGGTAAAGCATCAACTTGGCACATGGAAGTCCCAGGTTCAATTCCTGGTCAGGGCACACAGGAGAAGCACCCATCTGCTTCTCCTACCCTCCCCCTTCTTTTCCCATCCTGCAGTGATGGTTCAATTTATTCAAGCACATTGGCCCTGGGGGCTGAGGATGGTTCCATGGAGCCTCTGCCTCAGACAAAAAAAATATCTCGGTTTCGAGCAATGATGCCAGATGGGCAGAGAACCAGCCCCTGACAGGTGTCACGGAGTGGATCCCGGTCGGGGTGCATGTGGGAGTCTATCCCCCTTCTTTTCACTTAAATTTAAAAAAAAAGAAGAAAGAATGAAGGAAAAAGAAAAATTAAGAGCATAGTCTAAAATGTCAATTCTCAAATATAAATAAATTTTTCACTTACAAAAATTCTATCCTTATGAACAATAACTAACATATATGGCATATAACCACTGATATGGACATATTGAAAGAAGTAGGTGCTGGGAGTTTCATGGAGACCATTAGTAAGAAGTTATCTAAAATGAGATGCTTTTGGCCCTGGCCGGTTGGCTCAGTGGTAGAGCGTCGGCCTGGCGTATGGAAGTCCCGGGTTCGATTCCCGGCCAGGGCGCCCAGGAGAGGTGCTCATCTGCTTCTCCACCCCTCCCCCTCTCCTTCCTCTCTGTCTCTCTCTTCCCCTCCCGCAGCCAAGGCTCCATTGGAGCAAAAAGGTGGCCCGGGCACTGGGGATGGCTCCGTGGCCTCTGCCCCAGGCGCTAGAGTGGCTCTGGTTGCAACAGAGTGACGCCCCAGATGGGCAGAGCATCGCCCCCTGGTGGGTGTGCCAGGTGGATCCCGGTCGGGCGCATGCGGGAGTCTGACTGCCTCCCTGTTTCCAGCTTCAGAAAAATACAAAAAAAAATAAAATAAAATGAGATGCTTTTATCAATGCCATGAACATATTAATGAGAGAGAGGAAATAATATACTAGGCTTTTGAAAGATACAGTTGGCTTCTCTCTTTAAAGAGTACTCTGCTAAATTAAAGCATTGATGTATGAATATATATATATATATAAATACTTTCAAAAAACTACTTTTTAACAATATGCTTGCCATTTCACTTATTCACTTCTAAGGTTTATAAAATAGAAAACCTAACTAGACTGATTTTGACACATGTGGTCCTTTTACTTTCCTTGAATTCTTACATGAGTAAGGATCAGTTTTAGTTTATTACCTGACAAGGAAGGAGTATCCCCTTCTATGAAGTCTTTAAGAGTAAAGTCATTCAGAGATTTCAAGATGGTGACGGAGTAGGTAGACATTCCAACTGTCACCTCCCAGGACCAAATTGGATTACAACTTAATTTAAAAACAATCATCTTGAAAAACCAACTTTGTACTAAATGAAGAAGAGTCTATAATCAAGGATCACAGAAGCCAAACTGAGACTGGTAGGAAGGGTGGAGATGCGGAAAGGGCTGCCCTGCTCCCAGGAGCCAGCAGTGGTGGCTGAAGGTCCAGGGGGACTCTCACTGTGGGGAGGGTCTCCCTGAGAGGGGAGGGACCTCAGCTCCAGGCTTAGCATCCCAGCCTAGTGCCCCAAAAGCTAGAAGAGGTGCCCACACAGCATTTGGTGATGAAAAGAGCCAGGATTTCTGTCTGAAAGAAAGAGACAGAGCTCTCGGAGACACAGGCTCTGTCTTAAAGGGCCCACACAGAAAATCTTGTTCACAATCACGTACCCTAGGTTCCGGTAGAGGGAGAGCTGAGAGGACTGAAGTCACATGAGGAGAGTATAAAGTTGGAGGCTCAGGGAGAGACGCAGTGGGGTACAGCCTCCATAATCCCTGTGCTGAGTCATTCCCCAATACCACAGTCGCCATCATTCCTGGATGGAGCAGTTCCCTCTGAGAGGCATCAGCCTGGGGAATAGCAAAAACCTTGGGAGTCTCTCCTGCCCCACCCTATGGAGCTGGGCCATTCTGGGAAGCCTTGAAGCAGGGGGCCCATCAGTGATTCAGTTTTTTAGTTTTGAGGCTGGCACTTACCCCCACAGGCTCTCGAGTCTATGACTGATGCTTCAACCTCATGGGAGACTCAGTAGAAACTGTCCAGGCTGCGGGCACACCACACCTCTGGGAGTCAGAGGCCACACCCTACTGAAGTTTGTGAAAAAAGTCTGGACAGACTGACACCTGTTCTTGAGGGACAGGAACCAAAACCACTACCCTTCCCAATCCCTGAATTGCCTCAGTCTATAGACTCTACCACTTTTTCGGTGGCTGAGCCCAGCAAGCAGCCAACAGTCAGAGGGAACCTTAGCCTTTTAAGTGAACCTTCCTCCAGGCCCGTTGTGGGTATAAGACAACCTAGGTATGCAGCTTGGTATTTCCATTTGTACCTGGGCCCAGAAGAGGCAGCCACAAACTCTAGATTGCTTGTAGCTCCAAGAAGGTTGCTGAGGGCCAGTCATGGGCAGTGTTCCCACTGGTCAGTGCCAGGTTCCCTCCAGGGAGGCCCAGGGCTGGCACATCCAGTGGACAACTGTGGAGAGCATTGGTTCAGGCCCTAACAACCCTTGCTAGTGGGGTATCCTAAAGAAGGGTTTCTCATACTTGGCCCAGCTGAGGCGAGTTCTGCTCTCTGTGGTCAGCACCGGCACAGCAGCTCATGTGCATTAAATAGGGTGAAGCCTCACAGTCAGGTAGCCTGGGTGCTGGATATCCTGCCCCACTAGGCTAGATTCCACAGGGGAAAGTAGAGAGGCTTAGAGCATGGATATTTAAAGTATGGGTCCCTTGGGGCCTATTGTTGGGTCTGGTCGAGGGGTATAGCCAATTTCTGGAGGGCACAGTCAGCCCCAGGAGAGGACTCTCTCAGTCTTCTTCCTGAGACCAGGGTCTCACCAGCTGTAAGAACTTCTGCAGAGAAGTCTATCACCCCACTCAATCTGAACCTGCTGCTCACCTTGCTGGAGAGAAATAAAATTTGAGTATCCAGCAAGGGCTGAGGGATTAAGCTCTGGAGTAGGAGAAACCATAAACATCCTGGAAGAAAACATATGCAGTAAACTCTCTGATGTCTCTCATAGCAATATTTTTGCTGATTTATCTCCACAGGCAAGTGAAATAAAGGACAAAATAAACAAATGGGACTATATCAAACTAAAAAACTTTTGCACAGCAGAAGACACCATGAACAAAATAAAAAGACATCCCACACCATGGGAGAACATATTCACCAATATGTCTGATAAGGGGTTAATAATCAAACTTTATAAAGAACTTCTAAAACTCAACACCAGAAAGGTAAACAATCCAATTAAAACTTGGGCAAAAGAACTAAATAGACACTTCTCCAAAGAAGATATACAGATGGCCAATTAGGCATATAAAAAAATGCTCAACATCACTAAGCATCAGAGAAATGCAAAATAAAACCACAGTGAGATACCACCTCACATCTGTCAGAATATCGCTCACTAACAAATAACACACAATAAGTGCTGGCAAGGGTGTGGAAAAAAAGGAATCCTCCGGCACTGCTGGTGGGAATGCAGACTTGTGCAGTCATTGTGGAAAACAGTATGGTGTTTCCACAAAATATTTAAAATGGAACTACCTTTTGACCCAGCTATCCCACTTTTAGGAATATATCCTAAGAATACCAATTCACTGATTCAAAAGAAGATATGCACCCCCATGTTTATTGCAGCATTGTTTACAATAGCCAAGATCTGGAGACAGCCCAAGTGTCCATCAGTGGACGAGTGGATTAAAAAGCAGTGGTACATATACACAGTGAAACACTGCATGACCGTGAAAAAGAAAATATTACCTTTTGCAATGGCATAAATAGACTTGGAGATTATTATGCTAAGTGAAATAAGCCAGGTAGAGAAAGACAAATATCATATGATTTCACTTATATGTGGAATCTAATGAACAAAGTGAACTGAGGAACAGAATAGAGGCAGAGGCAGGTCACAGGGAGCAGAGGGACAGCTGTCAGAGGGAAGGGGCATGAGGACAGGATTAGAGAAGATGAAGGAATGAGTGGAATTATACATACATAACTCAGAGATACAGATAACCAGATAGCAAATCTGAAAAGGGAAGGGGAGAGAGAGTTAGGGAAAGGGAGAAAAGAGGATGTAATGGGGAACACGGAGTGGGAGTGAGGGTGTTATATTGAGTGAAATTCCTGAATCCATGTTAACACAATAAATTAAAATTAATAAAAAATTTAAAAATTTTAAAAGAATGAGTAAAATCATTCATTCAGTACGCAGGCCATTGTACTTTTTGGTAGCTTCCTTTGTGCATATTGTATATTCAGAACCATCTTAAATAATTTAAATAAGACAATGATTTGGAAGTATATAAAATAAAATAATAAAATAATTTCAATAGAGCAATTAATCTCATTTTATGGCATAAATTTGTTCTTCAAAGAAGAGATAATATAAACTTCATAAAAAGTCATTTGTGTACTCACAAATGTAAACCTTTTTCCACAACCTCTATTTAGTTGTCATCCTGAGTATCTATTCACCAGTTAAATTTTTTTTTTTTTTTTTTTGTAATAGAGACAGAGAGAGAAACAGGAAGAGACAGATAGGAAGGGAGAAAGATGAGAAGCATCAATCCTTCGTTGTGGCACCTTAGTTGTTCATTGATTGCTTTCTCACATGTGCTTTGACCGGGGGCTACAGCAGACTGAGTGACCTCGAGGTTTTGAACCTGGGTCCTCTGCCTCCCAGTCTGACACTCTATCTACTGCACCACTGCCTGGTCAGCCTCACCAGTTAATTACTGTCATATACATATTATATATATATATTATATATATAATATTATTTTAATAAAATTATTATTTTTTTAAGTGAGAGAGACAGACAGACAGGGACAGACAGGGAAAGACCGGAAGGCAGAGAGATAAAATGTATTCAATCATTATTGCAGAACTTTAGTTATTCATTAATTGCTTTCTCATATGTGCCTTGACCAATGGACTATAGCAGAGCCAGTGACCCCTTGCTCAAACAGTGACCATAGGGTCATGTTTGTGATTCCTTGCTTAAGCCAATGGCCCCATGCTCAAGCTGGCGACCCTGTGCTCAAGCTGGGAACCTCAGGATTTTGAACATGGTTCCTCAGCATCCCAGTCTGACGCTCTATCACCTGTGCCACCATCTGGTCAGGCAAGACTGCTGCTTAATTAATATTTATTTACTTATTTATTTGTTGAATATATGAACCCATGCCTGATTAGCACTGGACATTTGCAGGGCCTTGTCAGAGCTATAAGCATCAGGACATGGGGGGGGGGGCGTAACTCTGAGAATGCCAACACTTTTCTATCAAGAGGTAAAATTAAAAACCTATATGCACTACTAAAAATAAAATTTATTTCAAATGTACTATTTTGTCTTCAAAAGCTGCATAAAAACTAAATATTCTGACTAATATAGAGTTTATTAAAATGTTTCCTTATCATTTCCTAAAAATATACCTTTTCAAAGCGCAATGTTATCATCATAAATAGAAACAGATGAGGAAGAATATCAGCAATTTGCAGCCAAAAGAATTTAAGTGCATAAAAATGAAGTGTGTTAAAATTAGAAACTTTTCTATTATTAATGAAATGGAGTGCCAAGAGGAAACGCAAGGAGACAAGAGTAATAGCAAAGTCATGAATTAAACAGTGACTTAAAAGCATGAGTTCCTAGCTCCCTGGCACATGACACCTCCCTACTAAAGTTAATCAGTGGGGAATAATGAAATAGTACTACTGCTTTGAAAAATAAATTCAACATACAGAAAATTTATTCCAATATCAAGATATTAAAGGGAGTGACATCAAGTGCTTATGACTGTTATTTTAACAATTTATATGCCAAAAAAACTCATATGCCATCCTTGGCTACACACATTTAAGGGCTCTCTATGATGTATATTTTCCTTAAACCAAAAGAAAAATAAAGCCTGCAGTTTATCGTGTCTGAACTTGCTACACTAGAGATGGATTTTGCAACTGTGATAACCTTATAAAAATATTAATACTGAAAGAGAAGTCCCAGAATGTAGGACAGGCTCACTCATACATATCCCTCACCACAAAAATCTCTGTAATGCCCTTGTAATTTCTATCATAACAACTACTTTAAAAAGCTTTCAATGAAGATGAAGCAGTTCTTCCAATATCTTTGCAACAGAAAGGGCAAGAGACTTTTTAAATAAAGTTCATTTTCACAAGAAATCAATCTTCTTTTAAGTACCTTGAGAAAAATATTCATTTATGATTCCTCAGCACCTAATTATCATAACATCTATTATTTAGTTAATTCTTATAAAAGCTTATGAATAAAAGAAGAAACAAAATAAATACAATTTCTAGGGTATTTTTATCTACATATTAACCTGATGTAAGAGTAACACTGTAGCAAAAACTACATGAATGATCTACCAGAATCATGGGTCAAATAAGCAAAAATGACATTGTGTAATTTATTTTATTCCCTAAAGCTTAGAGTCTATTTTATAGATAAAGTAAACACAAATGCACCATGAGAAATAAGAAAATAAAGATCAGTGAACTACTCCTAAATGTCAGACTATGTTCCTAAGCAGTTTAATTGGGGTTTTGTAGCTCAACTAATATGTGCTGAATAGAATTCTTTATTTACAGTGGACAATATCAACTTTAAATGATAGCAAGTAAGTTTTCTTGGCAACTTATCAAGAAACACAAAATCATTGAAAGTCTCAGAACAGGAAGAGCTAATGTTGGGGTAAAATAAATAAATAAGTACATAAATACATAAACAAATAAATGCCATGACTCACTGTGACTTATCAACTGATCACACGTCCGCTGAACACATTTATTTTTTATGTATACAAATGTTACCTTTTTTGTTTTCACTGATTCTTCAATTAGTGTATGACTCTGGTTTTTGGAACTACTTTCAGGCTATTGGATACTTTTAAACACAAACTGTTTTTCTGTGCATCACAACCATTCCTCCAACACTACCTATCTTCCCTGCTTACCCCAACAAGCACATACACTTGAGAAAAAGTAATAGTAATGATGATGATGATGATGATTATAATAAAATATTGATAAACAAATACATGGTACATTTGCAAGTATTATATAAAGGGGTTTTATTTGCAGAGATTATTCAAAAAGGAGTGGATAGAGCATGTATTGGAACCATCAAGGATTGTCAAGAAGCCAGGGTTATTTGCTGCCAGTTGGCCAAGTCCTATAGACTTAAGGAAAGAAAAAGAAGTTATTGGAAGCCAAAAGAAAGGAGAGTATACCACGCAGGCTGCCTTGAAAGGACTAAAGATTTTCTGTAGAGGAACCTAGCCAGTCTGAAGAAACCTCACAGGAGGAAGCCTGGGTAGCTGGAGACCATCGATGTAATGGAAACAGGTCAACCCTTTCTGGGGAGGAGGATATGGTGGAGAAAAGTAAAGAGTGGATCCACAGGGAAAAAAGGACAGTTACGCGGTATGGCAATATTGGAAAATGGGAATAATGGGATTCTCTTCCCAAGGACATCAACAAATATTTATTGATCAGCAGCTACTATATGTCAAGAATTATTCTAAACACTAAAGATTAGAACATGAATAAACCATGGAGACTGTCCTGTACAAGGCCATAATCTGGGAAGAGAATTAGTTCCATAAACAGATCATTCTAGCACATTAAAAAAATGCAGTCAGTAAAAATTTGAACTCATCAAGAAGATGGACTAAATCATATTCTTTTTTTGTATCATCACAAACACCTAACAAAATGCCCAGTGCATAAGCGGGCTACATAAATGTTGAATAGGTGAAAGTATAGTCCTTGTACTCAGCAGTAAGCTTAGAAGAATTGGCTAGCTCTACTCTCTGGTAAATCTTCAGCAAACTTATGAAATGGGAAAAAATGGCAGTTAATAGGTATCATTTTACTCATCCATTTATACAAGTTTTCACTGTTAATTTTCTAAAAATATTTAGCTGGGTTTTTTTTTCACTTCTACATGCCAGTGAAGCACTCCATCAAACTGATATAGACTGCTTTCTTTCTAATTTCAGGTGAAGCTTGTTCTGTTTCTTATGTTTCTGCTTTTGATATGTTTTTTTAAACATATAACTATGTTTTGAAATTAATTATTCAATATATAAAATGTTTTAAGTGATAAAGAAGGCATCAAATCATTGGGGAAAAAAAGGTCTATCCAACTTCAATGAAACAATTAGCTAGGAATTTGGGATAAAGGTGAATTTATAATCTAATTTATATCTCACATTACAATAATTTCAGATTTAGTTAAGATTTTAAAATGAAGTGATGATATATCAATTTCCAGTCAAGATGGCCGTATAGGTAGACATGGCACTCACCTCCTCCCACAAGAACATCAAAATTACAACTAAATTACAGCACAACCATCATTTAGAACCATCAGAAATATGGCTGAATGGAAGTTCTACAAAGAGAGAATTAAAAAAGAAGCCATATTAAGAATGACAGGAGGGGCAGAGGCACATAAAGGGCTGATTCCACATCCATGTGTGGCATATAAAAATTAGGAGGGATAGCTCAGCTGTGGAGGTCCCGTCCGAAGAGCAAGAGGTCCCAGCCCACACCAGGTCCCCTATTTCAGGGTTCCAGTACCAGAAAGAGAAGTCCACATAAATTCTGTCTGTAAAAACCAGTGGGGATTTTCTTTGAGGGAGATGGAGGGCTGTTGAAGTCCCAGATAGTTTCTCTTAAAGGCCCAAGCATGGACTTAGACTCATTCTTTCTGAACTCCAGCACCAGATAGGGGTTTGAAAGGCACCAGAGATATATGGGAAGGAACTGAATTATCTGCATCAGAGTGAGAGCTAGGAGACAGCTTTCTCCCAGTCAGAATTGTTGGCAGAGGCCATAGTTCCTTTGATGAGACCTCAACCTTCAAAGCCCGTAGGCAGGCACCATATTTAAGACTCCATCAACTTGGCTTACACTGTTTGCCCCATCAGGTGATTCCCTGAGATCTCACCCTACCTACCTGTGAGCCCATTCAAACCACTTTCAGTTGATAAGAAAATCTCAAGAGTTAAAAATTTTAGCTTGAGTAATGGTAGATTTAGTTATAATCAATAGGCTTAATGGTTAATGCAAGTAAAATCTTTGTTCCAGGAACTGGGAAACCTAACTAGGCCAACATGATTTAACAAGATCTGTGAGCAATCCACCTTTGTGCCCCCAGGAGACCGCAAATAATTCACCATAGTGCCCCAGGGGTCTGCAAGCAAAGCCTTTGTGCTCCATGAACAGAACACCCACTGACTATGTTTCAATTAACTTTGACTATTATCTGATTAACTTTCCCTTGAAATTCCAAAATCCTTACCTACCCATTTCATCCCCTTATGAAAAAAAGTTAGCTGGAGGCTGTGGCCAGTTGGCTCAGTGGAAAAAGCAGAGACCCAGTGTACGGATGTCCCAAATTTAATCCCCGATCAGGGCACACAGGAGAAACGACCATCTGCTTCTGTCTCTCCCCCTCTCCCCCTTTTCTCCTTCCCCTCCTGTAGCCAATGGTTCAAGTGGTTTTAACATCAGCCCCACATGCTAAGGATAGCTCAGTTGATTTTAGTATGGGCCCCAAACGGGGTTTGCAAGGTGGATCCCAGTCATGGCACATGAGGGAGTCTGTCTCTCTATCTCCCCTCCTCTCACTTAAAAAAATAAAAAAATAAAAACAGTTGGCTGGGGATAGGATGTTGAGACAGCTTTATACGGTATATAACCCCCATCCCCTCAGATCACCAGCCATCAGACTAAAGCTCCATAAAGATTCAATCCCTGTCTCTACTTAATTGGCTGAGTGGTAACAGACAGCAGGAACTCCGATATTTTCAGTTTCACAGTGGCTTTTCCATACAAATGGCTTGACTGAGCTCAGGCTTCATATTTTCCTAAAATCTCTTAAACAAGCAGGATCTGACCTCAGTCTGCCCTGTACCTCTTATATGTGGCCCCAGGACCAGCACTAGTAGCAGTCCATCCTTTGTTCATAGGTTGGCCTCACCTGGGCACCACCAAACCCAGTACAAGTAGCACCATCGGCAGATTGCTTTGTAACTTATGCTAGATAGAACTGGGAAGAAAACAGGTGGTGCATCAGACCTTGGCCTGCTGCACTCCTGGGAGGTCCCAGAGCCCACACGTCCAGTAGACAGCTTCAGACCTTGTTAGAGCACCACCCAACCATATCCACAAAGACGCGGATGCACTCAAGTGGCAGACTTAATTAGCACTATAGCCCTTTTAACTAAGTACTGCTCTGTGCATTGGCTCCCATACAGCAGATCCTCCATGGTGTTTGGAGGTCAACGGTTGGTGGTCACAGCCAGTCCCTGCAGCTGATTGGCCTGGGAGTAAACTCCTCTCATTGATGTGTCAACAGTAATGATGGCTCAACTATAACAGAAGTGTGTACACAACCCACATGAGGGGCACACCTTGAGTACCCAGCTGGGGGATCAGAGAGGCTGTGCCATTGAACCTTAGAGAACACCTACTATACTAGGCCACTCTACCAAGCCTGGGAGATGTAGAAGCTCTGCCTGATACATAGAAACTGACACAGGGAGGCTGCCAAAAATGAGGAGACAAAGAAACATGTCCTAAATGAGTGAACAGAACAAAACTCCAGGAAAAGAACTAAACAAAATGGAGACAAGCAACCTACCAGACGCAAAGTTCAAAATACTGATTATAAAGATACTCGAACTTAGAGAAGACACCAACAGCACAAAAAAGGACCAGTCAGAAATGAAGGGTACACTAACTGAATGAAGAATAATTTACAGGGAATCAACAGTAGAGTATAGATGAAGCCAAGAATCAGATCAGTGATTGGAATATAAGGAAGCAAAAAGCACCCAACACAAACAGCAAAAAAAAAAAAGAACCCAAAAATAAAATGAGGATAGTGTAAGGAGCTTCTAGAACGACATCAAGCATACCATCTTAATTAAAATGCAAAAGTTTAAAGACGAGGAGAGAATCTTAAAAGCAAGAAAGAAACAGTTACTCACATACAAGGAAACTCTCATAAGACTGTCGGCTGATTTCTCAACAGAAACTTTGCAGTCCAGAAGGGATTGGCAAGAAATATTCAACGTAATGAAAAGCAAGGACCTACAAATAAAATTACTATACTCAGCAAAGCTATCATTTAAAATTGAAAGACATATAAAGAGCTCCCCAGACAAGAAAAAGCTAAAGGAGTTCATCACCATCAAACCAGTATTACATGAAATGTTAAAGGGTTTTCTTTAAGAAGAAGAAAAAAAAAGTCTAAAAAATAAACAAAATGGCATAAATACATACTTATCAGCAATTGAATCTAAAAAACAAAATAAACAAACAAACAGACTCATGGATACAGAAAATATTTTGAAGGTTAGCAGATGGGAGGGATGGGAGGATGGTGAAAGGATTAAGAAGTACAGTACAAATCGGTTGTTATTGAATAGTCATGGAGATGTAAAGTACAGCATAAGGAGTACAATCAATAAATTCTAATAACTATGTATGGTGTCAGATAGGTATAAGATTTAGCAGATGATCACTTAGTAAGTTATATAATGTCTAATCACTGGGGTGCATACCTCAAACTAATATAATAATGAATGTAAACTCTAATTGAAAATCTTTAAAAATGATTTAAAACAAAATAAAATAAAGTGATAAAAATATAAGAAGAAAATTAGGACTATTTATGTTCATGTTGAGATAGTGAAATTTTAGTACAGAGAAAAATTACTGTAAACAAACATGAAAATATACATGACAAGAAGAAAACTATTTGTAATATGCATGACAAAGGGTTAATATCCATTGTAAAAACAGAGAGGGCATATGACTAGGCCTGGGAGTCTCCTAGGACAGCAGCGTATCTCACAGTATAAACATTGATAAATCCAGAGGTGCATACAGTTTCTCTCTAGTGCTCCGAGCATATAAATAGAAAACATAAGGTAATATTATTGCTATATCAGCCAGTGTGAACAATTTGAGAATACATACATCTTTGTGAAGAAGCCTACAAATCAATAAGAAAAAGTAACTAAGTAAAGGAAATAATCAATTCACAAAAATGTAAGTGGACAAAAATATGAAAGATATTTATTTTTTAATCTAAAAATCAGACAATAATTTTAAAAAATGATAACATTCAACTGGGGATGAAATGTAAAAAAATTGGTACTCATACTGCTCACAAAAAGCAGGGAATTTTTCTTTTTTTGTTGTTTGTTGTTTTGTTTTATTTTGTTTTGTTTATATTTTTCTGAAATTAGAAGCGGGGAGGCAGTCAGACTACTGCATGCACCAGACCAGGATCCACCCGGCATGCCCACCAGAGGGTGATGCTCTGCCCATCTGGGGCGTTGCTCGTTGAGGATGGAGCCATTCTAGCGCCTGAGGAGAGGCCACGGAGGCATCCTCAGCGCCCAGGCCAACTTTGCTCCAATGGAGCCTTGGCTGCTGGAGGGGAAGAGAGAGACAGAGAGGAAGGAGAGGGGGAGGGGTGGAGAAGCAGATGGGTGCTTCTCCAGTGTGCCCTGGCTGGGAATCGAACCCAGGACTTCCACATGTAGGGCCGACATTCTACCGCTGAGCCAACTGACCAGGGCCTGGGGATATTTCAAAATGAATATGAAGCAATAAAATATCCCCTACTTTTTGTGAGCAGTATATTTTGTCAATACAAGTTATGTCAGCTTTTCTGTATAACAGATTCTTATACTGTAATTAAAAGATGTTAAAAAATTTATTAATGATTGATTGATGTTAATATTGATTTGTTTTGTGAAAGAGTTCTTACCTTTTGGAGGTAAATATTGAAACATTTGTAGACAAAATGATAGATTATCTGGATTTGCTTTAAAATAATTCAAAGCTAAAGGCATAGGGGAAGTATAGCTAAAATAAAATATCTTAATCATTGTTAATGACACACAGAGTTTTTGTTGTTTGTTTTTGTTTGTTTGTTTTTTAGAGAGAGAGAGAGAGGGACAGACAGGAAGAGCGAGAGACAAGAAGCATCAATTCTTAGCTGTGGCATTATAGTTGTTCATTGATTGCTTTCTCATATGTGCCTTGATTTGGGGGGGGGGGGCTGCAGCAGAGCAAGTAACCTTTGGGCTCAAGCCAGCAACCATGGGGTCATAGCTATGATCCTACATACAAACTGTTGAACCCGCACTCAAGCTGGCAATCTTGGGGTTTCAAACCTGGGTCTTCAGTGTCCCAGGCTGATGCTCTATTCACCGTGCCACCGCCTGGTCAAGTGTTTAGTTATGGAATTTTTCTAATTTTTTTTATGTCAAAAAATCTCATAGTAAGAAGTTTTTAAACTATATAATAACATCCAAATTTTGTAAGAAATAAAATTTCAAATGCATTATGAATGGAAAAAAAGGTCAGATGAAAAGATACCAAAAGTTAAGAGTGATTACATGAAGGCAATCATTATTTTTCACCCTTTGGTTCCCCATATATTCTGAAAATTTTACAATGAATGCAAATTACCTTTCTTAAATGCATTCAATGCAGTCACCTAAATCTTAGAAAACAGGAGTCATTAAATACAAATTAATATATTTATTTTCTAGGAGACATTTTTATCCCCAAATATTTCACCGTTTGTATTTTTTTCTTTACTCCATCTACTTTCAATTCAGGAATATCAGGCGTATTGCTCGTTGGCTTAAATTCACTTTTCTTTCATAATTTATTTTCAGTTCAATCTCTTCTCTTCTTCCTATTTTGTACATTTATATATTAGGCCTTCATTTTAACTAACTACAATTAGACATTATGAACTAAATCCAACATTTTGTCCCATTGTACTTTAATCTGAAACCAATAAGAACTCATAATATAAGCTATAATTAACATAGAACAATATAAAAAGGATTCCTTAAGATATTTCAAATATTCAGGCAGATACTATTGTAATGGACTTACAAGCAGTAATGTTAGCGTCCACTAAAGTGAAATAGAACTATGCTTTAAATAAACTTTTTAAATAGCAGTTAAGTATATATATTCATCCCTTGCACTCAACAGAGCAGAGTATTTTAAGATCAAAGAGAAAAGTGAGTTTACAATATAAGGTTTGACGAGACAAAGTTGGGATCTCTGCCTCCTCCTCCCACAACCCCCACCCATCAAGTTTGCTGAATACTTGTTTTATAATGATAGTAAGAGTCTAGTAATTATCATTATTATCATCACAACACTATACTGAGCATATTCCATTTATAATTACCGATCATCATAACCACTTTTGCAAGTTTATGTAAGTACCTCTCTATGACAGGAAAAACACTGAGAAAGATCAATCAAGTATGTAGTTCAAAGTCTCAAGGCCTGGATTCCAGTACTGTTTCTATCTTATACCAAAGCTGTGCTTTTTTTTATTTTACCACACGTCATTTATAGACAGAGCACATTACGTGAATTGATGGGGAATGAGACAGGAAAATAGTTAGGGCAGGAGATATAGCAAGATTAAAGGGAGAATAAATACTCGTTTAAAGTATGATGGTTATTCTTATTCTATTTGTTCAGCAATAACTTCACACTAAAGGAATTTATAACAATGTTTTAAATTTACAAAGGCATCCCTCTTGCCATTTGCCGCATATCAATGTGTACTGGGATGATTCATGGATTCAGAGGATATTAAACTAGAAGGAACAATAGGGTCATTTACTAGAATCTTTCCCTTTTACACAAAAAAAAAATAGTTACAAGAGGATATTGTGAAATGCCTCTTCATCTATAAGCTCAATTGCTGTTCCTATTTATGATACCAAAAAACAGTTGATTGTAAATTTGATTTTGTTTTAAATTTCCTCCTGTAACATATATACTCTACGTGTAGTATCACATATATTCAAGTAAATATGTAGATTACAGTAGGGGCAAGATACTGAACTGGAGCTAGAAGCCTGATGTTTTGGTTTCACTTGGGTTTCTAACAAGTTGTTTGACTTTGGTCACCAAACTTGCAATTTGCAACTGGTGTGTTGCAAGTATTTTTAAAGCATGAGACACCTGACTATTTAGTTATGGGCACTGACCTCTTTTGCCTTAGATTGTCAAGTGAAAAAATGACAACAGACAACAAAACAATAGCCATCCAGTGTGAATGAATCAAAATTATACCTATTTTTTGTCAGACTGGCAAAAAATATATTTTTGTGTGTGTGCCACAGAATTTGAGTAATTAGTTTATGTGTGCCGTGAGATGAAAAAGGTTGGAAATCAGTGACTTAAACTGTCAGATTACTCGCAAGTGGAAGTAATGGGACCGAATTTTCTTTTCTTGGGCTCTATAAAGGAAAACAACTTTAGAGTTCTATTATTGAGGATGTAACTCCTTTGCTAACAAGAAACTTTTGTAATTTGACTTGGAAGTCACCTGGACGAATAATATTTTCTCAAAATATAAGCAAATGCACAGGTACATAGTCTGTATTGCCGATGTTCTGGATTAGTAAGTGAATAGAGATTGTAAAGGAAACCGACAGCAATACTAGGCAGAATGTGCACCTGGCACATGTAGTAGCACATGAGGGATTGTGACATTAGCTATACTTTCAGAGTTTTTGAGAAAATGGCCTTAATATTAAGAATGTGGTTTTCAACATCAACAAAAAAATCCAATTAAAAAACGGGCCAAGGAACTGAATAGACACTTTCCCACCAGGGACATAGAGATGACCAATTATCAATAAATCAGCAAACAATAGGTGTTGGCAAAGATGAGGAGAAAATGAAACCCTCATGCACTGTTGGCAGGAATGCAGATTGGGGCAGTCTCTGTGGAAAACAGTAAGGAGCTTTCCACCAAAATTAAAAATGGAACTTCTTTATGATCCAGCAATTCCACTTTTGGAAATATATCCCCAAAACCTCAAATACTGATTAAAAAGAATGTATGCACCCTTATACTCATTGCAACTTTGTTTACATTGGAAGCTGCCCAACTAGTCATTAGTAAATGAATGGATAAAAAAGATGTGGTACATTTATACAATGGAATACTACTCAGCCATATAAAAGAAAGAAATCTTACCTAATGTGACAGAATGGATGGACCTAGAGGATATTATGCTAAGTGAAATAAGCCAATCAGAAAAAGACAAATACCATATAATTTCACTTACATGTAAGATATAATAAGCAAACAAAAAAAATAATAATAGACTCACAGATACAGAGTACAAACTGACAGCTTTGGGGCAGGGAGAGGATTGTGGGTCTGGGTGAAATAGGTGAAGGGATAAAGCAAAAAAAAATTTTCATAGACACTGACACCAGTATGGTGATTACCAGAGAGAAAAGTGGGGGCAGGGAGAAGAGGGTAAAGGGGGATAAACAGTAGCGGAAGAAGACTAGACTCTGGGTGAACACAATACAATATACAGTGTTATGTATTATAAACTTGTACACTTGAAACCTAATTAACCAATGTACCCCCAATAAATGCAATAAAAAATGTGATGTATCACCATTTCGTGGTGTATCACAATTGGCAGGCACCACTAGATTCCAGAAACCTGAATCTGCCAATCTGTGACAGTCGTATTATTTTACTACTTCCACTCACAAATTTGGAGACAGGCTTTATACTCGCTTATACATGCCTAATTCTCGGGCTCAAATGACATAGATACAGCAAAGAAAGAAAATATTAGAAATGGCTATATCTGCTGATGACCCAGCTTATTTTGAGCAGAAAAAAATGTTAGCCCTATTTTAGGACCCATTTATAGCAGCACAACACATTTTTCCTTCAATTGGCAATCCTGTCTACTTTAAATACTTCTCCACAGTGTTTGTGTTTTACCAAGTCAAATTCTCAGGTATGTTGTAGATAAATATAACTAGAAGTCATGCAAACTGTTTTATCTACCTTATCTGATTTATTAGTAGTTATTTGCCTGTCTTGCTAAAAAAAATTGGAAGTGTTTATTTTTCAGAGTTGGAAATTGGTGTTTAAATTGATCCTCTGAAACTAGTCAAGCTGTGAGAAATTTCTCATTGGGGAATAAATTCAAGAAAGTTAAAATATGAATATGGATGCTTGTTTCATAGGTAAAGCCCTTCCTG
The DNA here is from genome assembly GCF_036850995.1 of Saccopteryx leptura. Classification (NCBI taxonomy): domain Eukaryota; kingdom Metazoa; phylum Chordata; class Mammalia; order Chiroptera; family Emballonuridae; genus Saccopteryx; species Saccopteryx leptura. The sequence continues at coordinate 142,770,242 of NC_089506.1, forward strand.
CAGTAATCCTTCTCATGTGCCTACTGAATTGCATAGTCTGACAGTTCCATGGACCATATTGCTATAGTCATATATACTAATATTAGCTTATATTAATGATTTAAGTGGAATAGTTGGAAAAATCATAATTTTGACAGAATTTTTCTTGACTCATCACCCCCACTGAAAGTAAAGAAATAGACACACGTAAGATTTAAATATTTCTGAGTGTTATTTAAAACATTTTTTAAAATCTGTCTCCTGGTTCAACACAAGAACATCTCATATTGAGCAAACAACTTAATAGCACCCCTTTAAGGGAGTAATAAAATAAAATGTTTGTAAATTGAGTCATATATTTAATATATAAGTGAAAACCTTCTTTTAAAAATGCTTTCTTAAACTATAATTCATTGTAAATCAATAATTCCTGGATTATATATTTGTTTAATTTTATGCTTGTTGTATTTGCTAAGAGTTTGATGAGCCTCAGTTTTTGCTCAAAGACTACATTTTGCATTTGTTTTGTTTATGGATACATTCCCAAACTGGTTAGTTTCTTAATTCATTTATGTCACACGTAGGCTGAATTTATATGTTCAATTTTCCTACATGTCGATTAATAGGTTTAGTTGTCATTCTGTCTTTATCCTAATGAATAGTATTTAGAGTAATATGAAAACAAACCTTTAATTAAACATAAAATTATTCTAAAGAATTACTCTAAATAAATTATGACTGATAATTAAAAAGCAATTGATTGAAAAGAGAAAAACATACTTCTTATCTCTTTTGTGCTATAACTGGTAGTATTTTCATGGCTCAGGCTTTGTTCATATTTTTTCATGCTTTATGTTTGCAGAGATATTCACTCTATAATTGAAAACTGGGAATACATATTCCCCTTCTGCTAGACGATCTATTATGTCATGAGCCTCTTTAGATTATTTCTTATTAAAATCTTAGATGAATAAAATATTAAAAGTTTGAATTGTGTTGCTTATCAAAACATATGGTACAACACCATCTCAGCTGAGATTTCTATATGTTCCTGAGTTTCTAAAAAAAAAACATTCTTTTGATTTTTACAGCTTGTACCTTTTAGTCAAATACAGAAATTGCTTGAACATATGAGAAATTTTATAGATTGAAATTTGAATAAGATCATCTACTTCCAAATCCTTTCTTTTAATTATTTAAAAGAAGAAAATAGGCTTTCTGCAGTTTCCAAAGAATAAGGCACTGGAAGAAAACCTACTTGCCTATTTTTCTTCACTCCAAAGACAGCCAGCATTTTTATGCTAGTCCACTGTCCCCAGAGCTGTCACCATGCATCTATAGCTGCCCTAGTGATGTATTCTTTACCATTAGGAGTTTAATTATGTTGTACCCTAAATGAATCTTAACAGTTTGAAGATTTCAGCAAGGAATGGGTACTCCCATTCCTAGGAAACCCTCTTCTATCTAGGAAGTTTATCTTTCCTGCTTGGGTTTTATAAATTTATTAAGACTTTTTTTTTTTTTTTTTTTTTTGCATTTTTGCATTTTTGCATTTTTCCGAAGCTGGAAACAGGGAGAGACAGTCAGACAGACTCCCACATGCGCCCGACCGGGATCCACCCGGCACGCGCACCAGGGGCGACGCTCTGCCCACCAGGGGGCCATGCTCTGCCCCTCCGGGGCATCGCTCTGCCAAGACGAGAGCCACTCTAGCGCCTGGGGCAGAGGCCAAGGAGCCATCCCCAGCGCCCGGGCCATCTTTGCTCCAATGGAGCCTTGGCTGCGGGAGGGGAAGAGAGAGACAGAGAGGAAGGTGTGGCGGAGGGGTGGAGAAGCAAATGGGTGCTTCTCCTGTGTGCCCTGGCCAGGAATCCAACCCGGGTCCTCCGCACGCTAGGCTGACGCTCTACTGCTGAGCCAACCGGCCAGGGCAAGACTTTTTTTTAAGAGCAGTTTTAGGTTCACAGCACAATTGAGGGAAGGGTACTGAAATTTTCTAGATGCCTCCTGCTTTGCACATGCATAACCTCCCCAGTTATTAATATCCGCCACCAGAGTGGTACATTTATTACAACTGATGAACCTGCATTGTTATGTCATAATCAACCAAAGTCCATAGTTTATATTTCAGTTCAATCTTGGTGTTGCACATTCTATGGGTTTGGACAAATGTATAACGATATGCCTGCACAATTATAGTATCATACAGAATAGTTTCACTGCCTTAAAAATCCTGTTTTCTCTGCCTATTTATCCTTCCCCACTCTCTATCCTCTGCAACCACTTCATTGCGGCAATAGTTTAGCTGTTTCCAGAAGAACATATAGTTGATCATATACTAGATAGCCATTTTAGACTAGCTTCTTTCACTTCATCATACATAGTTAAAGTATCTCCGTGTCTTTTTGTAGCTTAATAGCTTACTTCTTTTTAGCACTGAATAATATTTTGTTGTATGGATACAGCAAAGGTTATCCACTAACCTGTGGAAGGACTTCTTGGCTACTTCCAAGTTTTGTCAATTATGAATAAAGCTGCTATAAACATTCACGTGCAAGTTTTTAGGTGGACCTAACTTTTCAATCCCTTTGGGTAAATACCAAGGAGGATAATTGCTGAATCATATGGCAAGAGTACTTTTTTTTTAAGAGTACATTTTTTTGTAAGAAACCGTCAAAACTGTCTTCCAAAGTAGTTGTATCATTTTGCATTACTGTCAGCAATAAGTGAACATTCCTTTTACTCCTCATCCTGATCAGCATTTGGTGAAGTCAGTATTTCAGAATTCTAACAGGTGTGTAGTGGTATCTCACTGTTTTCATATGCATTTCCCTGATGACATATGTTGTCGAGAATATTTTTATATCCTTGTTCCCTATCTTGGTAAGGTGTCTGTTAAGATCTTTGGATAATTTCTCTATCAAGTTTTTTTCTTATTGCTAAGTTTTAAAAGTTCTTGGTATATTTAGATAATAGTCCTTTATCAAATGTGTTTTCTAATATTTTCTCCCAGTCTGTGATTTATCTTATTCTCTTGACATTACCTTTAACAGAGCACAAGTTTTTAAATTCAGTGAAGTCCAACTACCAATTATTTCTTTCATAGTTCATACCACTGGTGTTAAACCTAAACCATCATCACTATACCCAAGGTCATCTAGATTTTTTTCTTATATTATCTTCTAGGAATTTTAAAGCTCTTATTTACATGTAGGTCAGTGATCAATTGTGAGTTCTTTTTTTTCTTTTTTTTTTTTCTTTTTTTTTTTACAGAGACAGTGAGAGAGTCAGAGAGAGGGAAAGAAGACAGGGACAGAGAGACAGGAAGGGAGAGAGATGAGAAGCATCAATTCTTTGTTGCAGCACCTTAACTGTTCACTGATTATGTGCCCTAACCAGGGGGCTACAGCAGAGAGAGTGACCCTTTGCTCAACACAATAACCTTGGGCTCAAGCCAACGACCTTGGGCTTCAAGCCAGCAACCATGGTATCATGTCTATGATCCACGCTCAAGCCAGCAACCCCACATTCAAGGTGGTGAGCCTGTGCTAAAGCTGGATGAGCCCGGACTCAAGCCAGAGACCTTGGGGTTTTGAACCTGGGTCATCTGCATCCCAGTCCAATGCTCTATCCGCTGTGCCACCTGGTCAGGCTTGAGTTAATATTTTTAAAGGGTTTAAGGTCTTTGTCTATATTTATTTATTTATTTATTTATTTTGCTTATGAGAGTCTATTTATTTCTTTGTCCAAGATTACATCCACGGAGATCTATTTCTGGGTTCCCTATTCTGTTCTGTTCATTAGTTTCTCTGTTCTTTTACCAGTACTATTCCACACTATCTTGATTTCTATAGCTTTATAGTAAGTCTTGAAGTCAGTCTTATCTGTTTTTCAGCAATGCTCCTCCACTTCAATATTGTGTTAGCTTTTCTGGGTCTCTAGCTTCTCCTCAAAAACTCTAGAATTAGTTTATTGATAACTGCAAAATAACTTGGGGAGATTTAATCTGGATTGCATTGGATTTATAGATGATGTGGGAAGAACTGACAATATTTTGTCTTTCTTTTCATGAACATGGAATATTTCAACCATTATTTAGTTTTTCTTTGATTTTTGTTTTATTAGAGTTTTGTAGTTTTCTTCGTATAGATCTTGTATATATTTCATTAGCTTTATGCGTACATATTTCATTTTAGGGGGTACTTAGATAAATGGCATTGTGGTTTTAATTTCAAACTCCACTTTTCGTTGCTGGTGTATAAGAAAGTGATTGGCACAATTTCAATCTTGTCTCTGGAATATACTGGCTATGGGGACTTAACTAGGTTATTTAACTTCCTTCAGCTTCAAGTTTTTCAACTGTAAAATTAGGATGACAATATACCCATTTCTGAAACTGTGTTTCAGCATTTAGCAAAGTAACAAGCATGTGGTATGCATTTAATATATTTGATATATTCCTCAATTATTTAATAAGGCAATGTTAATTAAAAAGTGTGCATATATGCATTCCAAATGTACACTTCATTTTCTTAAAGCACACCATGGATTCTTATGATTTCACCATCCTTTTATAGATATGTCACCTTTATATTTTTACTTCCTGTTTTAATTTTAAACATAGAAGGGACAATATCTAGACAATCAATAGAACAACTGCTGAGGAAAAATAGAAACAAAATGGCTAAATGATTGAAGGTTGACACTTAAAAGAATAGTTTTGCAACAGCTCTGTATCCCAGAAATAAAATATCTGATAAATACATGAGAACAAAGACTAAAAATTACTATCTAATATTGAGAATTCATAGCTAGAAAGCTATGAACTATTGAAAAACAATAACAAATTTTTGGTATTGAACTTAATTTAGAGTTCTATAAGAACAGGGAAAATAGTCATAAATCCCCTTACAAACTCTAAATTTTATGGCATTTCAAGCATAAATATAAGTTGTGAAATATACTTTATATATCATTTTGAGCTTTCAAAACATGTTTTGAATACTGATTGATAAATGTATGTCAATATAAACAACAGTGTTCTCCTTTAGCTCTAACAATTTTTCTTTGTTCTTGTCCTCTGATTTTGGTTTGTTGGTCTACTGACCGACATCACTCTGCTTTACACACACACACACACACACACACACACACACACACACACTCCAGTCTTTGTCCACTTAAAGTTGTGCATCTTCTGTTTTTGAGATGAGAAAGCACATGGAATTAGAAAGCCTGGGTACCCCTCTATGAAGTTAAATTTGCTGAATGTGACATATTAGGCAAATGTTTGCCTCGTTGAGTTTTAGTTTTCTTATTAGGAATTAAAGTGAGCTAAAATCTAACACAGACCCTTAAGAAGAAATTTTAAAGCATCATGCAAATGCAAGATATTATAATTAATCTCAAGTAATACTGTTGAACAAAAGAACCTGTTTCTAGGTAGTTTTCTCCCAGGAAACAAAGCAAAACCTTAGTCTATTTGGCTTCCTGTTTCTGTACTTTTCAGCTACAGCAGAAACAGACATATATAAAAATCACTATTACCTCCTTAGATAATATATACTTCCCAATTCATATGGATTACATAAGCCTTCGTTTATTTCTTTAACAAATCCTAATTGAGTATCTTTTGTACCTTTTATATATCAGGCACTATATTAGGTGCTGTGAGCACATCTATGAAAAAAAAAACCACAAAGATCCTTGCCCTCTCAAAGCTCAGCATTTTACTAAGGGGGGAAAGGAGAAGAGGTGGGTGAAGGAGGGAATAGACAATAGACAATAATATTGAAAATAACTAATACTCACTACATGTTACAGAATGATAGTGCTATGGGCCAGAAAAAGAGTAGAGCAGGCAAGCAGTTGGGGAGGGCTATTAGGAAGAGGTCGCAGGGGTCGTCAAACTTTTTATATAAAAACCGCCCACTTTTGCAGTGCTGGTCAACCTGGTCCCTACCGTGCAACCAAACAGCGCCGCGATTGGCCCATCATGAAAGCTGGAACGCCCACTAGTGGGCGGTAGGGACCAGGTCTACCAGCACTGCAAAAGTGGGCGGTTTTTATAAAAAGTTTGACGACCCTTAGGTCTCCATGAGAAGGTGATGTTTGAGCAAAGACCTGAAGGGTGAGGGAATTATTCAGGAGACTATCTGGAGAAGAATGTTCAATGAAAGGGAATACCCAATGCCAACGAGCCAAGATGGAGCTTTTTGGCATGTTTAAGAACAGTAAAGCAACCCTTGTATCTTGAGAAGAGTAAGTCAGGGGAGAGTAGCAGGAAAGAGAATTGAAAAAGACCATCTTACCAAAAAACAATGTACCTTCAACTTGCAATTCTTACCAAAACTTTCAAAAATAAGTTTCTTTGGTCTATGAGCTTTAAAAGCAAGAAGCCTCCAATTCTTTTCTGAAGTCTAGAATTGTTTCAATGAATATTTGACTATTTGCTATGTGTTACATTTTACCAGTAGAAGAACACACTGGTGTCCTGCTGTTTAGTATTGTCCTTCAGCCCTTTCATTCTGTTATGACTACAGTCAACTTTGAAATGCATAGATTCTTCTCACACTCACCCTAAATTTGCTTTAATAGCTGCTCCCAGTAGGTAATAGTCGTTTGCTCTCCAGGTTTTATCCATGTTCTCTATCAGTCCCTCTAAACTTTCATTCCACAGGGAAGGCCTTCTTTTTCCCTATATGCCCTTCATTTAGCTGCCCAAAGAAAAAATACTGTTAACACAGAGAAAACTTAATGGGCCCTCATTCAAGTTTTACAAGAAAGGGGAGAACATGATGAACCCAAATCATCTATCATGTAATTTGTAAGGCCAGCCCCTTTTTCACATGGTGAAGTCAAAGTAATAAAGGTACAAAGATAGTCAATGCCTTTCTTTCATCACAAGGAATCATGAGATGTTGTACCCTAGTTGGATAACTTGGTTAGTTAGAGCATTATTCTGAAGGACAGAGTTTGCTGGTTTGGTTCCCAGTCAGGGCACATACAGGAACAGATCTATGGTCCTCTCTCTCTCCCCCGCATCCTTCTCTCTCTACAGTCAATAAAACAAACATTTTTTTAAAAAAATTAAAAATAAAAAGAAATCATAAGATGTTGTGAGTATTATGATATTGCTTGTCCCAGGCAGGAAAGGAAATCTTGCAACATTATTTTTCCTCCATTAAATTGTCTTTCTTGGTACAGAGTTTGCCTTATTGAATTAAATTTGTATGTATGAAGTAAAGATATTTAGTATTTTACCAAGTTTGTACTCAGAAGGGATTAGTTCTTTTTTTCTGAGAAATTTTAAGGGCATATAAACTAGTTTCATCCAGATTATTTTTAAATTTAGACTATTTAATCTTTAGGTCAGGATATTTTGAGCAGTTGAAATTATTTCAAACACCTACTGTAGTACATCATTATGCTATTGTGCTGCACATTTGAGTAATCACTTTTTAATCCATTTTATCCTAATCCTAATGCCATATATTATATATCTGGTATTAAATTGTTTTGTTTAGGATTCTACTTTTATATATATATATATATATATATATATATATATATATATATATATATATATATAAAAGAAATTAACATAAAACATTTGAGTGGCCTCTAGGTATCATGTTGTTGTGCCTAATGGATAAGTTGGTCCTATTTTTTTATTTTCTTTTTTTTTAATAATTTTATTTTTTTAATGGGGTGACATCAATATATCAGGAAACATATATTCAAAGTTAACATGTCCAGGTTATCTTTTCATTCAATTATGTTGCATACCCATAACCCAAAGTCAGATTGTCCTCTGTCACTTTCTATCTAGTTTTCTTTGTGCCCCTCCCCCTCCACCTTTCCCTTTCCCTCTCCCCCCTCCCCCCGTAACCACCACACTCTTATCAATGTCTCTTAGTCTCACTTTTATGTCCCACCTACGTATGGAATAATGCAGTTCCTGGTTTTTTCTGATTTACTTATTTCACTTCGTATCATGTTATCAAGATCCCACCATTTTGCTGTAAAAGATCCGATGTCATCATTTCTTATGGCTGAGTAGTATTTCATAGTGTATATGTGCCACATCTTCTTTCTCCAGTCATCTATTGATGGGCTTTTTGGTTGTTTCCATGTCCTGGCCACTGTGAACAATGCTCCAATAAACATGGGGCTGCATGTGTCTTTACGTATCAATGTTTCTGAGTTTTGGGGGTATATACCCAGTAGAGGGATTGCTGGGTCATAAGGTAGTTCTATTTTCAGTTTTTTGAGGAACCACCATACTTTCTTCCATAATGGTTGTACTACTTCACATTCCCACCAACAGTGGATGAGGGTTCCTTTTTCTCCACAGCCTCTCCAATATTTGCTATTACCTGTCTTGTTGATAATAGCTAATCTAACAGGTGTGAGGTGGTATCTCATTGTAGTTTTGATTTGCATTTCTCTAATAACTAAAGAACATGAGCATCTTTTCATATATCTGTTGGCCATCTGTATTTCTTCCTGGGAGAAGTGTCTGTTCATGTCCTCTTCCCATTTTTTTATTGGATTGTTTGTTTGTTTATTGTTGAGTTTTATGACTTCTTTGTATATTTTGGATATTAGGCCCTTATTAGAGCTGTTGTTTGAAAATATCATTTCCCATTTAGTTGGCTGTCTGTTTATTTTGTTATCAGTTTCTCTTGCTGAGCAAAAATTTCTTAGTTTGATGTAGTCCCATTCATTAATTTTTGCCTTCACTTCTCTTGCCTGTGGAGTCAAATTCATAAAATGCTCTTTAAAACCCAGGTCCATGAGTTTAGTACCTATGTCTTCGTCTATGTACTTTATTATTTCAGGTCTTATGTTTAGATCTTTGATCCATTTTGAGTTAATTTCAGTACAGGGGGACAAACTGTAGTCCAGTTTCATTCGTTTGCAAGTGGCTTTTCCAGTTTTCCCAGCACCATATATTGAAGAGGCTTTCTTTTCTCCATTGTGTGTTGTTGGCCCCTTTATCAAAAATTATTTGACTATATATATGTGGTTTTATTTCTGGATTGTCTATTCTGTTCCATTGGTCTGAGTGTCTATTTTTCTGCCAATACCATGCTGTTTTGATTGTCGTGGCCCTATAATATAGTTTGAAGTCAGGTATTGTAATGCCCCCAGCTTCATTCTTTTTCTTTAAGATTGCTTTGGCTATTCGGGGTTTTTTATACTTCCATATAAATCTGATGATTTTTTGTTCCATTTCTTTAAAAACTGTCATTGGAATTTTGATGGGAATTGCATTAAATTTGTATATTGCTTTGGGTAATATGACCATCTTGATTATATTTATTCTTCCTAAACAAGAACAAGGAATATTCTTCCATCTCATTATATCTTTTTCGATTTCCCTTAACAATGGTTTATAGTTTTCATTATATAAGTCCTTTACATTCTTTGTTATGTTTATTCCTAAGTATTTTTTTGTTGTTGTTGCAATCATGAACGGGATTATTCTTTTGAGTTCGTTCTCAAATGTTTCATTGTTGGCATATAGAAAGGCTATTGACTTCTATATGTTAATTTTGTATTCTGCGACATTACTGTATTGGCTGATTGTTTCTAGTAGTCTTTTTGTGGATTCTTTGGGGTTTCCGATGTATAGGATCATATCATCTGCAAAAAGTGAGAATTTTACTTCATCTTTTCCGATATGGATGCCTTTTATTTCTTTGTCTTGTCTGATTGCTCTGGCTAGAACCTCTAGCACCACATTAAATAAGAGTGGAGAGAGTGGACAACCCTGTCTTGTTCCTGATTTAAGGGGGAAAGCCTTCAGTTTTGTGCCATTTATTATAATGTTAGCTGATGGTTTATCATATATGGCCTTTATCATGTTGAGATATTTTCCTTCTATACCCATTTTGTTGAGTCTTAAACATAAAATTGTGTTGTATTTTATCGAAAGCCTTTTCTGCGTCTATTGATAAGATCATGTGGTTTTTGTTCTTTGTTTTCTTGATATGGTGTATTATGTTAACCATTTTACGTATGTTGAACCATCCTTGAGATTCTGGGATGAATCCCACTTGATCATGATGTACTATTTTTTTAATATGTTGTTGTATTTGATTTGCTAGTATTTTGTTTAGTATTTTAGCATCTGTATTCACTAGAGAGGTTGGTCTGTAGTTTTCTTTTTTTGTGCCATCCTTGCCTGGTTTTGGTATGAGGGTTATGTTGGCCTCATAAAATGTGTTTGGAAGTATTGCTTCTTCTTCAGTTTTTTGTAAGACTTTGAGTAGAATAGGAACCAAGTCTTCTTTGAATGTTTGATAAAATACACTGGTATAGCCGTCTGGGCCTGCACTTTTATTTTTGGGGAGGTTTTTAATGGTTTTTTCTATTTCTTCTCTACTAATAGGTCTGTTTAGGCTTTCTGCTTCTTCTTGACTCAGTCTAGGAAGGTTGTATTGTTCTAGGAATTTTTCCATTTCTTCTAGGTTGTTGAATTTAGTGGCATAAAATTTTTCATAGTATTCTACAATAATTCTTTGTATATCTACGGTGTCTCTGGTGATTTCTCCTTTTTCATTTTGGATTTTGTTTATATCAGTTCTTTCTCGTTTTTCCTTGGTAAGTCTTGCCAAGGGTTTGTCAATTTTGTTGATCTTTTCAAAGAACCAGCTCCTTGTTCTATTAATTTTTTCTATAGTTTTTCTGTTCTTTATTTCATTTATTTCTGCTCTGATTTTTATTATCTCCTTTCTTCAGCTGGTTTTGGGTTGTCTTTGTTCTTCTTTTTCTAGTTCCTTAAGGTATGAAGTTAAGTGGTTCACTTTGGCTCTCTCTTGTTTGTTCATATTTGCCTGAAGTGATATGAACTTCCCTCTTATCACTGCTTTTGCTTCATCCCATAGATTCTGATATGTTGTATTGTCATTTTCATTTCTCTGTATATATGTTTTGATCTCTGTACTTATTTCTTCTTTGACCCATTCATTTTTTAAAAGTATGTTGTTTAGTTTCCACATTTTTGTGGGATTTTTTTCCTCTTTTTTGCAGTTGAATTCTAGTTTCAAGGCTTTATGATCAGAAAATATGCTTGGTACAACTTTGATTTTTCTGAATTTGCTGATGTTGTTTTTGTGACCCAACATATGGTCAATTCTTGAGAATGATCCATGTACACTGGAGAAAAAAGTATACTCAGTCACTTTGGGATGAAATGTCCTGTAGATGTCTATCATATCCAGGTGCTCTAGTGTTTTGTTTAAGGCCACTATGTCTTTGTTGATTCTCTGTTTGGATGACCGATCTAGAGCCGTCAGCGGTATATTGAGGTCTCCAAGTATGATTGTGTTTTTGTCAGTTTTTGTTTTAAGATCAATAAGTAGCTGTCTTATATATTTTGGTGCTCCTTGGTTTGGTGCATATATATTAAGAATTGTTATGTCTTCTTGATTCAGTGTCCCCTTAGCCATTATGAAATGGCCATTTTTGTCTCTGAGTACTTTTGCTGTCTTGTAGTCAGCATTATCAGATATGAGTATTGCTATGCTTGCTTTTTTTTGGATGTTATTTGCTTGGAGTATTGTTTTCCAGCCTTTCACTTTGAATTTGTTTTTATCCTTGTTACTTAGATGAGTTTCTTATAGGCAGCATACAGTTGGATTTTCTTTTTTAATCCATTCTGCTACTCTGTGCCTTTCTATTGGTGAGTTTAATCCATTTACATTTAGTGTAATTATTGACATTTGTGAATTCCCTATTGCCATTTTATAGATTGCTTTCTGTTAGTTTTGTGTCTTGTTTGATCCTTCTCTTTCGTTTTTCTATCTTTTGTGTTTATTTGGTTGTATTCCATACATCTTTCCTCTGTTGCTATCTTTTTTATCTCATGTGTTTCTGTGGTGGTTTTTTCAATGGTGGTTACCTTTTTTTTTTTTTTTTTTTGTATTTTTCTGAAGCTGGAAACGGGGAGAGACAGTCAGACAGACTCCCACATGTGCCCGACCGGGATCCACCCGGCACACCAACCAGGGCCGACGCTCTGCCCACCAGGGGGCAATGTTCTGCCCCTCCAGGGCATCGCTCTGCCGCGACCAGAGCCACTCCAGCGCCTGCGGCAGAGGCCAAAGAGCCATCCCCAGCGCCCGGGCCATCTTTGCTCCAATGAAGCCTTGGCTATGGGAGGGGAAGAGAGAGACAGAGAGGAAGAAGGGGGGGTGGAGAATCAAATGGGGGCTTCTCCTATGTGCCCTGGCTGGGAATCGAACCCGGGTCCTCAGCACGCCAGGCCGACACTCTACCACTGAGCCAACCGGCCAGGGTAATGGTGGTTACCTTTACGTAATGAAAAGGGTTCCTACCCTGTTCATTGTAGTGCACTATTTTGTGAGTACTTTTGCACTCCATTGTCCTTTGCTACTGTTAATCTCCGTCCTCTTCCCCTCTTTCTTTTTGTTGTTGTCACAGTTTAAATTTGGTTTTATTTTGTTCTTCTTGGAGCTTTTACTTGTGGCTTTGTTTTTTTGTTGTTGTTGTTGTTGTTCTTTGTATCTGATTGGAGAACCCCCTTTAGTAATTCCTGGAGTGGGGGTTTTCTGATGATAAATTCCCTCAACTTTTCTGTATCTGTGAATGTTTTTATTTCTCCTTCATATTTGAAGGATAGCTTTGATGGGTATAGTATTCGTGGCTGAAAGTTCCTCTCTTTCAGGACTTTAAATATTGGGGTCCACTCTCTTCTAGCTTGTATAGTTTCTTTTGAGAAATCCGATGATAATCTAATGGGCCTTCCTTTATATGTTGTATTCTTCTTTTCCCTGGCTGCCTTGAGAATTTTTTCTTCGCCGTTGGTTTGGGCCAATTTTATTATGATATGCCTTGGAGTAGGTTTGTTGGGGTTAAGAATACTCGGAGTTCTGTTTGCTTCTTGAATTTGAGGCTTTAGTTCTTTCCACAGGCTTGGGAAGTTCTCATCTATTATTTGTTTGAGTATGTTCTCCATTCCATTTTCTCTCTCTTCTCCCTCTGATATACCTATTATTCTTATGTTATTCTTTTTGATGGAGTCAGATAATTCCTATAGGGCTATCTCATTTTTTTTAAATTTTGAGTCTTTCTTCTTCTCTCTGTTGTGCCTCAAGTTGCTTGTCTTCTAGTTCACTAATCCTACCTTCTATCTGGCCTGTTCTATTAGCTAAGCTTGTTACTTCATTTTTCAACTCGTGAATTGAGTTTTCATCTCTGTTTGATTTGTTTTTATAGTTTCAATTTCCTTGGAAATATATTCTTTATGTTCATTGAGTTGTTTTCTGAGCTCCCTAAATTGCCTTTCTGTGTTTTCTTGTATATCTCTGAGTATTTTTAGGATTTCTATTTTAAATTCTCTGTCATTTAACTCCAAGGTTTCTAATATATTAAATTTTTTCTCTATAGACTTTTCCTCATCTATCTGTATTACCTCTCTTTCTTTTTTATCCATGATATTCGATTTTCTCTTCCTTAATGGCATCTGAAGGTGGTTTTGTTGATAGTATTAATGAGATTTAATAAAGAATAAAAAGTTAAAAAAATAAAAAATAGAAGTTTTTTTAAAAAAATAATAATTAAAGAAAAATAAAATAAAATAAAAATTTTAAAAAAAGAAATTATTCCCCCCTCCTTTTTTCCTCTTCTCTCCTCTCCCCTCTTTCTTGAGAAAATCTTGTTGTAAACTGTGAATTATATTGTACTAAATAGAACAAACAATGCTTGTAATGTAGGGACTGAATTGGGGAGAAGTAATAAAGGGGTAAATAAAAAGGGGGGGATGGACCCACAAAAAGCAAATAAGGAAAAAATTGGGGTCAAGAATAAAATGATTTGCTTTTAGGTGTTGGTTGACTAAGAGTTATGATGAGAGGAATAAGAGGGAAACAGGAAAATGGGGGGACAAATTAAAAAATTACTATTGTATTTAGTGGAACAAGAACTAGATAAAATGGAGAGCCAGGGATGGGAGCACTGCTAGTGAGTAAAAAAGATGAAGTAAAAACCCCCCCAAATGCCACAAACATAAGTTTGAGTACCAGATAAGATAATTTGTTCGTTATTGAGGTTTGAAGGAGAGGAGATGTAAAGGAGAAAGGAAGAAACTAATATAGAGGGAGAAAAGAAAGAGAGAGAGAGAAAAAAAAAGGGGAAACCACTAAAAGAAGAAAAGAGAAAAAAGAGGAGAGAGAGAGAGTTAAGGGTTTTGGAGTGCAACCCTCATAGAGAGAAAGGAAGAGGAAAGAAAAGATAATGGGAGATGTAACACTTATGGGTAGTGTAGTTCAAGGAGAGGAGAGAGTAAGACTGGCAGAGAGTTAAACGACCAAATTGGAGGAGGAAAAAAAAAATCAAGAATGTAGATAAGAGAAACAAACGAACAAATATAATAAAATGGGATAGGTTATAAAGTCTGCGGATTATTCTTGATTTTGAGAGGTTATCTTCTTGCTTTTTCTTTTCTCTCCCTCCCTCTTCCTGGTCGGTGACTCTGTACCCCGGGTTCTTCCCCTTTGGCACACTCAGGTAGAGGTTTGCAGTTGATAAATCTCTATGGCGATGTCATGTATTGTGCTTAAGTCTTGTTGGCAGTCGAGGCTCATTAGCATTTATAGGCTCCGACAGTGAGAGAGTTCGTGTTCCCGGAGCCTCTCTCCTAGTCTTTCCTTCCTTAATTAGTAGCCTGATAATCCAGCTATGGGGTTGCTGCTGCCTCTGCCTGGATAGTAAGAGGCTCAAAGAGCTGGCAACTCCCCACTCTATTCCCACTCAGCACAGGGCTCTGGGTAAGGCTCAGTCAGTCAGAGCTGCTAGCATAATCAGGTGGGGCTTCCACCCACTCAAAGACCTCTGGCTCTGCCACTCTGTCCGGTAACACGGGCGGACACCCACTCCCGGGGCGGTTGGAGGAAACTCTCGCTCACTATCTGCGTGCACACACCAGGATATTAGGCAGGCCGCCTCACCCTCTGAATGAAACTCCTGCCCACATGGAAAAATTCCAACGTTGGAATTAGCTCTCGCTCTCTCCCCGTGCGCGGCTTTTTCAAGGTGCTGGGGCAGCCTGGAGATTCCGCTTTTGGCCCACACAGAGGCCTCTGACTCTGCCCCTCTGTGGGATAACACGGGCGCCCACTCTTGAGGTGCTGGAAGGAATCTCTTGCCCACTCTCCATGTGCGCAGACCAGGATATCAGGCCGGCCACCTCACAGTTTGAGTGAAACCCCTGCCCGCACGGAAATGTTCCAGCATTGGAATTGGCTCTCGCTCCATCCCCGTGTGCGGCTTTTTCAGGGCGCAGGGGTGGCCCGGAGATTCCGCTTTTGGCCCAGAGATTCCACTTTTGGCCCACACAAAGGCCTCTGACTCTGCCTCTCTGTGGGATAACATGGGCGCCCACTCCCAGGGCTTTGGAAGGAATTTCTCACCCACTATCTGCGCACGCCGACCAGGAGATCCGGGAAAATGGCTGCCCCACTTGTCTTTCTTTGTGTGGGTTTGGCGCGAGCGTTAGCTTGTATTGACTGAGTTGCCACAGGCACAGTTTTTCCTCGGCTTGGATCTCCGTGCCACAGCCTGGTTCGGCCGTTTTTGCTGTGGCCTGGATCTATTCACACC
This sequence comes from Saccopteryx leptura, assembly GCF_036850995.1. Classification (NCBI taxonomy): domain Eukaryota; kingdom Metazoa; phylum Chordata; class Mammalia; order Chiroptera; family Emballonuridae; genus Saccopteryx; species Saccopteryx leptura. The sequence continues at coordinate 142,785,851 of NC_089506.1, forward strand.
CCCTTTGCCCGCCTTAGTTTCTATATTCTCAGTTCCCAGTGAAAACAGCCCTATTTAGGTTAGTGAGGAAGGCGGAGCATTTCTTACTCCCTATTTCCTTCGGGGTTTGATTATATATTTAGCCAATTTTTTGCTCGACCATACCTTTGGGTGTATATCAAAACATCTGGAGGCTCCAAGGACAGGTTTTTCTGTTTCTGGTTGAAGATTTTGTTGAGTTTTGGGGGAGATTTATCGGTATCGCTTCCTACCACACCATTATCTGATGTCATCCCTAGGATTCCACTTTTAAGTAGCTGAAATATCAAAATAACTTTTAAGAATGTTTTAAGAACAATGAACAAAGAGAAAAAAAAATACCTTTCTCCAGTTTGGCAGGTTTCTATGGATGTAATCCTGAATATAATAGAATATCATGTCACTGTGGAATCTGGGATAAGGACAGCATTTCAGAGAACTTGCATTCTTTGCTAAGTAGGGAATATTAATTGGTACAGTTAAAAAAAAAAGCCCTGAAATTTCACAGCTTTGTCTATTCTTCCCCAACCTCTACCACCAGTTAGCTTCATTTTCATGAATGCCCTTGCCACCTCCCCAAGCGCCACCCCCATGTACACACACTTCCTTTACTGGAAGCACTATCTGCTCTAAGGGCAATGGATAGAACTGTCATTACTTCCCCAAAACCTAAGCAGTGGATATTGTTTCTTATGCCCTTCCCTCAGAGGAGATTAGGCTCGTTGTTTCTATTATGGAAAACTCACATTGAGTGTGGGTTATCCCTCAGGATCCCTTGAGAAGAATGAATGATTAGACAAATTCACTTTACAGTTTTCTTCTGCCAGTTTTCCAGATCACTATGGTTCTTCTTTGACCAAAATGATCACATTTGCCAATCAGTGATAAAGAATACAGAAAAATGAAAAATAATGTATCTTGAAAACCATGGGGGAAAATCATGAAAAATAGTAACGGACTTGACTGTATAATGAATTTGTCTTTATAAAATTAAATATATTTATATACACCAAAAAAATCACAAATATGTATACTGTAGCTCTGGAAATAAATACAAGAAATGTGTGTCAATGGTTGTCTTCTTGAAGGGAACTGAGAGATTAATTTTAAAGAGAATAGTCTACTAACCTGATAGTAGTATCACAAAATGGACACTCTCATAAACTGCTACTGAATGTCTACATTGAGCATCTTGTCAAAAAAAGCAATTTATAATATTGATCAAGGACCTTAAAATTTTTCATGCTTTTTATTCCAGAAATTCCATTTTCAATAATTTGTTCTAATGGAATAAGTCAAATGGTGGAGAAAAGTTTGTATGCAAAAATGTTACTGAAGTATTCTTTTTTTTTTTTTTTTTTTTTTTTTTCATTTTTCTGAAGCTGGAAACAGGGAGAGACAGTCAGACAGACTCCCGCATGCGCCCGACCGGGATCCACCCGGCACGCCCACCAGGGGCGGTGCTCTGCCCCCCAGGGGGCGATGCTCTGCCCATCCTGGGTGTCGCCATATTGCGACCAGAGCCACTCTAGCGCCTGAGGCAGAGGCCACAGAGCCATCCCCAGCGCCCGGGCCATCTTTGCTCCAATGGAGCCTCGCTGCGGGAGGGGAAGAGAGAGACAGAGAGGAAAGCGCGGCGGAGGGGTGGAGAAGCAAATGGGCGCTTCTCCTATGTGCCCTGGCCAGGAATCGAACCCGGGTCCTCCGCACGCTAGGCCGACGCTCTACCGCTGAGCCAACCGGCCAGGGCAGAAGTATTCTTTATAAAAGTGAAAATGTAGGAAAACTTAAAAGCTCCAAATTAGGTAAAAATTTTTTTCTTAATTCCTGATTATTATAGCAGCCATCACACTGAGTTCTTTCGATTTGCATAGATATCTCTTTAAGAAACTGAGTACTCAGAGTGGAACAAAGATTTTTCATCTCTTTAATCGCAGAGCCTACTATAATACCTGGGACCCACTGTGCTCTCAATTAACATTAGTAAAGTTAATGAAACTTTATCTGTATAACCATGAAATCATAATGATCACTAAAATCATTATTTCTTCCCACCTCCAACTGCCTACATACCCATAAACATCAGAATGATTCAATTCATTTTTTATTTTAGCTAAATTAGACTGGTTAAAACAAAATGAATTTAGGTATGCACATTTGTCCATTTAGATAGAGCTATTGGCATGGCCGTAAATAAACGGAATTATATCTCAGTATGTTACTATGGTTAGTATTGATTGATATAAAGATAATCCATAAGACAAGAGAAAATATTTCAAGTCAGATTTAAGATTTCATCAGAACACCAACAGATTCCATAGCAGATAGATCCTTGGAGATATGTGAGACTGACACAATGTGGAATAAAGATGACAGAGCTTAGAAAATTATTGTCATGTGTGTGTATGTGAATACCGAACTCCAGTCCACTTTCTGCATTGTAGAAATGATCCTTACAAAGCTGTTTTAAAAGGCATTTTATTGAGTTTAAGCCTCTTAGCTCAGCTCAGTTATATCCTGGGGCAATGAGAAGAATTGTAGGCAAGTTCACGGAACACTGTTGGAAAATTAGGCTATTTGAAGTTGACTGTACACAGTATAACAGCTGCACTTCACTTCAATCCAATTCCAGCCTTTAAGGTTTGCCAATCCTCAACAAATTATATGAGAAGGGAAAAATGCAATCATTATTTACCCGACTTGTAATTCATTCCTATCTTTCTCCAGAAGTATAATTAAATAAATCAATTAATGGAAGGCTTTGTATGTGGAGGATTGAAGTGTCCACACATGCAACTTTTATTCAGGGTCTTGGGCTGGAAAGAGGTAGAAAATGATATCAATAATAAAGAATTGGAATACTAGTGGAGGTTTTTTTAAACATAAAGAATTAAATCTACTTAATTCCTGAGTATCTCTTAATGCCATGTAACTCTGGATAACATACCAAAAAAATCACACATAAAAAATAAATAGCTAATTGATGGGCAAGAAAGAAAAAACTCACCTGAAGCAACTCAACTCCTCTAGGAAGAAAAAGGAAGAAAGAAAAAGGGAAGGAGAGAAAAAAGAACCTAGAGCTCATCCATCACCAAAGCCACCCTCTCAGTTAACTACCGCCTGGCTAGGTGGGCAGCAGATAAGTTCTTAGCAACCCTGAAGGCAGAGACCCTCTCGGTTAACTACCGCCTGGCTAGGTGGGCAGCAGGTAAGTTCTTAGCAACCCTGAAGGCAGAGACCCTCTCGGTTAACTACCGCCTGGCTAGGTGGGCAACAGGTAAGTTCTTAGCAACCCTGAAGGCAGAGACCCTCTCGGTTAACTACCGCCTGGCTAGGTGGGCAGCAGGTAAGTTCTTAGCAACCCTGAAGGCAGAGACAATACTGCACGCTGGAAATTTTGAAACTCAGTTTTACCATTACCAGCTGAGACAATCTCATGAAAATAATTTCTTTAAGTCTTCACTTCTACATGTGAAAATGAGCTTTGTCCATTCCATATTGCTTTCTAGGGTAAAAGAATTCATTTTCTGCTCAGTACATGTTCTATACATAACAACTTTCTTTATTCTCAGAGCTACAGGATAAAATAGTACATATCAATCAAAACTATCTCCAGTTATGAACTGTATTTGGTGAACTCTTCAAAGATCAATGTTAACACTTTTTTAGACAAATGGAATGTTTGTATCTTTTGTAATCCTGCAAATGAAGCCATGTCTTAATTAAGGACTCCTATGAGTCCAAAACTCACTATAGAGAGAGTGTAGCTGAGTTTTATACCCTGAGAAGGTTGTTTGGCTATATTTTTGCATTCAGGCAATCAGATAAAGTTTGTTAGATAATTGTAGGTTTTAATATTACAATGAAGGTGGATAATTTTGTATGATTTAGGAAAAATGATAGTTCTAGTAACCCATGTTTTCCAGACTATATTGGCCTGAGGGAACAATTAAACTATTGTGTCAGAATAGCAGTCAAGACAACATCAAATAGTAAACAGATGAAAACCTACTCCACTGGTCATTCCTTCATTACTTTATTCATTCAACAACTATTTATTGAATATTATATATAAACAAACACTCTGCTAGGCACTGGAGGTACAATGGTCTTATTTAGACCAGGGGTCTCAAACTCGCGGCCCGCGGGCCGCATGCGGCCCGCCGAACAATTTTGTGCGGCCCGCAGACTAATCCACGAAGTTCAAAATATTTTGGATAAAATTAAGTAAGCCTAGGGGCCTACTTGTATTTTTCATTTCTCTAGCATCCTAGCTAGATATTAGCTTAGTTAACAGCAATTGTGATGCGAACTACAGTTTCTGGCCGTTTTGTGACACTGAAAAGTGTTGCGTAACAGTTGCCTTTTGTAGACCTAGTGCGGCCCACCTAACGGCTGTGATCTTGCTCTGCAGCCCACATGCTGAGTTGAGTTTGAGACCCCTGATTTAGACTAAAATATTCTACTTGCATTTATGTTAAACTCTAAAAGTCAGCCCCAAGCCAAATATCAATGTATTTTCATTCTCTTATGTATGACTGTAATAACATTTTCTTCATTAGGCTGACCAACCATTCCAGTTTGGCCTGAGAAATTTGGGGGATGCAGTCCTTTCACTGCTAAAACTTGGACAGGCTGGGAAAACTAGGACACTAGGTCACCCTGAGAAAGGGGGATTCCTGTTAGGTGGGATGAGAGAAAATATTGTTCTCAAGCCCCAAACACAGGATGCCTGGCCCTAGCAAGTAACCTTTAGTTATGATTGACTCAGAGTAAGAGATTTCTTCTTCCTTAGACTCCTGAGAGATAAAGAAAGGTCACTGTTTGAAACAATTTGGAACTCAGAGTCCTTGTGTTAATTACAAAAACATGTGGCTGGCCCATGGCTATAATCTGTTGCTTTGATTTTTTTTAAAGAAATTACATTAAAATATTATCTTGATAACTGAGTTTTGGGTGCCCCTTAAATTTTACTCCCAAGGAAGATGCTTCATTTTTTTCACCCTCATCTAGGCCTGCCAATAGGCAACAGGCTTAGAACTCAGTTCCAAGTGGTTTCTGGTGACCACTCGGTGGACTCCAACAGTCCACTCCTCAGTATCTCCCATCAAGTACAGCAAACCCTCAGTCAGACTAAACTGAGGTCCTACCCGCCTACCAAGTGTGCCCTCTGATACTCAAGTGTGCAGTAGGTTAACAACGTTGGATTTATGAGAACTTTTCCATGATTGTGTTAAAATTAAATGAGGTGATTTGATTCTTTGAAGATAAATATACAATAACACTTTTAATTCCAGCAGAGATGCATAATCTGATACAGAAACAGCCTAGTGTTAAAAAAAGCACAGTTCTTAAAATCAAACACGATCTCTGACATTAACCACTATAAGTGTCTTAACAAGTTAAATAACTTTGATAAATTCCAGTTATCCTACAGACACTGGGAGGCTTTTCCTTTTATTTGGTGCAGATTTCACATTTGTATCATCTTTTGTTGCTTTCCTGTGACTGGTCAAAAGTGCA